>NC_090767.1:56903354-57037777 GCF_036898095.1 Palaemon carinicauda | reverse complement strand
AGTAACATCTCTTGTGAACGAGAGAGGTGAATACTTCGGTTCTTCCTAAAACCAAACTGTCTGTTAGATAAAAGATTTTTTGATTCTAGATACCACACAAGTCTGTTGTTGATCATTCTCTCAAATAGTTTGCATATGCAACTGGTCAAGGATATGGGCCTATAACTAGATGGCAGTTCTGGGTCTTTACCAGACTTGTGGCCTGGAATTACAATTGAAGTATGCCAGGAATCAGGAGATGTATGGGAAGCCCATAGACCATTAAAGGTTTCTAATAAAAATTCCTTGGTATCCACTGGAAGATGTGATATCATTTCATACCGGATGCCATCCTCACCTGGGGCAGTTAAAGAAGAGCTGGAGATAGCATTTTGCATCTCCTCCATACTAAAAGGCAGGTTAAAAGCTTCAGTATTTGAAGAAGCAGGAGGAACAACAGATGTTGATGCTCTAATTTGTTGAAATGCTGGGGAATAGTTGTCAGCACTTGATACATGAGCAAAGTGTTTAGCAAGAACCTCTGCTACATCTTTGGGGTCAGATATATATCTATTATTTTCCCTTAATATTGGTAGAGGCTTAGGGACGAATTTACCTTGAAGTTTTCTAATCTTGTCCCATATTTCCTTTGAAGGAGTTTTGGTATTAATATTAGATATATATTTCTTCCAAGATGCTCTCTTTGCTTTTTTAAAAATTCTTTTTTGTTTGGCACAGGCTCTGAGATATGCTATTCTATCTGCGAAATAGTTTGTCCTCAAGTATAACTTTTCCCCCGACCGGAAGTAGAAACCTCCAAGGGAGCAACAAATGCTTGTTCGGAAGGTTCTACCTCATGAGAGAACTCTCATCAACTGTTATGGGGGAAGACACACAATGTGAAGAGACCCCAGGTTAAACTTATGGATATGGAGTATGAGAAGGCTGCTGCTTACGCACCTGTCGGGAGGTCTTCCCCTTCTCTGGAACATTCTTTCATTCCAGACGCACCTCTGGGGTGTGGGTCGAAGAAAAGGAAGAGGAATGTGAACGTCTAATCCTGGCTACACGTTCCAGAGAAGTCAGGGTAAACTGTCAAATCAGAGGAGAAGATGATGATAAACTTCTGGAGTACAACAAATATTGAATTTTGGTCAACTTATTCTTTCCTTGAAAGTGTTCTGCCTTTTCTGAAGCACAGATGAGGGGATCAGGGAGATGTTGATAAATTTGGAAAAGCTCCTGAGGCGACCTAGGTCTTGAACATTGGATAGTCGCAAACAGCCGATGCTGTGACTGCTAGGCAGGAGAAGCAACTCAAGGAAACGTAGGATAAGGATCCACGCATCGTTTCCTATACAAAGATTGATGCAAGGGAGAACCTCCCATAAATGAAGCATCATGTTTAGCCTACAAATGGTTGAATATTGTCAGGAATAGACAGAACAGTGAGTATCATCCTCTAACCTAATGGCTGGAGGGGAAGACGGAGGCCTTTGAGGAAAGGGTGATGATCCTCCAGGCATAGAGCTTGTTGGGGCACACACTGGAAGTGGTGCATTCATCCGATAAACAAACATTGGGGCGCGTTGAGTGTTCATCCAAAATACAAGCATTAGGACGTGTAGCACATTTCAACGAATTGTTGAATAGCGGACACGTCTCAGCAGATTTGCGAGAGGAAACACAGGGATGGATTGTAGGATTGTGGACGCTCTCTCGAGCTGGAGCAGTCTCAGTTGGAGCTCTGAACGTAACACAAAAAGTAGTTCTTCAGGTGCCTGAGATAACAACCACTTGGGAGAATGTCAATGTAATTTCTCTATCTGGTGAAGAGAGACCCTATGGTCCTTGAGGGGTAAGAGGCATGCCTGACTCCCCACAGGCATGAGGGGAGTACTGTACGTTCCCATCAATGGAGATGGAGGAAGTTCAAGAGAGTGCCGAGATGGTTGGCACACAACGGCAAGATAGCAAGGTGAGCACTTTGGTGCAAATTCAAGCAGAGTGCATATAGCGTGCAGAGGAGAGATTTCTGGAACGTATTCTGAAAAATCGCACCAAGTATCTTTGTAGGGAATCAAGAGCTATTCATGCATACCAAGAATACTTGTAGGTGGTGATGGCGAATGAGAATGATATATCTAGCCTGGTAAATGGCGAGCAAAGGATCAAAGACAAAAGTAGAATCCTCAGACTCATGAGATAGAAACATGGTCACCGTTCTCCGTTACTGTATCTTGGGTAACACCTGATATCGAAGGACAAGGCAGGGGATGATTTGGGCTTGAAAGACATCTAAAGCTCTTACTCTCCTTTGAAGCGGAAGCGACTGATGAACAGCGATCACGTTTAGCCTTCTTCAGTAAGCCATGAAACTTCTCCCACTAGGAGGGTGACCACTCCCTATATGCAACACAAGGGGACTCTGTTGAGCACCACTATCTACAACACGTAGGACATAAAAGACGAGGATCTACTACAAGGTGGCTCATGAAGGTTACGCAAAGATGTCCCTCGCTACCAGGACACTTACACACAACACTCACGTGTTTCACCTTCATTCTTTAACAGAAACAAGAAACAGATTAAACAAGCAAGAAATACTGGAGGAAAATAACAGACGTCCAATCGCTTCAGCTGCCAGAAGACGAGCGAGTGCTCAGCGTGGAGCAACATCATACCAACCTATATAATATGAGCGAGTGTGAGGCAGCCATATCCGGCTGCTGCAAAACCCTCAATAATCATTTAACTGGCCATGACTGGCTTCACCCACAATTAACCCAATTAAACGAATTGGCTTGCATCCACGTAGGAACTAATGACTTCTATGAAATATATCACAGAAGATGGACATCTTGAGATAACCAGACATCTACTGTGAAAAGCCTCACAACAAGCCTTTTACTTGGAGGGGAAGCTGGATAGTCTCCACCTTTGAGGAGCCAAGGAATCAACAACTTGGTGGTACCTCCGCAGGTGAGCTAACAGGGAAGTGTAGGCCACAGGGGTAGTCTTTGCGGGACCTCATCCAGAAAAGCAAGCAGATTGAGATACCACTCAGCATAAGGCAATCTGGAAGCCACCAAAGTCACCCAAAGTCCTGGTGTAATCAACGCAATGCTGATTACCAGCAGGATCAGGCTGAATGGCAGAAAAGAGTACCTATCCAAAGGATCCTATTTGCATTGGAGAACATCTAAAAACAACACCCATGGGTCTGGGATGGGGGAACAAAACATGGCAAGTTTCCTGTTCAGTCAGGGGGAAAAAAGGTCCATCCCAATAGAGCGACACAAGGCAAAAAGTCTTTCCGCTACCATAGTACATAGGGACCACTCTGCTCCTACAACCAGCCTCTGATGGCTGAGAGTGTGTGTTACTATACTCCTCTTAGAGTAAAGAGGGCAGGACACAATCTCTCATTGCTTGTTGACAAAGGCCACTATAGTGACGGTCTCGCTCAAACATTTTTGGAATGCTTCCAACCCCAGGAAGGTTGCTTGTATCTCAAGGAAGTTGGTGTGCAGATGCAATTTTCTGGTCTGCACGCTTGATGAAGCCGGGAACAGTTGCATGTCTGGAGGCATGA
Source organism: Palaemon carinicauda (assembly GCF_036898095.1). NCBI lineage: Eukaryota > Metazoa > Arthropoda > Malacostraca > Decapoda > Palaemonidae > Palaemon > Palaemon carinicauda. The sequence continues at coordinate 57,034,203 of NC_090767.1, read as the reverse complement.
AGTCGAGTGGTGCTCTGCCATTTAGGTTCTCCTAGTTGAGCCACCTGGAAGGGTAGCAAGTAACTGTCCTAAAGGACACTCAATGCCCAAGACTTGGCCCTGCATCTCTACCAAGTCACCTAGTGGCGAGACAAGCAACTCTCAACTATCGGCATCAGCGTTTGGCCTCCCCCTTCCCTCATCACCTTACCTAATACAAACGGGCAGGGGTAGTTGAAAAGGCTGTCCATGCACAGGTTCTTTTTGCGGATGAGGTTGGGTCCCAGAGTGGGTGCAGGACCTTTCCTTGATCCCAATCCTACAGACTTGGTAGCACTTGAAGGTTTGGCCACTGCTGATTTGGAAGGGCCATTGACGACACCACTCCCCCGAGAGGAAAGACCACACGGGCTGCTTCAACAAGAGAAACATCACCAGGGCCCTCTGTCACAAGACCCCACAACCCTGCAACAAGTGGGGCCAGAAGCACAACCACTAACACCGAGGGAAGAGAAATGGGGCCCAGACTACCTGGCACAAGGGTTGTGGCTATGGACACAGGAAGAGGGATGGGAGTCACTGGATCCAGGTCAGGGATTGGGGTAATTCCAGGGACAGGGGTAGCACTCACCTTGGTCTTTTTCCCATTCCATGCACCTTACTTGCTTTGCTGGGAGCTACCTCCCTTAACCTCTTTCACAGCTATAAGGGGAGAAACCACCATCCCCTTCATCGCTGGCATCACCAGGGACACTTGTGACACTTGTAATTGCACATGGGGTACCAGGGGAGCAGCAGCCATAGCTGCCAACTCGCAAGGTCAATGTGACCCCCGGAAAGACCTAAGGAACCCCAAGAGATTCCAGCTTCCGAAGGGGTAAGGCAAACGCTATGGATTCCATACACACCAGTGAAATCTGAAAAGCTCACCGACGTAGATTAGAGGGCTCAAAGCCCCTGCAGCGTACTCCCCGGGGATTCATCCAAAGGTATATGTACAGGGGCATCAGCAGTGGTGCAACCCCTAGGAGACAGAAGCAGCTAAAGGCTTAACCAGAGTGTTCTGGGACGATGCCAGTTTGACCCTGAAAAAGGCTTTGCTTGCTTTTTCCCCTTCAGGGAGTACGCCTGCCACTGCACAGGAGACCACAACCTAGAGTCATGCCCCATACGAGAGGCAAAGAGGTAGTCAGTCTAGCCATAACTCAGTTGCAGCATCCAGTCTTTCTAAGGAAAACATGAACTTCTTGCTTCTATCCCATCATTAAAATACGAACATTCACTTCCTGAAAAGAGAACTAAAATTAAAAAGATTGACAGGAGCTGCCTATAAGAGCAGCTGAATCAACTGTGAAGGTTCTCTGGGTGGAAAATGGGTGGGCCTACTTGTCCGGCACCTTTACCAGATGGATAACCGCTTATCATCCAACTTCAATGACAGACTCCAACTCGCACTGAATAGATCTCCCTAAACAAAAGAATGAGGGTTTGTATGCAGCATAGGAACAAACAATGACTCTCCTACTGACTTATCTTGATATTGACTACGTGTCTCCACTCTAATGCTTGAGGTAATAGCGAAGACTCGGGAAGAGATAAGGGAGGGAGGAGCCACTCAAATCCAACAGGCAGTACGTAGATTACTGTATTCAGAAGTTTTGGTACAGTTCTGTCTTTCGTACATGGAGTTCTAGGAGAGAAATGGCAAGAGTGATGCAATGACGCTTCTATTGATCAGCCTCTTTGGCTTTGCACCAAAAAAAGTCGCAAGAGAAAAGGAAGAAATTGAATTTCCTTTCTAAGGGTCATCTTTGCAGTGCTGTTCCTCCAAGAACAGGAAGACACAAGCAAGAACAAGAAGGGTGGTGACCTAACCCTTAACTCTGCAGCAGCTGAAACTCCTTTTTTCGACAGTGTCCAAAGAAATTCAATTTTCCTCAGTTAAATTGACGTCATCACCACCATAGCGAGGGAAGAGACAGCAAAAGTAAAGCTGTCCATTAGGACGGAAGCAGATTACCAGCAGATTGTGTGGATAACTATCACACAGCTATCATAATTGGGAAGGAATCTGCGTATTCTGCATCTTCCACACAAACATTTACACACATTGATCTCGACAAAACCATCATATAAAAGAAAACCAAATATTATAAGAGTTAGATGAAAATGCCAGGAATTAGTCTGTACTCTCTGGTGGCTGAAAACAAAATGGCTACTCAGTTGCTTCCCCATCATCATCAGTCAGTAACTACCAACATATCTCTATAAATTCCAACAGCCGAGTTCCAACTTAGATAAAAAACTATGCTCACATCAAGGGACGAGGATTTGTCTTTGCGTACAAACAATGAGGTTTAAGCATCAGACTTTCTTAATAAGGAAATACATTTAGAAACTAAGTCACATTATCATGACAAAAGCCAGAGAGACTATTGTGCACCTACCTCCCTTTTTCCCAGCAGAGCCAAGTAAGATTAGGTTTAGAGACTAAACACTATTAAGTTTACTATGTCAACCTTGGCTATTGTAACGTGGAAAGACCAGAGTCTGTTGTAAAATGATATTTTCATTAATAAAATAAATTTTTGAACATACTTACCCGGTAGTTATATATATAGCTTACGTCCCCGACGTCAACGGCAGAAAATTCAAAACTCGCGCCAACCGCCAGTTGGATAGCCAGGTGTACCACCCCTGCACCCTAGCGAGGTACCTGGGAACCATTCCAGTGACCCTCATATATTCCATGCCTCTAGTCTCTAGAGGGGAGGAGGGTGGGACTAAAATTATATATAACTACCGGGTAAGTATGTTCAAAAATTTATTTTATTAATGAAAATATTATTTTTAAACACAAGACTTACCCGGTAGTTATATATATAGCTGGTTAACACCTTTGGTGGAGGGTTAGAGACAGCTAGCATATCTGGAATTCTACTTAAGAGTTAATTAAAACAAAACTTAAGGGTTCGTACCTGATAAGGAAGCTGACTTCAATGATACTCTGCCTCATTACGTCTGCTAGCCTTATGAGATCCAACGATCCTCCCAGGGGGCTGAAGATCTCGAAGGGACTGTCAAACCGGTGTCAAAACCTCATCATGACAGAACCTCCTCCAATAACCAATTCCGAGTGTGCTCTCAAGGAACAAACATGACCACCTGACAAAATCAATGATTGTGGAAGACTGACACAATCTCCACAAACAACCATAAAAAACAATTAAAAGTACCAAGAGAAGAAAAGGTTATTGGGATTATGGGAACATAGTGGTGGATCCTTCACCCACAATAGCACTCGCTGCTACGAATGGACTCGTAGTGAAAGTCCTCATAACAAGTCTGAACACCTTTCAAATAGTATGACGCGAACACAGATTTGCTCCTCCAGAAGGTCGTGTCCATTATGCTTTGTAGAGATCTGTTCTGCCTGAATGCTGCCGACGTTGCCACTGCTCTGACTTCATGAGACTTGACCTTTAAAAGTCCAAGGTCTGATTCATTACAATGAATATGAGCTTCCTTAATTAAAAGCCTGACAAAATATGACAAGGCATTTTTAGACATCTGTAAAGAGGGCTTCTTGACTGAACACCACAAAGATTCAGACTTGCCTCGTAAGTCTTTTGTTCTCTCCAAGTAGCATCTTAGAGCTCTAAATGGGCATAAGACACTTTCTACCTCATCTCCAACCAGATCCGTAAGATTTGGAATCTCGAATGCTTTGGGCCAAGGCTGAGAAGGGCGTTCGTTTTTGGCAAGAAAGCCTAACTGCAAGGAACAGACAGCTTTACCATTACGAAATCCAACATTTTTGCTAAACGCATGAATCTCGCTCACTCTTTTGGCTATCGCAAGACTGACCAAAAATAAAGTCTTCATAGTGAGGTCTTTCAAGGCAGTTGAACCCAGCGGCTCAAACCTGTCGCTCATGAGATACTTCAAAACAATATCCAGATTCCAGGCTGGAGAATCTTGGTTCTGTCGTTTTGAAGTCGAGAAAGACTTTAGAAGCTCTTGCAGATCCTTATTGCAAGAGAGGTCAAGGTTTCTATGCCTAAACACAGTAGCTAACAGTCCTAAAGCTTTTAATAGTAGAGGAGGAGAAATTGCACTTCCTTCGAAGATATAGCAGGAAATCCGCAATTTGAGCTACAGAGGTACTGGATGAGGAAAGAGAGTTGACTCTACACCACTCTCTGAAAACCTTCCACTTAGATTGATAGACCTTGATGGTTGAAGTCCTTCTTGCTCTCGCAATAGCTTGAGCTGCCTCCTTCGAAAAGCCTTTAGATCTAGCGAGTCTCTCGATAGTCTGAAGGCAAATCAGCTGAAGAGCGTGGAGATTTTGATGCAATCTTTCCAAGTGGGGTTGTCTGAGAAGATCTGCTCTGTGAACCATTCTCTTGATGGCCAATAGGGAGCCACTAGGGTCATCCTGGTTCCTTTGGATGTCACAAATTTCTGTATTACTCTGTACAGGATCTTGTAAGGTGGGAAGGCGTAGAGATCTAGATTGGACCAGTCCAATAGAAAAGAGTCTATGTGGACTGCTTCTGGATCCGGAACAGGGGAGCAATACGCCTTTAACCTCTTCGTCTTTGAGGTTCCGAAAAGGTCTATGCAAGGGCGACCCCAAAGACGCCACAGGCTCTTGCACACATGAAGGTTGAGGGTCCACTCTGTTGGAAGGATCTGATTCCGTCTGCTGAGACTGTCTGCCATAACGTTTTTCTCCCCTTGAATGAATCGCGTGAGAAGTATAACATTCCTCTCTCTTGCCCACATCAGGAGATTCTTTGACGTCTCTTACAGAGATATCGAGTGTATTCCCCCTTGCTTTGAGATGTATGCCAATGCTGTCGTGTTGTCCACATTGACCTGAACTAATTTGTTGGTGACTAAAGCCTCGAAACTTTTGAGAGCTAAAAGAACTGCCAACAACTCCTTGTGGTTGATATGCAAGGACTTCTGGGGCTCTGCCCATAGACCCGAGATTTCTAACTTGTCTAGGGTTGCTCCCCGTCCTGTGTCCGTGGCGTCGGAGCATAACACAAGGTCTGGGCTTTTTATTGACAAGTCGAGACCTTCCCAGAACTTGTCGGGTACCTCCCACCACCGAAGGCAGACTTTGATGGGGTTCGTGATTGGAATGGACATTGATTCTAAGTCCCTCTCCTTGTCCCAATGGCTGTTGAGATGGAACGGGAGAGGACGAAGATTCAGTGTTCCCAGTGGGACAAATTGCTCCAAGGGGGAGAGGGTTCCTATCAGACTCATCCATTTCCTTGCTGAGCAAACTTTCTTGCTTTGAAACGCTCTTAGTTTCAACTTGGCTTGCTCTATCCTTAAGGGAGACGGAAAAGCCCGAAAAATCTGACTCCGTATCGTCATCCCCAAATATAAAATCTCTTGAGATGGAACCAAGAGAGACTTTTCCTTGTTTACAAGGAGACCCAGTTCTTTCGCAAGGTCCAAGGTTGTCTGAAGATCCTTCAGGCAGTGATCGTAAGAGTGCGCTCTGAGAAGCCAGTCGTCGAGATACAGGGAGGCTCTTATGCCCCTTGAATGTAGGATCTTTGCTACATTCAGCAAGAGTTTCGTAAAGATCTGAGGTGCTGTGCAAAGGCCGAAGCATAGGGCTCTGAATTGGAAGACGTCTCCCATGAAAACGAACCTGAGGTAGGGTCTGAAGCTCGGATGGATGGGGATGTGGAAGTAGGCGTCCCTCCTTACTACTGCTAGCACTGACTTCGAAGTTTCCATGGTGAACTTCGTTTTGATGATGAACCTGTTCAGCGCACTCACGTCCAGAACTGGACGCCATCCCCCCGAGTTCTTGGGTACCAGGAATAGCCGATTGTAGAAACCAGGTGAACGGATATCCTGAACCTTCTCTATGGCCCCCTTTTCTAACATAAGACACACTTGGTTCGGAAGAGCTTGTCTCTTTGCCTCCTCTCTGTATCTGGGAGAGAGATCCACGGGAACTAAGACCAGGGGAGGGCTCCCTAGAAAGGGGATCTTATAACCCTCCCTCAAGATCTGAATAGACCATTGGTCTGCCCCTCTCTTCTCCCACACTTGCCAGAATTTGAGTAGTCTGGCACCCACTGCCTGAAGGCGAAAGCAGTCAGACTCTGCTTCGCCCTGCCCTGAAACCTCTTCTCTTACTCATTCTAGCATCAGGTCTGGAGCTACCCCTGCTGGAAGATCTTCCTCGAAAGGGCTGGGAAAACTTGGGAAAAGTATCTTCCTTAGGCATGCGGCTGGTAAAAGAGGGAGGCAAAGCCTTTCTAGCAGTCTTGGAGACAAGATCCTGAGTAGCCTTCTGAGCTAAAGCTGAAGAGATCTCCCTGATAAGTTCTTGCAGAAACAGTAATGGAGAAAGAGGAGCATATAAGAGTTCGGACTTCTGGAAGTCAGTCACCCCCGGCGAAAGAAAAGAGCATAGTTGATCTCTTTTCTTAAGGATGCCTGCGGAAAAAAGAGCTGCAAGTTCATTAGAGCCATCCCTCAAGGCTTTGTTCATGCATGACATCAAATGGACCAGGGCAGAGGTATCCCCCTCTTTAAAAGTCTCAACTTTTTTACCCAAGGCCCCCAGTGTCCAGTCTAGGAAGTTAAAAACTTCAAAGGCCCGAAAAATTCCTTTGAGAAGGTGGTCCATTTCTGAAGTGGACCAAAAAATTTTGGTCTTTCTCATGGCCGACCGACGAGGAGCATCTACGAGGCTTGAGAAATCCTCCTAGGCAGAGGCAGGAATCCCCAAGCCGAGAACTTCTCCCGTCTCGTACCAGATGCTCGACCTCGAAGCCAGTCTAGCTGGAGGAAAGGAAAAAGACGTCTTTCCTAAGGCCTTCTTAGACTGTAACCAGTCACCCATTAATTTAAGAGCTCTCTTGGACGAACGCCACAGTACCATCTTAGTAAAGCGGGCTTTCTTATTGGCTTTGCCTAGAGTAAACTCAGACGGGGGAGAGCGCGGAGCTATAGGCACAAAAAAGTCCGAAAAATGTTATTTTTATTAGTAAAATAAATTTTTGAATATACTTACCCGATAATCATGTAGCTGTCAACTCCGTTGCCCGACAGAATTCTACGGGAGGGATACGCCAGCTATCACAATACTAGAAGGGGGTGTACTCACCAGCGCCACCTGTGGCCAGGTACTACAGTACTTCTTGTTGACACCTCCTCAATTTTTCCTCGGTCCACTGGTTCTCTATGGGGAGGAAGGGAGGGTCAATTAAATCATGATTATCGGGTAAGTATATTCAAAAATTTATTTTACTAATAAAAATAACATTTTTCAATATTAAACTTACCCGATAATCATGTAGCTGATTCACACCCAGGGGGGTGGGTGAAAACCAGTGTACAAGATTAAAGGATAGCTAAGTATCCCGTATTTCATATAACAGTTATCTCAAAATAACAATGAAATAATAAGTACCTGGTAAGGAAGTCGACTTGAACCGTTACTCTGCCTCTTTTTTAAGTTCGTCTTCCTTACTGAGCGCAGCGTTCCTCTTAGGAGGCTGAATCAACTCAAAGGTGCTAAAGTATATAGGGCTGCAACCCCTACTAAAGGACCTCTACACAACCTCTAACCCAGGCGCTTCTCAAGAATGAATTGACCACCCGCCAAATCAAAAGGATGCGGAAGGCTTCTTAGCCTACCGTAACAACCATAAAAACAACAATAAAAGCATTCAAGAGAAAGGTTAAAAAAGGTTATGGGATTAAGGGAATGTAGTGGCTGAGCCCTCACCTACTACTGCACTCGCTGCTACGAATGGTCCCAGGGTGTAGCAGTTCTCGTAAAGAGACTGGACATCTTTAAGATAAAATGATGCAAACACTGACTTGCTCCTCCAATAGGTTGCATCCATTATGCTCTGCAGAGAACGGTTTTTATTAAAGGCCATCGAAGTAGCTACGGCTCTCACTTCGTGGGTCCTTACCTTCAGCAAAGCAAGGTCTTCCTCCTTTAAGTGAGAATGGGCTTCTCTAATCAGAAGCCTTATATAATACGAAACCCCGTTTTTGGACATGGGCCTCGAAGGTTTCTTGATGGCACACCATAAGGCTTCTGACTGTCCTCGAATAGGTTTTGACCTATTAAGATAATATTTCAGAGCTCTGACAGGGCAAAGAACTCTTTCTAGCTCGTTACCTACCATGTTGGAGAGGCTAGGTATTTCAAACGATCTAGGCCAAGGACGTGAAGGAAGTTCATTCTTAGCTAAGAATCCGAGCTGTAAAGAACATGTTGCAGATTCGGATGTGAACCCAATGTTCTTGCTGAAGGCATGAACCTCACTGACTCTTTTAGCTGTTGCAAGGCAGACGAGAAAAAGAGTCTTGAGGGTAAGGTCCTTGAAGGAAGCTGACTGGAGAGGTTCGAACCTAGGTGACATAAGGAACCTTAAGACTACGTCTAGGTTCCAGCCTGGAGTGGGTAGACGACGCTCTTTAGAAGTCTCAAAAGACTTAAGGATGTCTTGAAGGTCCTTGTTGGAAGAAAGGTCCAAACCTCTGTGGCGGAGAACTGAAGCCAACATACTCCTGTACCCCTTAATCGTAGGAGCTGAAAGGGATCTCTCATTCCTAAGATGTAATAGGAAGTCAGCTATTTGGGTCACAGAGGTATTGGTAGAGGAAACTGCATTGGCTCTACACCAGCTCCGGAAGACTTCCCACTTGGATTGGTAGACTCTACGAGTGGATACCCTCCTTGCTCTGGCAATCGCACTGGCTGCCTCCTTCGAAAAGCCTCTAGCTCTAGCGAATCTTTCGACAGTCTGAAGGCAGTCAGCCGAAGAGCGTGGAGGTTTGGGTGCAACCTGTCTACGTGAGGTTGACGTAGAAGGTCCACTCTTAGAGGGAGAGTCCTGGGGACGTCGACCAGCCATTGTAGTACCTCTGTGAACCATTCTCTTGCAGGCCAAAGGGGAGCAACCAGCGTCAGCCGTGTCCCTTCGTGCGAGATGAACTTCTGAAGGACTTTGTTTATGATCTTGAACGGTGGAAATGCGTAAAGGTCGAGATGGGACCAGTTCAGCAGAAAAGCATCCACATGAACTGCTGCTGGGTCTGGAACTGGGGAACAGTACAAAGGAAGTCTCTTGGTCATGGAAGTGGCAAACAGATCGATGGTCGGCTGACCCCACAAGGTCCAAAGTCTGTTGCACACGCTCTTGTGGAGGGTCCATTCCGTGGGGATGACCTGATCCCTTCTGCTTAGGCGATCTGCTGAGACGTTCATGTTGCCCTGAATGAACCTCGTAACTAGGGTGAGGTTTAGACTTCTTGACCAAATGAGGAGGTCCCTTGCGATCTCGTATAGGCTCCTCGAATGGGTCCCTCCTTGCTTGGAGATGTAAGCCAAGGCTGTGGTGTTGTCGGAGTTCACCTCCACCACCTTGCCTAGCAGGAGGGACTTGAAGTTCAATAGGGCTAAATGAACTGCTAGTAGCTCCTTGCAGTTGATGTGGAGCGTTTCCTGTTCCTCGTTCCACGTTCCCGAGCACTCCTGTCCGTTCAAGGTCGCGCCCCAGCCCGAGTCCGATGCATCCGAGAAGAGATGAAGATTGGGGGTCTGAATCGCCAACGATAGGCCCTCCCTGAGAAGGAGATTGGTCTTCCACCACAAGAGAGTGGTCTTCATCTCTTTGGTGACTGGGATAGAGACTGCTTCGAGAGTCAAACCCTTGTCCCAATGAGCTGCAAGATGGAATTGAAGAGGGCGGAGGTGGAGTCTCCCTAGCTCGACGAACAGGGCCAACGATGAAAGGGTCCCTGTGAGACTCATCCACTGTCTCACCGAGCAACTGCTCCTCTTCAGCATGCTCAGGATGCAATCTAGGGCTTGGCTTATCCTTGGGGCCGATGGAAAAGCCCGAAAATCCTGACTCCGAATCTCCATTCCCAGGTACACAATGGATTGGGAGGGAATGAGCTGAGACTTTTCTAGATTGACTAACAGACCCAGTTCTTTGATCAAGTCCAAAGTCCAGTTGAGACTCTCCAGACAGCGACGACTCGTGGAGGCTCTCAACAGCCAGTCGTCTAAATAAAGGGAGGCTCTGATGTCCGATAAGTGGAGGAATTTTGCTATATTCCTCATCAGATGCGTAAACACCATAGGAGCTGTGCTTAGGCCAAAACACAGGGCTTGGAATTGGTAGACAACCTTTCCAAAAACGAATCTCAGGAAAGGTTGGGAGTCTGGATGAATAGGAACGTGAAAGTAAGCATCTTTCAGGTCCAACGAGACCATCCAGTCCTCCTGCCTGACCGCTGCTAGGACCGACTTCGTCGTCTCCATCGTGAACGTCTGCTTGGTGACATAAGCATTGAGCGCGCTGACGTCCAGCACCGGTCTCCAACCTCCTGTCTTCTTGGCCACCAGAAAGAGACGGTTGTAGAAGCCCGGGGATTGATGGTCCCGGACTATAACCACTGCCTTCTTCTGTAAAAGGAGCGACACCTCCTGGTGCAACGCTAGCCTCTTGTCCTTTTCTTTGTAGTTGGGAGAGAGGTTGATGGGAGATGTGGTCAGAGGGGGTTTGCGGCAGAATGGTATCCTGTAACCCTCCCTCAGCCAACTGACAGACTGGGCGTCTGCACCTCTCTTTTCCCAGGCTTGCCAGAAGATCTTGAGTCTGGCTCCTACTGCTGTCTGGAGATGAGGAGAGTCAGTTTTTGCCTTTAGAAGTCTTGGAACCTTTCCTAGACTTGCTCCTGGAAGAGTCTGGACGGGAGCTTCCTCGGCTGGGGGCTCTACCACGAAAGGGCGGAATAAACCTCGTAGCAGGAGTATCAGCCACTGGGGTGCGATAAGTCCTGGGGACTGAGGTAGCAACCTTAGTCTTACGAGCTGATGAAGCCACAAGATCATGGGTGTCCTTTTGTATCAGGGCCGCAGACAAGTCCTTAACAAGCTCTTCGGGAAACAGGAACTTAGAGAGCGGAGCGAAAAGGAGTCGAGACCTTTGACAAGGTGTGATGCTGGAGGAAAGGAAGGTACAAAGCTGCTCCCTTTTCTTAAGCACTCCTGACACAAACATCGAAGCAAGCTCGCCAGATCCATCCCTAATAGCCTTATCCATGCAGGACATTAAGAGCATGGCTGAGTCCTTGTCCGCAGGGGAGGTCTTCTTGCTAAGGGCCCCCAGGCACCAGTCTAGGAAATTGAACATCTCGAAGGCTCTAAATACACCCTTTAGGAAGTGATCAAGATCTGAGAAGGTCCAGCAAACCTTAGAGCGCCTCATTGCTGTTCTACGAGGAGAGTCTACCAAACTTGAGAAGTCAGCCTGGGCAGAGGCAGGTACTCCCAAGCCTGGTTCCTCTCCTGTGGCATACCAAACGCCCGCTTTAGAAGTGAGCTTAGTCGGAGGAAACATAAAGGAAGTCTTTCCTAGTTGCTGCTTAGACTGCAACCACTCCCCTAAAATCCTTAACGCTCTCTTAGAGGACCTTGCAAAGACGAGCTTAGTATACGTTGACTTGGCTGGCTGCATGCCCAGCGAAAACTCAGATGGCGGAGAGCGGGGGGTAGCAGAGACAAAATGGTCTGGGTATACCTCTCTGAAAAGAGCCAAGACCTTACGAAAGTCAATAGGAGGCGGAGAAGACTTGGATTCATCCACGTCTGATGAGGGGTCCAAGTGTGCAGCCTCATCATCAGAAACCTCATCACCAGAGTGTAGCGAAGTGAGAGGTAAGGTATGCTGAACAGCAGAATCTGCACGAGCTGGAGCAAAAACGCTTGTGGTTTCCTCCTCAAGTCTCTGTTGAGGGAACACCTGAGGCTCAGGCTGCAAAGGCTGGTCAAAAGAAGTAGCAGAAGGAAGGCGCATGGGTGGAGGAGGCTGACTCCTGGCATGAGTGTCTTGCCTCAAGGGTTGCGCTTGCTGTAAGGTGAGCGGATGCGCAGTAGCAAGTTCCTGAGGAACGAGTTGAGGTTCCTGAGGTGTGAGCTGCGAGAGTTGGGGTAGAGGCTGCGCAGAACGCATAACTTGTCTCGCGAGTTGAGGTTCCTGAGGCGCAAGGCTAAGGTGTTGAGGCTCTCGCCTTGAGGAGGGTTGAGGTCGCTGCAGCGAGAGCTGAGGTGTCTGCCTCATGGATGGGAGAGGTTGTTGTACCTCAAGAGAGTGTTGCCTCACTGGTGGAACCGCAAGTGGAAGCGGAGGAAGTAAGGTATAAGCTTCCTGTTCCCATTGCTGAGGTTGCCTTAAGGAAGGCGGAGGAAGCTGCACACCACTGGAAACTGGTAACTCAGTACGTGGTAAGGTATCCTGAGGAGCCTCAACATCGTACGCCTGGCAGGCAGGACTGCGGTTAGGCGGAGCGATCGCAGGAGGAGGTGTAACCTTCTCAGCCTGACACTCACGCATCAAGACCGCAAGTTGTGACTGCATGGACTGCAGTAGAGTCAACTTGGGGTCGGCAGACACTAAGGTCTGCTGAGGCAAAGCCTTAACAGAAGAGATCTGTTGCGGCAGCACCTTACTCCTCTTAGGAGGAGTGCCTTCAACTGATGACTGCGGCGAGTCAGAGCTGATCCAATGACTGCAGCCAGGTTGTAGAGCTCTTGAGGTCTGGACTCTGCGTTTGAGAGGTCTTGAGACCTGAGTCCAACGTTTCCTCCCTGACAATTCTTCAGCAGACGAGTAAAAGACGGGCTCAATCGTCTGCGGGTGGGAGTGACGGTCTCTGGAAGACACGCCCGCAACCACCGAGGATACTTCTGTGCGCCGATCAAGGCCTGCCGAACCCTTTTGCCCTTCGACATTGCTTCTCCCCTGGGCTTGGGAGCTTGCAAGAGGTCCCGGACTGGGAGGACGACTGGCACGCACAGAAGTACCCTCACGCACCACACTGACACTGACACTAGCACTTGGCACTGCACTGACACTAGCACTCGTCACAGCACTGGCACTATTACCACCCACTGCACTCTTGACCTTAAGTTCCTTGACTTCGGCCATAAGAGACTTATGATCACTAACCACCGACTCCACTTTGTCACCTAAAGCCTGAATGGCACGCAAAACAACAGACATATCAGGTTGAGGGCAAATAGTAGGTTCGGGGGTAGCCACTACAGGGGGAGGAAAAGGTAGGGGATAATGAGGTGAGGAAAAAAGTGAAGAGCGAGAAGAACTTCTCCTAACTCTCTCTCTCTCTAACTTGGTTGAATACTTAAGAAATCGGACAAAATCAAGTTCCGAAAGTCCGGCGCATTCCTCACATCGATCTTCCAACTGACAGGGTCTTTCCCTACAGTCAGAACAAGCGGTGTGAGGATCTACCGAGGCCTTCGGAATACGCCTATTACAAGACCTACATCGTCTATGGGGTGGGGCTTGTGAAATGTCAGACATCTTGAATCAAAGAGTTAGCCAAGTGGGGATTCCAAATCAAGCAAAAAGATCGTTAACCATTAATCAGAACTAAATAATAGCTATCTAAGCTAATATAGAAGTTTTCCAGTAAAGCGACAGCCGAAATCTGAGAGAAATACTTCACCAAAAGCCGTGAAAATACTCCAAGATCATAAGCGTATCCCAGAACGTCTTGCCGGAAGCACGACAGAGGAAAAATTGAGGAGGTGTCAACAAGAAGTACTGTAGTACCTGGCCACAGGTGGCGCTGGTGAGTACACCCCCTTCTAGTATTGTGATAGCTGGCGTATCCCTCCCGTAGAATTCTGTCGGGCAACGGAGTTGACAGCTACATGATTATCGGGTAAGTTTAATATTGAAAACTCTTCCGTAAAAACTCTTGAAGTTTTTTAAGATTGGCAGAATGACGGAAAGAAACAGAGTCCTCGTCTTCTGAAACGTCATCAAACTCCAAAGGAGAAAGCTGGGCTTCTACTTCCTTCTCTAGCGACGTTCCTCCGGGAGCAGTAGGGTTAAGAGCGGTATCAATTTCAGAAAAATCCTGAGTGCCAACAGCTATAGAAATAGGCTCATTGCGAACAGTAACAGGCGGCAGAGTCGCGTGCGGCTCATCCAAACGCTCACGATCAGCTCGATACGAGACAAGAAGTTCCTGTACATGAACTGCATCGATGTCTTGAAAAGAATAAGCCTCCTCATCGTAATCCAAACTAACATCCGAAATATGACAAGGGATAGGACGTTCAGGATCATATTTCATAAACACGCTTGCCGTCAAGTGCTGACAAGCGATCTGTAATACGAACCGCTCGTTGTTCAGCGACTCATTCAACTGTAATCTTCCCGGAAACGCGACCTGAAGGACGCTCACTAAAATTATTGGCGGAGAGAGAAACTTCCTGAATGATAGGACGTTTAGCAGCCTGTTTAAAAGGATGTTCGGTAGCCTGTTTGCAAGGACGTTCAGCAGCCTGAACCGAAGGAGGATCGGCAGCCTGTTCAGTAGGAAGTCCAGGAGCCTCAGTCGAAGGACGTTCGAAAGACTTATTCAAAGAACTAACATAAGGCTGAATAACAGGACGATCGGTAACCCGTTCGCAAGGACGTTCAATAACCTGTTTAACAGGACGTCCGATGTCTTTCTTAGAAGAACGCACGGGCACACAGTCTCGATCATGTTCAATAAAAGAACCGTGGACTGAGGACTTAGGAGAACAATCACGATCACTTCCTAAAGGCCGTTCGTAGCGGCTGGCAGGAAGCTTCGATCCCCGATTACGTGGGCGCTCTGAAACACGTCCTGGTTCGCTGCTCCGATCACGACCGCTGATATGAGATTTGTCGCTGCGCTAGTATGATTGCATAAAGGATGAGAGCCTGCTTTGCATGTCTTGAAGAATTACAAAGTTAGGATCTGAACGTTGTGAAAACGGTGATGAAGTCATAACGTTCTCCTCACCGCTAAACGGAACAGAGCGCCTAGAAGGCGAAATCCAGTCTGAAGGCTGCTTGGGAGCTTGGAATGAGGTAAAGCCTGGTCCTGAGTACACAGAAGGATCCTTGGAAACGTCCAGCGTTCTAAAAGGACGTTTGGTCGGGGGGCTTTCAAAAGGCTCTGGAGAATCCCAGTGACTGCATCCAGGTTTTGAACTAGCAGGACGTCGATAGGCCGTATCATAGGACCTCTTAAGAGGTCTGGAAGCGAGCTTCCAGCCTCTTTTAGGTAAGGGGTCATCAAGAGACAACGAAAAACACTTAACCTCGCCTTTCCGATGGTGAAGGCGAACGTCCTGGGAGGCGCCCACAGGTATGTTCGAGGGGACGTCTGCTCGTTTGATCAAGCCTCTCGTTTCTTTTCGCCTTTCGACATTCCTTCTCCCAGGGGTTGGGGAGCTTGGAAGAGGTCTAGGACTAGGAGGACGACAGACTCAAGCAGGCGCACCCTCCACTGCACTTAACTTCACTGCACTTGCACTTGCACCTTCACCTTTCAATAGACGCACATCGGACATCAACTGTGTCCTGTCCGCAGCCAAAGATTCAACTTTAGCGCCGAGAGCTTGAATCGCCACTAACATATCTTTTAGTGAAGGTTCATTAGCAATTGCAATAGTGGGATCAGGATCTACCACTACAGGGGAAGGAATAGGATTAATGACATGGGAGGAGGAAATATCTCTAGATGAGCGAGAAGAACTACGCCTCAATCTATCCCTTTTGAGTTTACGCCTGTATCTATCAAACTCAATCCATTCATGCTCTGACAGCAAAACACATTTGTCACAGCGATCACCTAAATCACACTCTTTACCCCTACATGCAACACAGAGAGAATGGGGGTCGAGAGAGGCTTTAGCCATACGGGTCTTACACCCACTAGTCACACATAACCTAAAAGTTATGGGGGGGGGGGTGGCCATTTTGAAAAATTTAAGAGAATTCAGACAAGCAAAGGTCAATAATCATCTAATCCAAATAAAATCAAGAAATATCCAAAGCGAGATCAAAACCAAGCGGGAGTCAATAACCAAAGATTTGTACTTCACCAAAAAAAACGATCAGTAATGACGGAGTAGAATTCACGTGTCACTGCTAGTGACGGCAGGGAATATATGAGGGTCAGTGGAATGGTTCCCAGGGGTGGTAAGCTACACCTGGCTATCCAACTGGCGGTTGGCGGGAGTTTCGAATTTTCTGCCGTTGACGTATAACTACCGGGTAAGTCTTGTGTTTAAAACTATTATTATTATTAATTACAGTAGCCTATTAATGATTGATTATTACTATAATTTACTAATTATTATTATCAATTATTATTATTAATTACTAATTAATTTTAATTACTAATTATCATCAATTACTAATTATTATTATTATTATTAATTACCAATTATTATCATTATTATTAATCACTGATTATTATTATTATTACTAATTACTAATTATTATTACTAATTATTATTATTACTAATTACTAATTATTACTAATTATTACTAATTATCATTAATAATTATTAAATAATATTACTAATTATCATCATCTATAGGTTACTAATTATTATTATTTACAAATCTTCATATTCAATTACTAATTATTACCAATTACTAATTATTATTAATTACTAATTATCATTATTGATCATTGCTATTAATTATTGATTATTATTATTAAATACTAATTGTTGTTATTTATTAATATTAAAAAAAATATTAATAATTATTATTAACTGTTATTTCTATTATTTTCATTTTTATTATAATTTATCTTTATCATTACTATTATTATCATTATATTTATCAATTATTATTATTAATCATATTACTTATATATCACATAATTATCATTATCATCATCATCATCAATCATTATTATTATTATCATTATTATTATCATTTGGGCACAAGCAATTAATTTGCCCTAAAATTAAATATTCCTAACTAAAAAGTTTACCCAAATACCGAAACAATAAAAACAGGGATACATTTTCATAGAATCCATTTTCAAGGAGACAATTAACGGAACTAATCATTCAGCCATTGTCCTTTCAACGCTTTACACTTATCCTAGCAATACCAAACATCAAAAGAACTCCTTTCCTTCCTAACCTAACCTAGTGCATCATGTGTTGGTCATCTGCAGTTGGGCAAACATTAACAAAACCTTTTTTCTTATTTCAAAATTCACTAATTTCAGAATACAAAGTTAAACTGGAAATCAGAGGAACAAAACCAATTTAATTAAGTTTATAAGTGTAATTATTCCGTAGCCTAAAACCATTTTCAGTAACTCGGTAGGCTATCCTAAAAAAAAACCCATCACATATACGTCCAAAAACATTGTTTTAACACATTTTACCTATTCAAATATATCCCAAAACTACTCACCAATGAATGAATGAAGTCTCGTAGATCAATTCACTTCACTAAACCGCATAAAAACACCGCAAAACTTAATATAAATAAAACTTTTGAAACGTTTGGGGAAGTAGTTTAAGAACTTCACTCAGACGATTTGTTTTGGATGACGTCACTAGACAAGGAATCTAAACAGAGAGAGCCAAGGACTATCAAGTGTAACAGCGTCTTCTATTGGTAAGTCGGCGTTTTTTGTTATTAGCATAAATGAGAATACAAGAATTAACGGAAAAAGTGAAAATATTAACGTTAGAATGAGAGAGAGACAGAAATGCAGTTCAGGATAATAGTTGGAAGTAGGTACCTGGTAGGTGATCCTACAAGCTAGTGAAAGGATCGACTTTCACCAGCGAGTAACTGAAATTTTCACTGCATTTCCCGTAGAGTTATTTCAGTGTTCGCGATTTTTCAAGACTTAACTTAGTCTGTATTTTACTTTTCTTTAATTTTCTTCATTGAGACGACACCTGCAGTACACATCGTTCGACAGCTGAAGACCACCATCGCGTTCTGCAATGGCAGGAAGGGGTTCATCCCCTATCCCCACCTCCTCCCCTCGAACAAGAGTGGAGAAGGGAAGGATCAAGGAACCAAGAGGCCTTACTTTGAGGAGCCATGCAAAGCGCCCTCAATCACCTGCAACGGAACCAGTCCCTGGAACTTCAAGGGATCACCCACCAGCGACCCAAGAAGAAGCTGAGACTGAGAATACCCCCTCTCGAGACCCAACTTCGCAAACAGCAGCAACTGGAGACTCCTAGTTTAGGCTTACTCCAGGACCCAGCATAACATCCTATGCTGCCATAGTTGCCATGGAAGCCAGCAATCCTCGCCTCAACATGACCATACGTCCCAATCACAGGGGACAACTGGTTATAACAGCCAAAGATGAGCAGACAAAGACCTACCTGGAGCAACAGGAAAACGTCCTTAAACTGGACATCAACGAGAGACCCACCACCATCATCGTTGTCTATGATCTCGACCTTCCACTGGAACCAGTGCTCCAACATCCCTCCATCATCACTGTCAAGAGATGTGAGGGGAAAGCCGGAGGTAGATCCCACAAATTGGAAGCTGTCCACAAGGGAGCTCGCCCTCCTCACCTATCCTTCGGCCTTTGGGGCACCTTCCGCACCGAAGAGTACATCCAGGAGCCACTTCGATGCTTCCGGTGTCAGAAGTTTGGACACCACAAATCCCGCTGCACAGGTCCGGAGATCTGTGGGGTCTGCAGCAGCAGACAGCACCCCACCGCCTACTGTATTGCCAGGCACAAAGCAGGGCACAAAACCATTGCCCGCTGCCCTAACTGTGGAGGATCCCATCATGCTTGGCAGGATAGATGCCCCCCCACAGACTTCAGAGAATTGCAGACCGCCAAGGAGCTGACCGCCAATACAACGTCCATCCACGTCAACAGCGTCGAACGCAGCCACCTCCAACTAAACAAAACCCTACACCTTCCAACCACACCTCCCAATAAAATCCTAACCCTTCCAGACATGCCATTCCTGAACCCTCCTCCCCACCAACCCCCCCTCCAGCACATAAACCTCAACGTCCTCCTAAACCTCAACGTCCTCCTAAACCTCCTCCTAAAGCAAAAAGATCCCCAACCCATACTCCTCGCACTCCCTCACCTTTAAAACTTACCTCTCCAACCAATTCTCCTAACGTCACCCAGCCAAAACAACCAGAACCCAACCCATCCTCCTCTGCACCGACCACTCACACACCCAACATTTCCCACTCCCTAAGAGAATTCCCTAGCCTACCTTCCACCGCCACAAGCAAATCTAGCGCCTCACGCCCCTCCAAACATCCTTTAAACATAGACAGCAGTGAGTACAACCTCTCTGCTTGTCCCATGGATGCTCTGCTGGCAGCCATCAGCAACATCCTTCGTAACTTCTTGCAATCCCGCAAAATCAAATTCACTCAGGAGTCATTGGATGACTTCGTGTTTGACAACGCTGCCAAGGAACTAGGAGCTCAATTCCCTTCATAGTTCCTAATGCAAATGGACCTAATACAACCACTTGCAACAACCAAATACACTCGGGTAAAAGTGCTCCAATGGAATATTTGTGGACTTCGAAACAAGCTTGCATTTCTTCAGTCTCAAACTTCAGTGCAAAACCCTGACATCATCATACTGCAAGAAACTCTGCTTAATGAGAACATACCATTCACGTTCTCAGGATACAAAGTATACACAACGTATCAATCACCAACGACAAGAGGACTGACTACCCTCATTAAAAGCAGCATTCCCTCCAAACTACTACCAAGCATAGACTGTGGGACCGAGGCAGAGACTCTTAGTGTCCAGATATCTCTCCAAGCCACGATACTAACAGTCCACAACATATACAAATCCCCAGAAAAAAATATCGATGCCGAGGCACTCTTTGCAGAAGCCTCCAACGAAGACTCAATTATTGCAGGCGACTTTAACGCTCATCATCAGTTCCTGAACTCAATATCAGAAACAAATCAAACTGGCAGACACTTGCATGCCCTACTGCAAGAATATCCTGATGTCGCACTACCCAACAACGTCACAGAAGCCACCCATCTAAAAGGAGGTCGTCTAGATCTTACCTTCTTATCCAGTGCCATACAAAGAGGAGCTAAATGGCAACCACATCCTGTACTAATCAGTAATCACTTTGCCATAGAAGTAACACTCGAATTGCAGAAATACCCACCTCCTCCTCCACCCCCAAAAAGGTGGAACCCAGAGTTTGCTAACTGGGAAAAATTCAAAACAGCCATGACAGAGTGGGCTCTGGAATATATCAAACACCTGCATAATGATATCTCCACCCTATCTACCGACTTCCGCAAACAACTAGAGGTAGCAGCCAGTGTTTCCATGCCACAAAAAAAGTACTCTGAGAAGAAACATGCTGATGCCTGGTACTACAACAGCCGCATCAAAGAAATGAATGCTAGAATAAACAGGACCAGGAAACTTCTCAGGAGACACAGAACAGACGAACTACATAATCTACTTGTAGAAATCATCAAGCATTCTGTACAAGTATCACTGGAAGTTAAACTAGACAAATGGTACTCATGGTGCAACGAGGTCAACTTCAGAACATCCCTAGACAAAATATGGGGCTGGTTTAACAAAGTCTCTGGGAAATACAATACACCCAGAGTTACACACCCAGACCAATTAGCTGAAGCCAAGAGGATTACTAACAACTTTGCAGACAGAGCAAAAAGCATCAATCTACCTCTGCCAACCATCAACAGGCAGAGAACTCTGCTCCCAATCAGGAACAACATCATAGAAGCCGCCTGCAACATGGTAGATGACACTGATCACCCCTATACCATGGAGGAACTAAAGACGGCCCTATCAAAAGGCAGGAAGGACACTGCCCCTGGAGCCGATCTCATCACATACAGCATGCTGAGGAACATGGGAAACCATGCTAAATTGGTTTACCTGCATCTGATAAACAGGACACACACAGAGAGACTACGTCCAACCACAAGGAACCAGCAGGACACCAAACCTATTCCAAAACCTAAGGAGCCAAATACCTACCGACCTATAGCTTTGATAAGCTGCCTAGAAAAAGTAGCTGAGAGAATGGTACTCAACAGACTGCAGTGGAAAATAGGCCAACTACATCATCGTCTATATGCCTACAGAAATGGCATAGGCACTCAAGAATGCATCACAGATGTCCTCTCAACAATTAACGACAAAGAAGCTTTTGTCATATTCCTTGATCTCGAGAAAGCCTTTGTTGATAAAAAGAGTGAAAGGACACTTACTGGCCTGGACTCGAAACTACACACAAAATCGAGAGGTCAGAGTCACTTTCCAAGGAAAAACCACTGAGTTCATCCCCATAGAAAACGGAACACCACAAGGAGGCATATTCAGCCCCTACCTGTTCAATCTACTGATGGAGAACTTAGCCACTCTAAAAGTCCCAAAAGGAGTGGAGATATTCATATATGCAGATGACATATGCATAGTATGCCCAAACAAAGCTCATGCCAGAAATATCACTCAAAAAGCTCTGGACATGATCCAAGCCAAATGCAATGATCTTGGCCTAAAGATCAATACCAACAAAACCAAAGCAATGGCTATAAAACGCTCGCAAAACCCTCAAAACTTCACACTGAGAGGTGAGGACATCGAATGGGTGAGTCAATTCATGTACCTCGGGGTAATCATTAGCAAAACCCTGTCAGCAGCTAATGAAGTAACCTACCTCAGAGAGAAGACAAATATCCGTCTATCAGCCATGAAACGCATGACCTCCCTTAAACAAGGAGTATCTAACAACCTCCTAAGGCTGTTTTACCTACAAGCAATTCGATCCCACATTGATTATGCAGCACCCACACTTACTGCATTGACCGACACTCAAAAAGCATCATTAGAAGCAGTCCAAAACAATGCCATGAGACTCATCAGTGGCTCTCCAATGTGGACAAGACTCTGCCTACTCAGAGCAGAAACTAACCTAATCTCCCTGTCAGCCAGAATTGACATCAGGAATAGCAGCATTATATTCAAGTCAATCATCGCAGACAGAAAAAGCCCACTCAGTGATAAAATAAAAAGGCTTCTACCTCTTGCAGAAGAACTAGATCCGCCCAGCTCCCATGCAAAGAAACTACTGGATACACTCAGAAGAATGCAGATGCAAAACGAGGCTCACAAAATTAAGGGACAACAAATGTATGAGGGCTACATCCCTCCTGCTCCCTGGGCATGTGATCCCATCAAATACAACTTCACTATCCTACCAGCAGCAAGCAAGGCTCCTTGCATGCCAGAGCAACTCAATGCAGCTGCATTAAATGCAATCAGGAACACTCCTGCGCCTCCTACCTACTACACAGATGGATCAGTTGACCGTGCAATCCCTGCAGCCTCGGCTGCAGTTATCTCTACATCAGGATATAAAGCAAACTGGAGACTTTCCAACCATGCCTCCACATTGCAAACTGAACTAGTGGCCATTGCAAAAGCCCTAGAACACTCTGCCAATCAACAAAACGGGAACACAACGATACATACAGATTCCAGAGGAGCCACAATGGCCCTCAGCAACAAGGAACCTACAGAGAATGTGCACCTCATCACTGCAATTAAATTCTTACCCCTGCTCCACCAAAGAAACAACAGGCAAGTCACCTTGAATTGGATACCAAGTCATACAGGAATCTTTGGCAACGACGAGGCCGACTACCTAGCTAAATCGGCCTTAATGTGCCAAACTATCAGCATTACTCTGCAACAGTCATTAAAAATCATTCAAAATAAAATGGCTACCTACTGCAACATTAAAAAGACTAGTGAAGTTAGAAGAGCCTTCCTTGATGGCTCAAGATCTGCAAAGTGGTACATTGAAGCTACAAACATACTACCACACCCAATTGCAAGACAGACACCTCGCCAGGACGCAGTAATTATTTGCAGACTGCGACTGGGATATCTATGCAACTGGCAGATTATCTTAGATAATGGCCAAGACCCTGCAGCACAGCATAGACCAATCAGACCATGCAAGTACTGTAATCAGGACACAGAAGAACCTTTACAGCACTATCTACAGCAATGTCAGGAAACAAGCATACTTCGGCAGGATCTTAATCCCAATACTCCTGCTACTGCAACAGAAATTGTCAAGCATATCATTGACAATCACAATACCCTCTCAGCCTTTCTCCGGAGTTACCCTCCACCGAGATAACGTTGCAACAAAGTCAACGTAAAATCCAAGCGGCAATTAAAGGAGAAACCTTATCCTCTCTACAATTCTGTGCTGGGAGCTGGGGGATTGCAGGCGGCTGTGGCCTTATCCTCCTATCCTCTGGACTGGCAGCCCTATGTCCCACAAGTGGCCTGTGTTGCCTGTCTGGGGGTGTGGCCGGGGTCGTCTGCGGTCCTTTTTGACCTTCAGCACATCTTCCCCTCCTCTTGGCTGGCAGCCAGTTGTCACACAGTGGCCTGTGTTGTCGGTCAGGGGGTGGGGCAGGGGTCGGGGGGGGGGGGTCTTTTTGACCTCCAACACATTTTTCTCTCTTCAGATGGCAACTCGTTGTCGCACTGCGGCCTGTGTTGCCTTCTACGCCTTCATCTCCCTTTGGTTGTCTCAAAAATAATCTTTATTTTTACGTTTTTTTTATTTCTCCTTTTTTTTATCAGTTACAGGTACAGGAATTTTGTATTCCACCCTATCTCTACCACTAAAACCGCTACAACTCCTCCTCTTCAGCTCTCTCCTACTCAGCTGAAATCTCACACTATCCCTCCATCTCACACTTAAGCTTAAACCACTATGAAGTTTTTCACTTCACCTATATCAACTTCTATAACTACAAACTTTCAACTCCTTCCCGAGCTCTCCTACTTATCGGGGCTTGCTACTATAACTCTTTCTCTCCAACTCCGACTGGAGCCAGTGGGCTCATAGGACGATATTCCACAGTCAATCACTCCTTTTCAAACATCCAATCACCACCCAATACCTATCCCAACATCCTAAAATAAATGTTGCAGAATATCCCCCACCCAACTACCTATCCCAACATATTCCATCCAAACACCTACGGGCTGCAAGATTGCAAAAGCCCGTGTCTGGCCAAAAGGTCCAGGCAATCTTCAACAGAACAGAATCAAGGTTCCAGTGTATTCCTTCTTCTATCTCTTTCACGAACCTTAGCCTTCCTTCTGCTATAGCAGTCATCATTTATGACATAATAATAATAATAATAATAATATGTTCATTACTTATCTTGTAGTTTACTACCTTTCCTCACTGAGCTATTTTCTCTCTGTTGGAGCCCTTGGGCTTATATCATCCTGCTTTTCCATCTAGGGTTGTAGCTTATCTAATAATAATAATAATAATAATAATAATAATAATAATAATAACAATAATAATAATAATAATAATAATAATAATAATAATAATAATAAAATACACATTGATGAAGCAATCTAGGTAGATATTAGATCAGTTGTTTACATTTTACTTAAGGAGGATTCCAAGACAGCTTTTAGTCTTAGCGTATAAAAAAGTCATCATGGAATTGATAAATTCTACATAATTATATAATCAAGAAGTATTTTAATATTATAAGAATAAACTAAATTAATTAATAATGATTTAGAGATAAAATTTATAGTTCTAGCTAACTTTAAAAGCCATATAATTACAATTTACTTTAATTGTATGCTGGTTAATTGTTCGACATCAGCTGACTGCGTTGTTGACATTTGTGACGTCACGGGGTTACCATAGAGAGTGTAGCGTGAGTATGGCGGCCTGTGTTAATCAAACACCCAGGTGTATTTCCTGTATTTCCTGGTCGAGGACACAGTTGCTTATGCCGCCGATACGGGAATATTGCTGTTTGACCCTAAGGTAGGTTTAGAGAACGGGGTCTATCAAGTAATAATAGATATTTTTGGGCTCAAGCCATGGCGTCCTGATGGAAGGTTCCTGTTTGGTAGCTTCCTTGGGTATAAGACTACTAAGATATTCCCAGAGAATTTAACCACAGGTTATCACAGAATTCTAACTTCTGGAGCGAGTATCTCAAAGGTTTCCCTTTAAGACATCGTAATACAACAGGGGACACGCATGTCTGAACGTGCCACATAGCTATCTTCACCCCGAACAGAGTTAATGCTTCGGTGTGTAAGGGCTGAGAACAGCTGGGAGCCGCTCCACAGCTAATCTCACTCGTGGCTACTACTGATACTCGAGACGTAAACAAACGGACGCCATTGCTCTAATGACGTCACGCCCGTCTCCATCCTTTGTTTAGTAGCTGCCCTACTTAGACGGATTTTCCCTTGTGTTATCTTTATCGCTTTGCATCTTCGCTATGTCGTTACCTTCAGCCTCGCCTTCTTCTGGAAAGTTGAGTACAAGGTTCCAGTATTGTTTAATTAAGCTCTGGCCGTAAAGTAAATATTATTTTGCGAAATAATTGATGTTTTGTGGCAGAGCTGTGCCTCTACCGGACCCGCCATTTTATGGCGTCGTTGTTGTTTTGCATGTCTTATTTAGTTAGCCACAACAACGCTTCCGGCATTATATACTAATCGAATACATTAGTTTATTTAGTCTTCATAGCTAGGAACTTTTATATCGTGTTTAGACGCTTTTTATCGGTCATCGATTGACCTCATACCAGTCGGCTACTATAGCCCCCAGGCCAGGAGCCTACATACAAGTGTTCATGCATGATTTATTAGTGATCCTAGACTAAGTTATGAAGATAGTGGCATTATTATTTTACAATACTTTTGACAGTGATGCAAATGTTTTCGCCTTCAGGGACCATATAGGGGATAGGCTAGTCAGTGATTCTTTCTAGCCTAACCTAATATTAGGACCCCTATATGCTTCCTTCATCCCCTGCCTTGGCATTCCCTCTATTTAGCCTTGATCCCTTTTCTGAGTAAAGGGATTAATTGTCTAATAGAGTATATATCGCCTCTCTGTCCTCCCTAAAGGAATAACCCCCTTTAGGGCTGCGTCCGAGAGTGAGGTTAGGCTAGCCTACCTCTATGGCTAGGATAGTCTATGACTTTCCTGCGATAGCGATATGTCTTCTTCCTTGCCTAGTTCAGGACTTTTAGCCCTGTTCTAGGTCGGGTTAGGAAGGTTTCTCTGTTCCATGCTGAAACGGTACTCTTGCACCGTTTTAGCCGATCAGCCTGATCTTAGGTTAGGGAGTGTCCTCCCTTCCCTTAGTGGCCGCTCTGGTACAGAAACCCTTCCTGGGAAGACTTCTCTCTTCTCCCTCCCCACCTATCTCTTGTATAGCCTAGCCTATGCTTAGGTTAGTTTATACTCATCTGTCCCCTGTCCTACAACTCCTCCTTAGGGTGGAAGAGTAGGGCTACCCGAGCTTCCTTGTGCAGTCCACTCTGGTACATATACCCTCATAGTGTCCTATAAGGTTAGTTACTAGTATAGTTCTGCATATGGGAGTCTCCCCCCCCCCCCCCTCTTGGGTGTTCCCTAGCCCTCCCTTGGGCTACCTAGCTCCCGGTCCCTAGTGACCCCTGCTCATGGATGTTAGAGCCTGCCTCTATCATGGGTACCCCCCCCCCCCCTCAGGGAGGGGGAGGGATGTCTGGAACCCTGACGGTACTTCCTGCATCCCTTCCCCCCTCCCCCTGTCTCTCTTTCTATCTGGGTGCCGGTCTCTTGCCGCCTCTACTGTCGGCAATACCTGCCTCCTACTTGGTGACTTCCCTACCCTTGCCGCCAGCCCCCCGTGTACCGAGGGACTGCCGGCTGCCGCCGGCTACCACCGGCGGCTCTCCTACTCCTATCTAATCGTCCGCTTGCCGGTCGATCACCGGAGTGCCGGCATATACTGCCGGCAACCCGATACTGCCTTTACCATCTTTATCCCAGTCACCAACCTGGCATCCTCCGACTGCCGGAGCCGCCGCTTCCTGCCGGCGTGCCGCCGCTGTGCCGGCGGCCGCCATCCTGGTATTTAACTGACTTTTGAAAATCGTCTGTTCTAATGCCAGAATCTATGCTGGAGCGAGCTCCGGCATGCCGGCGGCTTGCCGGATGCCCCGGAGGCGTCAAGAATACTTGCACCCCCTTACTGTAGCTATCATAAGACTAGGATAGCCCTATATCGCAAACAGATAAGCTGCTTCCGCTATTAAGATCAGTACCTAGTACTGCTCTATTAGTGATCATGCTGTCTCTTTGCATTCTTCTATTTCCAGCAGGCTATGTGCATCTTAGCGCGGCTGGTTGCCAGAAGCAGTTACCCTTTAATGAGGCCTTCTGGCTCTTAACTGGGAACCGAATGAATTCGATCCCAATCTTGTCCTTGGTTTTCCATGGAGTTCCAAAATACTAGGAATTCTAGGAAACTATATCCAATGATCTCGGTCATTTGGATTATCCAAGGACCAAGCTTGTGGTAACCAGCCGGGCGGGATGCATGGAGCATGTTCTCCTTTACTGTTTTCATTCTCTATGCATCACACCTTCTTTAAGTTAAAATTAATGATTAATATTAACTTAGTTTAAGAGCCATTCTTATGACTCCCCCATACTCATTTTCTCTTTCTTCCACAGGAGGAGCAGATGAAGTGTGACTTCGCCTTCTGCGCTGTGAAACGCCCGCAGTTTTACGGGCATACGGCTTGCAGGACTCACGCCCCTTGTGCAGACAAGAAAGGGGACTTGAAGTTTTGGAATCCACTGGATTGTACGGTCTGCCAGGCCCACCTAGTTGAGGCCTTCCATAACCCTCCCTCAGCGGAGGTTAGAGACATTTCTCGTGAAAAGCTGCGCAAGTGGGTGCGTGGCTTTCAGAAAAATGCTACTGGACCGTACCTGGCCACCGAAGAACTGAGGTCCCTGTTGTTCCCTAAGGCCTCCTCTGACTCAGTGGTACCAAAAGATACGATCCCCACTGTCCAAATTACGGTGGAACCTGATGTGGTCATGGCTCAGTCCATGCACGAGTGTCGCTTAGATTCCGAGGATGATGAACAGATCTCAGACGTCTCGGAAGACACGGAGAAGACGCTTATGGCTCAAGGAGCCGAAGAGGAAGAAGACAAGGTGGAGTACACCGAGTCGGAGCTTGGAGCTGCTCCCTCGTCCATCCCTCCTCCTACTCCTACACCGACGGAAATGTCTGTTCCGTCTACCTCCTCAACTCCGGATCCTTCCTCTTCTACCCAAGAACTGATCCAGCTGATTAGAGCCGTCATGGACGACAGGCTGAAGGAGAACCAGGAGTCCATCAGGTCGATGATTGGATCCAGAGAACCGAAGAAGATTTCGGTCAAGGATCTCCCAGCTTGCTCTCATGCCAACCCGTGGAGGTATGCAGAGCATATGGTTATTGCGACCGGCAGGATCTTTGTTAGTGACAAGATCGGCACGGTCCCGTTGGAAGATGTGGAGTTCTTCCCAAGCTTCGAGGCCTACCCGGACTGTTACGTCCGGCTTCGTTCCGAACCTGCCTCGAAGGAAGAGACCGAACCTAAAGAAGAGATAGTGTTCGATCTCGCAAAGGCCCAGGCTATGCTAGCCTCCGCATTTAAGAGTAGGGGCTTTACCTGCTCTAAGCTTCCGGCTTTGAGCAAGAAGCATCCTACGTACGTTGCACCTGACACTGCGGTTCTTCCTTTCTTGGAAAAGGCCTTAGCTGCATGCCTTAAAGCGGCGGAAGAAGGGAAACCCTGCCCTGCACTGGAGGAGTGCAGACCCTTCTCCATCGTGACCCCCCCTGACGCTCGACACTGGAAAGATGTTCAGCATACTTTCGTCGTGGGAAGGCTCGATCCTGACGTCGCCGGACGTCAGTTTAATGAAGACCTCCCTAAGCTCAACGATCACCTCCTTCGCCGGGAACAAGACACGAAGGAGAGGCTTGCGGCATCTCTTTCTCATCAAGTCCAACTGGATGTGATGGCCTGTGACACAAGAGTACCAGATCACTACATGGTACTAGCCAAATCCCACTTACTGACAGTAATGAAGGACTTGTACCACTTCATAAAGGCTCGCAGAGCCTGTCGTGAATTCGTGTTTGCCGGTGCCACCGTGAAACACGAACCCCGGAGGCTGATTTCCTCCAACATCTGGGGAAAGCACCTGTTTCCTTCTGACCTGGTCAAGGAAATAACTGACAGAGCCGCCACGGAGAATAGGAACCTTCTCCACAAGTGGGGCATGTCCAGAAAAAGGAAACCCTCTCAGGACGAAGGACCTCAGCCTAAGAGAAAACCTCAAAAACCAAAACCCCAGCAACGTCAGCAACGACGTCAGTTTCCGGGACCCGCTACCTCCCAAGTGGTTGCCCAACCACAACAGACCTTTCAATTGGTCCCCCAACCGGTGTTGTCACAGTCACCGGTCTTCACCCCTGCCTTTGAGCAACCATCCACTACCTTTCATGCCAAAGGTAGAGGCTCGTTCAGGGGTGCAAGCAGAGACGCATCTCGTCGTCCCTCCAGAGGTAGAGGAGGAAAGGGAGCTAGCGGCCGAGGCAACAAGTCCTCGGGACACCAGAAGCAATGAAGTGCTTCCGGTGGGAGGAAGACTCCGCCAATTCCAGGATCGTTGGACCTTCGATCCCTGGGCACACAGCATCATCAAGAACGGTCTAGGCTGGAGTTGGACGCAACCACCCCCAATCTTCCAGCGGTTCTTCCAGCAATCGACCCCCCTTCTGGAAGAATATGTTCTAGACCTCTTGGACAAGAAGGTGATAAGGAAGGTAAAGTCCACCAGGTTCCAAGGGAGACTGTTTTGCGTTCCCAAGAAGGACTCAGACAAACTCAGAGTCATTCTGGACTTATCCCCCCTCAACAAGTTCATAGAGAACAACAAATTCAAGATGCTGACGCTTCAACAAATAAGGACCCTTCTGCCTCAAGGTTCCTACACGGTCTCTATAGACCTGGCGGATGCCTATTGGCACATTCCAATGAACCATCACGCTTCCTCCTACCTAGGATTTCGACTCCAAAGGAAAAGTTACGCCTTCCGGGCCATGCCATTCGGCCTCAATGTGGCCCCTCGGATCTTCACAAAACTGGCGGATGCCATAGTACAACAGCTCCGCCTAAGAAACGTCCAGGTGATGGCCTACCTCGACGACTGGCTAGTCTGGGCTCCATCGCCCGAAGAGTGTGCAAAGTCTTGCAACGAAGTTACCCAGTACCTAGAACACCTGGGATTCAAGATCAACGAGAAGAAATCTCGCCTCTCTCCAGCTCAGAAGTTTCAGTGGTTGGGAATCCACTGGAATCTTCAGTCACACCGCCTTTCCATCCCCCAGAAGAAAAGGAAGGAAATAGCAGGGTCTGTCAAGCGACTACTGAAATCCAAACGCATTTCAAGACGACAGCAGGAACGAGTTCTAGGCTCTCTACAATTCGCCTCAGTGACAAACCCAGTGCTTCGTGCACAGCTAAAGGATGCCGCGGGAGTCTGGAGACGCTCGGCATCCATCGCTCGAAGAGACCTCAAGAGACGGCTTCCAAACAGACTTCGACGCCTCCTAAAGCCGTGGTCGGAAGCAAAGGCCCTGAAAAGGTCCATCCCTCTCCAATACCCTCCTCCATCACTCAACATCCACACGGATGCCTCACTGGAAGGCTGGGGAGGTCACTCCCACCTGAAACAGGCTCAAGGGACCTGGTCTCCACTATTCAAGACGTTCCACATAAACATCTTGGAGGCCATGGCGGTCCTTCTAACTCTGAAGAAGTTATCCCCGCCGCCCTCGATCCACATCCGTCTAACCCTAGACAACTCGGTGGTAGTTCGTTGTCTCAATCGCCAAGGCTCAAGATCGCCCCAGATAAATCAGGTGCTTCTCCCAATCTTCCGTCTGGCGGAGAAGAAGAAGTGGCACCTGTCTGCAGTTCACCTACAAGGATTCCGCAATGTGACAGCGGATGCTCTATCTCGGACAAACCCGATAGAGTCGGAATGGTCTCTAGACGCAAGATCGTTCTCCTTCATCTCTCATCAAGTCCCAGAACTTCAGATAGATCTCTTTGCAACGAGCGACAACAATCAACTTCCTCTGTACGTAGCCCCGTACGAGGACCCCAAAGCAGAAGCGGTGGACGCCATGTCACTGGACTGGAACAGATGGTCAAAGATATACCTGTTCCCTCCCACCAACCTTCTGTTGAAAGTCCTCTCCAAACTGAGAACCTTCAAAGGGACAGCGGCCCTAGTGGCTCCCAAGTGGCCCCGGAGCAACTGGTACCCCCTGGTCCTGGAGCTGCAGCCCAAGCTGATCCCTCTCCCGGGCCCAGTTCTCTCTCAACAAGTACAGAAGTCGACTGTCTTCGCTTCATCATCGAAAATCAAGGACCTTCATCTCATGATTTTCTCTCCCTTGCCGCAAAGAAGAGGTTTGGGATCTCGAAGAAAAGTCTAGACTTCCTAGAGGAATACAAGACCGAATCCACGAGACGGCAATATGAATCATCCTGGAGGAAATGGGTCTCCTTTGTCAAGGCAAAAAATCCTAAAGAAATCACCATTGATTTCTGTATGTCCTTCTTCATTCACCTTCATGGACAAGGATTAGCAGCCAATACGATTTCAACCTGCAAATCGGCCTTGACTAGACCAATTCTTTATGCTTTCCAAATTGATTTGTCCAACGACATCTTTAACAAATTACCAAAAGCATGTGCTCGCCTACGCCCAGCACCCCCTC
The DNA here is from genome assembly GCF_036898095.1 of Palaemon carinicauda. NCBI lineage: Eukaryota > Metazoa > Arthropoda > Malacostraca > Decapoda > Palaemonidae > Palaemon > Palaemon carinicauda. The sequence continues at coordinate 57,002,647 of NC_090767.1, read as the reverse complement.
CGAAACCGATCTCCTGGTCACTAGACAAGGTACTCCATTTCGCCTCCAACTTGGACAACGATTCATGCCCCCTCAAGGATCTGACTCAGAAAGTTATATTTTTATTTGCTCTCGCTTCGGGAGCTCGAGTCAGTGAAATAGTGGCATTATCAAGAGAAGAGGGACACATCCTGTTTGCCGATTCAGGAGAAGTGACCCTCTCCCCTGATCCGACGTTTCTCGCTAAAAACGAATTACCCACCAAAAGATGGGGCCCTTGGAGAATATGCCCCCTGAAGGAGGATGTCTCTCTATGTCCAGTAGAGAGTCTCAAGGTCTATCTTCGCAGAACTTCGAACTTTGGTGGAGGCCAGCTCTTCAAAGGAGAAACATCGGGCAGCGACCTGTCACTGAAACAATTAAGAGCGAAAATCACCTACTTCATTCGCAGAGCGGATCCGAACAGTACACCCGCTGGTCATGATCCTAGAAAAGTGGCTTCTTCTCTGAACTTCTTTCAGAGCATGGACTTTGAAAGCCTTAAAAACTTTACGGGTTGGAAGTCCTCGCGAGTTTTCTTTAAACATTATGCGAAACAAGTGCACGAAGTCAAACATTTTGTGGTAGCCGCAGGTAGTGTTATGAAACCTGCACCTAACTCTGCGTAGAACAGTGAGTTACTTGGGACTCTAACTCTTCGGGTGCCTATGTTGACCCTCGAGCGATTCATAGTGATGTCTAAAAACACTTAGTGCTTTTATAACTGTTCTTATCCCAGGTGAAATGTCATAGTGTAACACAAGTGCCGCATGCCTTGAGCATGATGTGTTGTTTAAAGACTTGCGTTCCTCGAGAACGAGTACCTACTAATCCTGAAATTCCTTTTCAGATTCAAGAGCAAGCCTTTATTTCTATGTACATTATTATTACTGTAAATGAACTTTACTTTTGCTGTAAATTATTTAATTTCTGCATTGTGAAATAAAATTTCTATTTTATTACTTATGCGTCTCTTTCAGCTCCTACCTACTATGAAATACATACTGTCATAGTTTTATTTATTCCTCCTTTCTTATGGTCATGAAGAATTTAAGATGTCTAATCCTAAATTATATTCACCCTGTCTCAGTAAGGTTCCTACACGAATACTTACTTCTGATAATCAAGAGATGAACTCTATACACAGTGCCCAACCACCACTGGTCTAATTTAGAATGTTCCTATACAAATATCAAACATTCTGCTTCATCTCTGAGTTCTTCAAGTTCTTCTGTCAGGATGAATAGCCCTTCAATACCACTTTGACGTCGGCATAGCCCATGGGAACTTCCTACCAATGGGGGGCAGGATACTTCGTTCCTATGGTTCTTTACCTAAGATTACTTTGCTGTTTTGTCAATGCCCAGGCACTTAACACTGGGGGAAAAATCTACCACGATACATTGATTCTCTGGTACTCTTCCATCAGGACGCCATGGCTTGAGCCCAAAAAACGGATTTTGAGCGAAGCGAAAAATCTATTTTTGGGTGAGATAGCCATGGCGTCCTGATGGACCCTCCCTACTACTTTGTCCAGTTTTGTTCCCACCCTACACAATTGTATCATGGTGATGGGCAGCAACTGGCTTCAGGATGAAGACGGGCGTGACGTCATCAGAGCAATGGCGTCCGTTTGTTTACGTCTCGAGTATCAGTAGTAGCCACGAGTGAGATTAGCTGTGGAACGGCTCCCAGCTATTCTCAGCCCTTACACACCGAAGCATTAACTCTGTTCGGGGTGAAGATAGCTATGTGGCACGTTCAGACATGCGTGTCCCCTGTTGTATTACGATGTCTTAAAGGGAAACCTTTGAGATACTCGCTCCAGAAGTTAGAATTCTGTGATAACCTGTGGTTAAATTCTCTGGGAATATCTTAGTAGTCTTATACCCAAGGAAGCTACCAAACAGGAACCTTCCATCAGGACGCCATGGCTATCTCACCCAAAAATAGATTTTTCGCTTCGCTCAAAATCCGTTTTATAGGCTGTAAGCTGTAGCCATTGCAATCTGGCTGGCGGCTTCGTAGCCCAGATCATTTGAATTTCCATCTCATTTTGGGCTGATTTCCTGACCCTGTCTGCCCTTGTAAAGGATCCTTCAGGCTTTTTTATGAAATCAAAGGGATATTTCCTATCCCGTGTTTACAATGTGTATATTGGACAAGTGCTGATCACATGTCTGTTCAGTGAACAGTATTTGGTAAATTTGTATTGTATTACAGGGTGTGATTTTCGCACAGAAAATATATGATTTCCTATAGTAAATAACGTATATTCAAAATATGCTTAATTAAGAATTGATTTATTACTCAAAAGTGTCACTATATAGTGACACTTATGAGTAATCACTCAGTTTTTGATTAAGTATATTTTGAATATACAGTATATCAAATGTACGCTGGCATCACGAACTTCTGTTTATGTACGCTGGCATCACGAATCCTGTTTCGTTGACTTTGTTGACATCTCAGTTCCGAGTCGTTTAGTGAGGAAACAGAGTTATTTTCTTTCTCTAACCCCTTCCCCCTTCCTCAACATATCTTGCTAATTATTGCTTTCCCAGAATTTAAATAATCACCTAATTACTGTGCAAGAAGATGAAAACTGCAGGATTGCATTATTTCGGAGTAATTGTAGAGCGTGGTGTTGTAAACTATTACCGAAAATTGTATGATGCTCCTGTGTGATTTCTTCCATTATGGTATTTGTTGGAGCCTATGTAGATCAGCGGCCAGGTCCTCCAGCGTGCATAGAAAATGGAAATTTCTTCCCATTTTCTAGCATTTTGAAAGACATGACCTCTGTACTACAAAAAAGCTGTGTCCGTTGATCCTCAAATCCATTACGTAATACCACCACCTAACCTAACTTAACCCTACTTAACTGGGGTGCTATTGCCACTGTGCAATCCCCTCCCCCCCTTAGACTGCCATATTCTTAGCCTATCCTGCGTTTGATTCGTACCCGTTTCACTCATATTTTGTAAAGGGAAAATATTTTACAATTAATAAGAAAGTTTACACTTCTTCTCCCAGCGAATGACAATCTTCCCATGATAAATACTAACAGAAACAAATATAGCTTGACTATACTTACATTATTTCAAGTCACCCAAGTTGGAGTCTTTGGATTGCATCTTCTTGACAACGGACAACTTTATCTTTTTTTCTCATTAACCCTTTTACCCCCAAAGGACGTACTGGTACGTTTCACAAAAGCCATCCCTTTACCGCCATGGACGTACCGGTACGTCCTTGCAAAAAATGCCATAAAATTTGTTTATTTTCATATTTTTGATAATTTTTTGAGAAAATTCAGGCATTTTCCAAGAGAATGAGACCAACTACTTTCAGTTTGAAGGTGAAGGATCAAGGTTGAGTGATCATCTTTACCTGTCTAAAATGAATAGGGGGTCTTTCCTCTTGTATATACTCGAGGATTCCGCTGTTGCTGGAATCGAGGTATCGAGTGGAGAGACACTTTCCCATGACACCAACCACACAAGACGTTATACTGCCTGGTAGACTGATGCTGAGGAATTCCTCAGATATCTAGACAACCTTTTCGCTAAAGAGGTTCTCTTGGAGACTATCAGGAGTTGCAAAAGGTTTGGAAACCGTTCTGCATAATGCCATAGCGGAGCTAGGAGAGTCCTTAACAGGTTGACCGATGTTCTAGCCTTCTTGAGTGTCCTCCTCCAAATAAAAAAGACACGAGACGTAACATCATTGTTGTACCCGCCATTGTTGCCAGAGCGCCTTGGGGTCTAGGGCTGGAAAGAAACAGCAGCCCAAGATTCAGGAGCGTTGCAAACAGATCCCTAGTTGGAGGACCCCGTAAAGTCGGGACTTTGTCGGCTACAAGGCGATACAAAGACCATTTGGTATACCTTATCTGAGATGCTGTGCACAGATTGTCGGCGAGCATGTTCTTGTAGTCTGGAATGAAGAGAGCTGATAGTGGTACCGAACGGACATTGGCCCATCTTAGTGTTTACACTGTTAGATGCGAAGAGGCTACAAGCAAATTCCTCCTTGCTTGTCGATGTGAGTCTGTATGTGGTGTGTGGTGTGTCGTCCATCACATCACCGAGTGGTCTGTTAGGAAACGATGAAGCTGCTGAAGGACCGGAAAGTTGGCCTTCATCTCTTCAGAGATTTAAGTGAAGGTACTTTTGGACTCTGTCCTGAGAGCTGAGGTCGTGTGGTGCAGCACTATGGTCCCTCCTCTTTTCTTTTGATGTGTTCTAAGCACAACCTCAAGTCCAAAGTGTGGGGAACGATGAGAAGGTTATGTTGCTCTGTAGATTCACGACTGACACCCATCCCTTGAGGTTTGTCCAAACTTCTGGTCTTATAGGGGTCAGAGTGTTTGGGGGATCGAGGGTCTGACTCCAGTCCGACTTTAGAGAAAGCCTTTGGTCATTTGTCTCCTTCAGAGGAACAAGTTGCAATTTAAAGGTTTAAAGGCTGCACATGAATGGCAGAGGCCAGGGACAGTGACGTTGCCCTATCAAGCAGGACAATGCCCTAGAGACTGACCATATACATATAGAAATCAGTGCCCAAGCCCCCTCTCCACCCAAGCTATGGCCAAGGAAGGCCAGGCAATGGCTGTTGTGTGAGATATATAGAAGTGTGACCGTCCAGGTAAAGTTATTCAGAGTCTTTAGTAGGAAAAACTGTTGTAACCAAGACTTTCCCAATACCACCTTGCCAGGGTATGGAGACGCAACACCATTAGTTTAATACTAGGTACACAAGGGAGCTTGGTTTACCTGCAGTGGTTTGAGGTCAGCTTGTGCAGAGAACCCAGAATGCTGCTTTCCCCAAGAGTGGGAAGGATGAAGAAAAAGAATAAGAGCCAGTCAAACCTTTTCATTCACGCAGAATAAAACTGAGTAACAGTGCCCTCAACCTTCTGCTGCTGCTTATCCAATAAGGAACTTGAGGTATTATACCAGCCATTGTGCAGCTACCACAAGACCGATAGAAAATGTATCGAATCTCCTGTGGGTCACATCTTGCAGGTAGTGGGATGTAGTTTGTAGTTTGCACACCCCCAGCCTGAAGAACCTGTGTCACTGAGAAGTTTCTCTTGAATGCCAAGGAAGTACCTAAGCCCCTGACATCATGAACTCTGGGGGCGATGTCAGGGAGGAGGGTCTGGATTCAGTGCATGATCTATGACCTTGCAAATCCATGCTGAGATTGTGTTCTTGGCGACCCTCCTCTTGGTCCTTCCTGTGCTGACGAAGAGTGCAGGCACACGAGGACGGGCTGCGGCTATTCTCAAACTCCTCAGTGGGCAGAGTAAGAGATGGTTAGGGTCATCTGTTATAGAACGAAGACTCGAAATCCGGAAGGAGTCGAATCGAGGATCCGCTACTCCCAGGGTTCTGAGTCTTAGCAATAAACTCTGGGACGAAGCTGAACGTTACATCTCCCCCATCCCCTTGAATGGGTGATGTCGTATGAGAGACCATGAAGTTCACAGACTCGTTTGGCCAAAGCCAAAGATAGCAGGACACCGTCTTCCAAGTTAGGTGGCGATCTGTTGCCTGGCGTAATGGTTCATAGGGAGAGACCTCAGAACTCGAACCACGTTCCTTGGAGGAGGTCTCACTTCAGACTGAGGACAGATAAGTTCATAACTCCGTATGAGTAAGGAAAGCTCTAGCGATGAAGGATTGTCCATTCAATTCAGACTAAAGGCGAGGCTTAAGGCCGAGCGATAGCCTTTTACCGCCGAGACTGACAGGCGCGTTTCTTCCCGCAAATATAAGAGGAACTCCACTATTGCTGGAAAAGTGGCATCGAGAGGGGAGATACCTCTTCCACGACACCAACCACAGAAGACCTTCTACTTTGCCTGGTAGACCGGTGCTGAAGACTTTCGCAGGTGTTCAGATATCCTCTCGCAATTGCTGCAAAAATCCTCTCGAGAGGAGATGCTGGATAGTCTCCAGGCATGAAGGAATATGTTGGCATGTGGCTTAGTAGATCGTGTCGTGGAGGGAGTTCTTTTTGAGACTCCGTCAGGAGTGGTAGAAGGTCCGGAAACCATTCCGCGTAATGCCATAGCGGAGCTATGAGGGTTATTGAAAGGTTGACCGATGTTCTGGTTTTGTTGAGTACCCTCCTCATCAGACAGAACGGGGGAAAGGCGTAAACGTCAACGTTGTCCCACAGTTGCTGGAATGCATCTTGCCAGAGAACCTTGGGGTCTTGGACTGAGGAACAGTATAAAGGGAGCCTGATGTTCAGGGCTGTTGCAAAGAGGTCACTGTTGGAGAACCCCACAAAGTCAGGACTTTTTTGGCTACTAGAAGCGTGTCAATAGTGGTATCGAGTGGGTCTCAGCCCATCTCAGTATCTCTACTGCTAGATGGCATAGGGGCTGTGAAAAAGTACCTCCTTACTTGTTGATGTAAGCCACTACTGTGGTGGTGTCGCTCATTACTACCACTGAGTGGCCCGCCAGGAACTGTTGAAGGGCCAGAAAGACGGCCTTCATCTCTAGGAGATTTATGTGGAGATACAGTTCTGACTCTGACCAGAGGACTGAGGTCATGTGGTGCAGCACGTGAGCCACCCACCCTTTTTTCTGAAGCGTCTGAGAACAGCATCAAATCCGGGGGGAGGACGAGAAGATCCACTCCCTTTCGTAGATTCTCATATGCCACCCACAACTCGAGTTCCATCTGTTCTGCTGATCCCATGGGGATCCGGATGTCCGGGGAATTAAGAGTCTGATTCCACCGGGATTTGAGTCGCCAATGGAGAGATCTCATCCTTAGGCAACCGTTGGGAACTAGACGGGTCAGTGATGAAAGGGGACCGAGGAGACGTAACCATGTCTGGGCTGGGAGTTCTTCTCGTCTGAGAAAGTGTCTTGCGACCTTCCTCAGCCCTGCTATTCTGTCGTCTGAAGGAAGACTTTGTGGAGATTGGTGCCTATTATCATGCCTAGGTATACCAGTCTCTGCGTAGGAAGCAGGGAGGACTTCGAGATTTACCATGATCCCCAGATCTTGGCAAAGCCTCAATAGTTTGTCTCCATGTTGAAGAAAGGTTGACACCGAGTCTGCTAGGATTAGCCAGTTGTCCAGATAACGAAGGAGACGGATACCAATCCTGTGTGCCCAAGATGACACTAGGCCAAACACTCTGGTGAAAACCCTAGGTGCTGTGGAAAGACCGAAGCACAGCACCTTGAACTAATATTTCCTGTTGTCTAGGTTGAGTCTCAAAACTTACTTGAAGATGGATGGACTGGGATCTTGAAGTACGCATCATTTAGGCCCAGTTTGCACAATAATTCCAGTGGTCTTACAGCTAGTTTAACCGTGTCTGCAGTCTCCATGCTGAATGGAGTTTGTTTGACAAACATGTTCAGAGCTGAGAGGTCGATGACTGTCTTCAGCCTCCAGACGCCTTTTTTACAAGAAAGGGTCGACTGAAGAAGCCTGGGGACCCTTCGAGGACCTCCTGCAAAGCACGCTTCTTCAACAGGGTCTGGACTTCTGCCCAAAAGGTCAGCCCCTTTGCTGATCCCATAGCAAAGGAGTCTATAGACACTGGATTCCTGGTCAGGGGAGGGAGAGATGTTATGAACAGGATGCGATATCCTAGACGAATTACAGATTGTCCAGGGTTCGGCCCCAAGTTACTTCCACCTGTCTGAGCAACTTTGTAGGCATACCCCTAGACGTGGACAAGCAGGGGAAGTGCCTATCCTAGCGTTTGCAGCCTCAGCTGCTCCCTCTAGGATATTTTCCTCCCTTGGAGGACTAAGTGCCTTTCCTGTCCTTGCCAGGAAAGAGCTTCTTAGACACTGTGGTCTTCGCTGCTGTCTTATTCGTTGTGGTCTTGGCTGGACGGGACTGCTGAGGACCTGGTGGTTTATAGGGCTAGGAAGTCAAAAGCCCTATGGAGGAGGGAGTCCTGATGGGACTTCCTCCATCTCTCCGCAGCATGTTCCACGTCCTTAAGTTCGAATAGATGGGCTCCCTCTAGAGAGGAATATATGAACCTAATGATCTCGGCATTAGGGACTTGTTGATGGAACCTCTCAGACACCGCGTCCCAACGTTTCAAGATGGTATTCGTCCACAAGTTCGAAACTTGGTGGGCGAGAAACTTGATCGTGCGAGTGCCTGAGCGCAGAAAAGTCTTCCTTGTTGTCTTGGCATGTTCCTTGCAGAAATCCTCTGTCCGTACCAGGATTCCCAAGGTCCCTAACCAGTCATCAAGCCATGAAGTAGCTTGCATGGTGTACTTCGTGGCCTTCTCTTGGTTAAGGCTCTCGGTTGCCAGGAAAAATACCTGTCGATTGGAGTCTCTCTCTAGAGTGATTCTCTTGGTGAGCTCTTTCAATAAGTGGTGGAGATGAAGAGCTGGACGAGGCTCCTCCAGAATCTCAAAATACCTCCTCTGTTGGACACGAGGAGGTGGGAGAAGCTTATTGGTAGAGTCGGAATGATGGAAGGAGGCATATTTGGCGAGCTATAGGGCGATCTTAGCCTTGGCACCCTCCAGCAAGGCTGCACTGGTCTTTGAGGGCTTTTGGGTGCCAAAGACACGGTCTAAGATAGTGTCCTTGGCCTCCCATGGGGGTATCTCTGGGTCAGTAAACCCACTGAGAACCCTTAAGAGAGTCAGAACCTGCCAGAATGCACGTTCTGACTCTTTCTGCTCTCCTTCCGACGTTGGACTCGCAGCAAAGTCTCCTTCTTCCATCCCTGAGAGCTATTCCCAGGGTGGGTTGCAGACATCCCTTGAGTGACTGGCTGTCTCTGTAGATTTGGTAGTCCTACAAGAGGACTTTGGCAGAGTCTTGGAGTCTTTGGACTCCTTCCGAGGATGGAGGTAGGACTCCAGCATCGAAGGCCGAGATGTCGTGTCCCTCCTGATTTCCATTGGTGGTGGGGAACTCTCCGTGTGAGGGGAGGCTTACTCCGAAGGTGGAAGGGAGGGGGTCCTTTCCTCATGCGACTCCTTTGGCAAAGGTGAGATAGGGGAGTATCCCGAGGAAGATGCAGGAGGAGCTGGCCTTGATGGTCTTACCGGAGTCAGCTTTACCCTCGAGGAAGTGACCGCGTCTGAGATGCCTCTTTTCCTCTTCAGGGGGGGAGGAAGAAGTCATGGTTCCTTGCTGAGGGTCTGCTGGAGCTATAAGCTGCTCCGAAGTGCGGCCATACAGAGCAGGATTGAAGGCCTGTACCACTGCTCTGACTATAGCACTGAACCATGGCTAATGACCGACTGACGCACTGTCAGACAGATCCCCAGAAGGGAAAGGGACCGAAGGTTCCCTACGAGGAATCTCTGCTGTAGGTGGGTCCGTCTTAGAGGAAGGCAGTTTATGGATCCTGAACCCTTCTGTAGAGGCCTGTTCCCCTATCCCCGGCGGACGCGCTGAAAGGCGTTTGCGGGGTGGGGAACGAGGCAATGGTGACCTGTCAGTGCTGTTCCTGATAACTGCGCGAATGTACAGATGAGCGCTGGCGCGTAGGAGAACATTGGCACGTAGGAGCGTGCTGGAGCGTAGGAGATTGCTCGCATGCAGGCTGTAGCTGTTGTATAGGAGAGCGTTGGCAAGCAATAAACCAAAGTTGCGAGCGCGCTGAGATTTTGGTGAGCTCCTTTCAGCCGGTGATCGTTGGCGCGGTGGAAGACACTGAGAGCGAGCAGGTGAAGACGAGAGACGAGATGTTGGTGACCACTGGTGCACTGGAGGGAGGTGACGAATAGGAAAATGTTGGCGCGCAGCTGCACACTTAGGTAGGGTCTCAGGAGGCTGTATCGGGAACAGGAATGGTGATGGAAAGTCGGCAGATCGGCTGGTAGGTAGCACAGGAACAGGGATGTGCCCTTTGGAAGGGCAACCATCCATCGATGGAGATCGTGAACGATCTACAGAAGTGTCCAGGACCAAAGTCTGAGGACTAGCAGCAGCGTCGTCGGGAGAAGGTCCAGGAACGGGCGAAGGTCGAGGACCAGCAGATGACTGGAGTAAAGACTCCTCTACGGGGGACAGCTGCGATGACGAGGCTGAAGTGCTGAAGAGGCGCCTTTACACCGATGGTGAAGGACGACCTCTAAGGCAAAGCGGAGGGCGAGCACTGTGACGGAGACACCCTCGGAGGGCCGTTGGATCAGCAAGCTGACCATGAGCAGTAGCAGTCCTCCAAAGAGGAGTCTCTTTGAGTGAACTCCCCCGAGGGGAGAAACACTCGCAGGAGAGATAAGACGTAGGAATAAGGACTAGGTCTACCCCTCAAAGGATGATCAGGAACTGGGGAAACTAAGTCGGCAGCAACAGCTTGAGAGTCTGAAGGGGCAGGGGCGTCGGCAGAAACAACAGAAGACACCTCTGACACTACAACGTCGACTAGCGCAGGAGAATCTACCTATGAAGTCGACGACGACGGCTGTACACTTGCAACCTGGAGGATGAGCTGCAGCAAGGAGTCCTTGGAGGGCAGCCCCGGAAGCCCCAAGGATGACCATACTAGTAACACAGACAAGGCCTCAGCCGGGGGGGAGAGGTGGGGCAGCTTCGCTAAGGGAAGAAACACCACCTTTCGAGGACCGGAGTTGCCCGATATTAAAAGGGTCTATACTACTACTCGACGGTCTCTCGGAAGAGACCAAACGAGTAGGACCTTCGGAGGAATGTCGGGAGATGGAAGAAGAGGCCTGGTGTTTTTCCCGCTTTGAAGGAACTTTCGAAGAAGAAAAATCCCGCTTAGACCACTCCCGACACGCACTTCACTAGTTGTTGCTACCACACCGTCGACTTCTGCAGACAGGACAAAGGGTGTAGCGATCAGTCTCCACCCCCGACATATAGGTTCCGCAGCGACGGCCATCGAGTCCCAGGTAGGTGCGCATGTTTGCAGAAGTCAACACATACACACACCAACACAAAGAAAGAGCAAGAAAGAATTAATGGCAGTCCAAATAACGGCGAAGGATTTAGAACTGCAACTACCATACACCATCCAAGCCAAAAGCAAAGTGTGCTAAATCACCAGTGTGAGAGTGGGAGTGGTAGCAAGCTAACCCCACTTACCCCCGCTAACTAGCGGTATGGGTAGTTAACCCTCACTAAATTTCAATTGCTTATCATTTCAGCTCCGCAGAAAGTAATACCCCTAAATAAATAGCGTAGGTTTGTATTCCACTTACGAAACCAACTACAAGTGGAACAATGCTACTCCTACCGATTGTTCTCTCTGAATTATCTATTTTTCTGAATTCTATTTCTTGAAGTTTTAACGAAATAACGAAAAGAGGGAAGAAACTGGGGCACCCTTCAAACTGACATGCAATGGTGTGGAGCAATTATAATACTCAACTTGGGAGCAGGGATCTCTAAAACGATTGACATCTTCAAAAACACTAAAACACGAAGCTATGAAAACAACACGTCTGAACCTCGCTGGTGCGAAGAAGGAATGAGGGAGGAATGAGGGAGGAAGCGTGGGAGGGGTAGGGGTGGGGGGAGGGTAGTCGTAGCAGAGGGCAGTAGTCAAATGTAGAACGGCACCTCGTAGTAACGGGGGATATTGAGGAAGGAAAGGACTAACTGGTGAGGGACCTCTGGTCGTGGTTCTAACACGTCCCAGTTACTATACCGACACTCATTTAGAGTGAACGAGCCGGGTTTATTCCTGGCATTCCATGCAACTTTTTTCTCTGGTATATTTAGCAGTATTTATACCTTGGAAATGGTGCTATAAGGAGCATTTCACTGGGCGACACAGGTCCCTCGCCCAGAAATAGATTTTTCCTTCGTCAAAATCCCTTTTTTCTCCCATGGGGAGGAAAATGCTACAAATAATACAATTTTACTAATATTATTTGGTCTTTGAAGAGTGTCTGAGAAATGGAGCAATGCTAAATACACTGCCTTCAATTCTAGGCTGTTGATATGCTAAATCATGTTTTCCTTTGTTCATAGACTGGAAACATACTACAGTGATGCCTCAGGATACGAAATTAATCCGTTCAGGATGCGGTTTCGTATCCTGATATTTTCGTATCCTGAGTCGCGTTTTACATGTAAATAGCCTAATCCGTTCCAAGCCTTATAAAAAGTCACCTTTTCTTTCGTAAACACGCTAAACTGTAGTAATAAATGTGCAATGCAGCCATTTCTATCATTCAATAATTAACACAACCGTTAAAAACAGCCTAATCCATTCCATAAACCACTATGAGATTATTCAATAATGTAGTTATAGCCAAGTTATCCCCCCCAAGCCCAAAGAAAACGGTCCGTTTTCTTTACTACTGTATAAAAGTTACGGTACTGTATGTACGTAAAGCATTTAGATCAGTGAAGGTGTATTGTTACCTGTACGTACACCTAAATTAATGATTGATACCTGTACACTCGGAAAAAAAGGTTACAGTTAATTAGTGTAACAAAAAAGTTGAAACTTACCTTTTGATTGAGACGATGTCCGATAGCGAAGTCGCGGCAGAGGAGGATGGCATAAGGCAGAAAACGTAACAAGTGACAGACTACGTACAGTAATTTACACACTTAACACATTAACACTTAAACTTTACAAAATAAAAAAATGGCAGAAATAATTAACACTTAACATTACGTATGGAAAACTATAAAATGAAAGAAAAAATTACTTTAACACTTAACGGTAACATAAAACTTAAAATGAATTTTTTTTTTTTGCTTTTTTATAACTTTGCGTTTTTCTTATTTTCTAAATCTCTTCTACTTCTTCATCACTTTCTTTTTTCTGTTTCTTTTCTTTACTTTCACCTTCTAATTCTTCATCCCTTCCTCTTTTCTGTTTCTTTTCTTCACTTTCACCTTCGTCTTGGCCTACTAATACCGCTGGCCTCTTTAATAAGAAACTATCCATTGAAGCTTGTTTCTGCCTACTTTTCAACACATTTCTAAAATGCATTAGGCAAACGTCATTGCAGTGTTGAAGCTCACGGTTGGTATAAACTTTTTCTGGATGTTCCTTTTCGACGTAGTCTGCCATTTTATGGAAACATGCAAGAATTTCCTTGATGTCTGCCGTTTTCAAAGGTGCAACATCCTCCTCATCACCGCTAGAGAACTGCTCTTGAACATCACTCACTTGCATCGTCTCCAACTCCTTCAAGTCGTCCGTCGTCAACTCCTCGTGGTGCTCCTCGATAAGTTCATCTATATCTTCCGCGCTAACTTCCAGCCCCATGGACGTACCAAGATGTACGATGTCAGCCACCTCAGACTGCTGAATTGGTTCAGGATCGTCGACGATCTCGGCTTCGCCTCCAGGCTTCCCGAACCCCTCGAAGTCTCGTGCAGAGACAGCATCAGGTCACAGCTTCCTCCAAGATGAGTTTAGGGTACGCCTCGAAACTTCCTGCCAAGCGAGATCGATGAGTTTGAGGCATATCACGATATTAAAGTGATCTTTCCAAAATTCACGCAGAGTGAGGTTTGTACTCTCTGTGACTTGGAAACATCTCTTGAAGAGATGCTTCGTGTACAATTTCTTAAAATTAGAAATAACTTGCTGGTCCATGGGTTGGAGGAGAGGGGTGGTGTTAGGCGGGAGATACAGGACCTTTATGAAGGAATACTCGGCCAGAAGATATTCCTCGAGGCCAGGAGGGTGAGCTGGAGCATTGTCCAGCACCAGCAGACATTTCATAGGGAGGCGCTTTTCTTCCAAATATTTTCGGATAGTCAGACCGAAGCAGACATTCACCCAATCAATGAACAGTTGCCTCGTTACCCAGGCTTTTGCATTCGCCTTCCACATCACGGGAAGGTTCTCCTTAATGACTTTGTGGGCTTTGAAGGCTCGGGAATTTTCTGAATGGTACACCAGCAGGGGCTTTATCTTGCAGTCCCCACTGGCGTTTGCACAAAAAGCAAGGGTAAGCCTGTCCTTCATAGGCTTATGTCCGGGTAGTCTCTTCTCCTCCGCCGTGATGAACGTCCGACGAGGCATTTTCTTCCAGAAAAGCCCAGTTTCGTCGCAATTGAAAACTTGCTGCGAACTGTAGCCTTCCTGCAGAGTCAACTCGTCGAACGTTTTAACAAAAGCTTCGGCGGCCTTCGTGTCCGAGCTGGCTGCCTCCCCATGCCGTACCACTGAATGGATGCCAGTCCTTTTCTTGAACTTCTCAAACCACCCACGAGAAGCCTTGAACTCTGGGGGTTCCTGCTGGGATGTTCCTTCTCCTGCTCCTTCTTCGGCCTGAGCACACACGAGATCACCGAAAATGGCGGAGGCCTTCTGGCAAATTGTAGTCTCAGTGATGGTGTCTCCTGAGATCTATTTGTCCTTGATCCACACAAGAAGCAGCCTCTCCATCTCTTCATGCACGTGCGTTCTCTTGTTGGAGAAAATAGTGACGCCCTTAGAAGGTGTTGCTGCTTTGATGGCCGCCTTCTGCTTCAGGATGGTGCCTATCTTAGACGGATTCCGGCCATACTCCTTGGCGATCGCACTTAAACGCATGCCAGACTCGTACTTTTTAACGATTTCAAGTTTCGTCTCCATCGAGAGCATCGTCTTCTTCTTCTTTCCTTTTGGCAACATTCTTGGGACCCATGGCTACAGTAATACGTAATACAATACACTACGTAACGTTATATACAGTCTATGTATAGTAAACACTAATACAGTACAGTGCACAGTAACGAATGTTTAATAATGATAACACGTGGCGTACGAATGTACTGTATATTAACACTAAGTCAAACAAGCGAAAGCACACAATGTCTGTTAACGATACCGCGGTTGGAACGAAAAGAGAGAGAGAGAGATGAACGCCCGTGCGTAGGCAAGCTGGGATAGTTGCCGACCAATAGGAAAGCAGGATCATATGGCATCAGCTAGCGTCTGAGTAGGGAGATAACCAATGGGTGAGCGGGAGGCTGTAAGTGAGTCTACCCAAGTTCAAAGTCAGGCGGCGCGCGCTTTTTAAAATTACTCTCGGCGAAGAGTTGGGATCTCGTTAGGTTTTCGTATCCTGAAATTTTAGCCGTATCCTGGGGCATAAAAATCTTCGAATCACTTTTCGCATCCTGAATTTTTCGAAAGCAGAAACTTTCGTATCCAGAGGTATCACTGTATTGAGTAAAACTTATATGGAGAAATTATTCAAAATGCGTATGAAAATATCTATCATTGCTATCGTTGGTAATGTCATCGTGCCGTTGGTAACTCTGTGTACCATACGTCAACGTTGGTAACACTGTGTATTATTGGTAACGTTGTTAATGCTATCGTTCGCAGTACATTCGTTTAAGAGAAGTGACACCGTTGAAGAAATGCTTATATTTAAATATTCTAACACAACATATATTTCATCAGTGATTATATTTAACTATTTTAACAGAAAATATGTTTTCCTGTAGGAAATAACGTGATCTAACCGGTTTTCTCCTTCATTTCATCTGTAATAACAGCAACCAATTCGGCAACTTAAAGTTAGCCGAATTGGTTGATCTGTTTGTTTCCGATTGAAATGAACATCAAATTCGGTTAAATCACGTTATTTACTATAGGAAAACATATATTTTCTCTTCAAAATCTCACCCTGTAATACAATACAAAATTACCAAAATAAAAATATATGAAATATGCTACCTACTATATGCATATAAAATTAAATTCAATAAGAAATACGAAATAAATTGCATTCTTGTTTCTTTCTCTAGTATTTGAATATATCAAAGTAATTAGGTCTTCTCAATGGTGGTTATCCTACGGGCCAACCAAGGGAAAGGCCCGTGCCAACAACAAGTGTTGGCTTTAATACCCCAACAACAACAACATTCTCAATGGCCGATTATTGTTTATTATACCATTTCAATAGTTCCTTATTTTTGAAGAGTACAGGTTCATTCCTGCTCCTTATCATCTACATACATCATAATATATCTTAATGATCTTCCCTGCAATGGTTCATGACAGTAGTCACCTCACCTACAATTGAGCTACAAAGTTTGTAAACTGTTCATACTGCAAAGACAATTTATTTGTTTTGTTTATACCACAAAGAAGTTTAATTTGTACTGATTGTATCTCAAAGACATTACTTTACCCAAAACTTATTTACTAACCTAAATTTCTCCCTCAGATGTTTTGTCAATAAATATTGTTGATGAAAAGAGATTATAAAGTATTTAATAACACCGGCTTAAGTTAACGGCAGGAGCTTGTTTTCGGATGAACGCTCCATAATCTTGCAACTTTTCACATCATCTTAAAATCTTATGGTGATAAATTACACAATGCATACGAAGAAATGTTATAAACATTCTTTAAATAGGCCCATGCTCTTGCTTGGGGGAGAGAGAGAGAGAGAGAGAGAGAGAGAGAGAGAGAGAGAGAGAGAGAGAGAGAGTCTGCAATTAGACCAACTTGTGTGAAATGCTTCTAATTCTCGGTTTTTTATCATCTACATTTTCTTGGTGCGAAGATTCTCCCTGATTGCACATCAACCTTTTAATTATAAACAGCCGTATTATATAATTATATAAATTTTAAATGAAAATATATAAAATATACTAGCTATAATTTGCATTTAAAATCAAATTCAATAAAAAATGCAAAATATATTGCATTCCTATTTTTTTTTCTAGTATTTAAATATATAAAAGTAACTAGTTGCCAATGCGTTGCTGACGATTTAGAAATATTGTTATGATTAATACTTTTTGAGGAGTACAGATTAAGTTCTGCTCCTTATTATTATCAAGGTGCTACAATAGTGTGAGGTCTATCGCCATATGTCACCTACCCAATTGAAGGGTGAGGGCTACCGCGTGACCAGCATGATCAGCATCCAGAGCCACACACCTAATCATCGAACATGTGAACAATGCCCAAATCCATCAAAAAACGTGACCTGTTCACGTGACCTGCCCATATAAAAGGAAGCAAATGGAGCTCCTAAATACCTATGGGCCAACCAAGGGAAAAGGCCCGTGCCAACAACAAGTGTTGGCTATAATACTCCAACAACAACAACAACAGCTCCTAAATCAGTTTTTCCCTCGGCCTAAAAGAGATATCATCGATTGAGGCTACTAAAAATGTTGCTGAAGAAGTTTTATAGAAGCAGATTATTATTATTATTATTACTATCCAAGCTACAACCCTAATTGGAAAAGCAAGATGCTATAAGCCCAGGGGCTCCAATAGGGAAAAATAGCCCAGTGAGGAAAGGAAATAAATAACTGAAGAGAACAAATTAACAATAAATCATTCTAAAAAAAGTAATGTCAAAAGAGATATGTCATATATAAACTATTAACAATGTCAAAAACAAATATGTCATATATATATAAACTATAGAAAGACTCATGTCCGCCTGGTCAACAAAAAAGCTTTTGCTCCAACTTTGAACTTTTGAAGTTCTACTGATTCAACCACCCGATTAGGAAGATACATGCCATAAATGTGGTTCTGTTATGCAGGAAAAAAAGAAAGCGTAACAGAGGAGGAGAATTCAAGAGTGTGTTACGTTGCCCTCGAAAGGGTTGTCAAACTACACGGCCTGTTCGTACAGGAAATCAATTTTTCCATTATAGGGACATGAACAACAAATTGCACTGCAACCTAAGCCTGTGTGAAATATTAGAATTAATATTTCTCTTTGTATTGGATATACAAAACGATGATTCTTAAGAGAATGCGAGGTGTTGGTCTTCAGCTGTTCCAGTCTCATCTTGATCAATTTTTGCTGGAAGGGGAAGAGAGAAAATTCCAATGATCTATTTGTGTCATTCTTAGAAGATGTACGAAGTGGGTATCGCTAGAATAAATGTATGGAAATATAAAACATATTTGACTGATTGAAAGTTTTCTGGCATCCTGACATCTAAGGTCATTGACGCCGATAGAATTTATTATATATGAAAAATAAAAGAGAATTCAATTAAAACCATAAAAGTTAAGAAGTCATTATAATAGTTAAATAGTTTTCAGAAGACCTGCTTCTGAAAAAAATCTAAAAATTCCGCTTGCATAGTAGGACACATCATGTCCAAGAATCTTGGCAAGGATGAACCTGCCATCCTCACCTCGAGCCTCAAACAGATATCTATTTCTTAAGTTAGTAAAATTAGGGCATTCGGTCAACAAATGCCCCACTTTTAAAGGTACTAAACAATCTTCGCAATACGGTTGGTGTTGGCCTTTCAGCAGAAACTCGTGTGTCAACCGAGTGTAACCAATACGGAGACGACAAAGAGTCGTCTCCCATTTTCGGGGCATCATGCTATACCTCCAAGGTGATATGATATTTGTTACTTCCCTCATTTTATTGACATCTTGACTATCCCGGTGCTGTTGCCATTTATTACAAACCAATTTCTTGATGTAAGGTAGAAAGTCATTACAGAGAATGGGATACCTCCTTGGTAGCAACTCAGATGCCGCATTCTTCGCCAGTAAATCTGCCTTCTCATTCCCGGACACACCTACGTATAATGGAACCCAACAAAACTGAACTGTTATACCTCTCCGTCCGATAATATAAAGCCATTCTAAAATCTTTAAAACTATAGGGTTACTGGAATTAAAAACTTCTAAAGCTGTAAGAACACTCCTTGCATCACTAAAAATTGTAAAATTACCCTCCTTTTCCAAAGCTATTTTCTCAATAGCGGTTAGTATGCCATACAGTTCGGCAGTAAATATGGAAGCTGTTATCATTACAATGAACTCCAAATCCAACGCCAGCATCAGATTTGGAGCCATCAGTATATATAAAAGTCGATCCCCTATGTTCTGCAACATGTTCCATAAAAAGAGACCTGGATTCTAAGTCAGTCATATTCTTCTTAACTCCAATAACGTATTTGCAAAAAGATACGTCAGGTAATTTCCATGGAGGCGTTGATGATACCTTGAATGGAATCACCTCAATTCTAAATGTATCCAGATTGTTTAATAATAGTTTCACCCGAAACCCATAAGGTTGGGGAGATTTTGGGTACAACTCAAAGAATATAGAGTTCCTTACAAGGCTTGCAGTCTGAAAGGCTAAAGAATTAGGGAGTCTTTGCAATCTAAACCATTGCCGAATAATAGAGGACATTCGGTAAAGGTCTAGAGGCAACTACCCAGCATCAACAAGGAGACTTGTGATAGGTGAGGTTCTTAACGCTCCTGTGGACAATCTATTACCAGCATGATGTATAGAATATTTTCAACCGGCTTGGGGTGGCTGAGGAGTATATTTCGTATCCATAACTGATGTACAGTGAACCCTCGCTACTTCGCGGTTCGACCATCGCGGATTCACCACTTCGCGGATTTTTTCCACAACCCATATATATACAGTAATATATATATATATGTATGCATGTATTTATGTATATATGTAGGTATGTATATATGTAGGTATGTATATGTGTATACATATAAATATATATATATATACACACACACACACACACACATATATATATATATATATATATATATATATATATATATATATATATATATATATATATATATATATATATATATATATATATATATATATATATATATATATATATATATATATATATATATATATATATCTATATATCTAAAGTAGGAAGATGTGATGTAGTTCTAAGGGAAAAGTATGGGAAATATGTCTGGGTAATAAGCAAAGCTCTACCTCCAGTTTGTTTCTACATTTTGATCAGAGATAAATGTAAACAAAACATTGGTTGCCATTTTTTATCGTGCTTTTTAGCATGTTTAGGAAATGCATGATATAAAATCACCTTTAATATTTGTGCCTGTTTTAGTTTAGGGTACTGTAGTACATGCATTAAGTGTTCTGTACATTAAAGGGTAGTTTGTTAACAGTACTACGTACAAGGGAAGGTTTTAAAAGTCTGAATATACATGTTGAATAAATAGGTAAATATGGTGTCACTACTTCGCGGATTTTCACCTATCGCGGCCGCGACTGGAACCTATCTACCGCGATAAATGAGGGTTCACTGTATGCAATTTGGATTTTCTATGCATGCACCATGACTATTTTTTCCACAGTTGGCACAAACAGCTGGCTTATTATTTAGTTTTTCCTTGCATTTCTGGCTTAAATGGCCATACATTTGAAAATGATAACATCGTAATGGTGAAGGGATATATGGTTTCACCTTCAAAGATAGCCAACCAGCTTTAATAACATTTGGTAATCTGCTTTGATCAAATGTTACAATCAAAGTAGCAAGAGGAATACGTTGTTCTCCAACTCTCTTTCTCATTCTGACTACTTTTACTACTCCTTGGCTTTTCAGTTCATCCTCAATTTCTTTTTCCTCTATGTCCAGCAATTCTGGAGCATATATCACACCCCTACTCTGGTTGAAAGTGGGGTGCGAAACAATTTTTACACTATGACCATCCAATTTTGAAAGTTTTCAATCTTTCACCTTGTATTGGGGATAGTGTCTCAATCAAGAGACTTCCATTTCCCTGGGGAAGAATTTTTGGCTGCCCTCCACATATAGCAACTATTTCCCTGTTGGCTTTAAATACATTTACACGTTCATGTTTTGCATTTTCAAATCCCAAAATAAAAGATCTCATAATTCACTACTTCATAGTGACCAGGTAAAACTTCTACTTTTCTATATTGTTCTGTACTGTCATCATTTCTCACTTTCTCTCTCTTCTTCTCTAGTGTTTTCTTATCATTATTTCCATAACGCATATAAGGTTCCAACGCTACAATATCAGAACCCGAGTTGGAGCTGTCTGTACCGAGGTGCAAGCAAGAGGTCCAAGTTTGTATTTTCCAGGTCGTCAACTGAGGAGTGGGTTTTTTTAGGTAAGAGTAAGCCAGGTTATGCACCTCTTATCGGAGGATGTCAGTCCTCCTATCCTATGTGGCCCAACACGAGAAGAGGCTTCAGCAGGGACCAGTCCTCTATTAGAGAGGGGCTGCCCCTCTTAAGGTGGGCGTACACTGGTAAGTGGGGGTGGTTAGCCCCTCCCTCCGGCGACTCCAATGCCTGCCATCACACCCACTACCCGCAAATACGAGTGACTTACAATCGGATCACTGGAGCCCGACTCTTAACAGACTTGGTCTGCACCCAATGTGGTCTGCCAGAGGGTGATGGCGTCTAAATTGGCACAGGTTGAGATGGAATGCCGTCCATCCCACATTGTGCCAAATCCAAAGCAGCAGCTAAAGCATAATCAAACAAGCCAAAGTCGTCAACAAGTTCAAGCCCAAAAGGAAGAGATGGGAGAAAAAGTGAAATAACCAAAAGGAAAAGAGAAAGTGCTGACTGATTTAGTTGGATCAACAATTGGTCACTGAGGTCCAGTGGGAAGGTAGTTCCCACTGTTCATTAGAGCCCAGCTGCTAATCCCTAAGCCCGCCATCCTTATCAAGGCTTCAGCATCTGGGGGAGGGGTTGGATGTTGAAGCGGAATGGGTAAACTGTGATTAAGATCAGGATTAGTAACTGGGGTGGGAGCTGTGGCAGGAGCAGGAGCGGTGATTGGAGTGGGATTAGTAGGTAGCCGAAATGTGGTCTGGAGCGAGGAGCACTTAGGGGCTTTGGTGGCTGTGCTGTTGCTGCTGTGGAAGGAGGGATGGTCTGCAGTGCTTCTAATCTCCTGAGCCACTCTGGACATTTCCAGTTCCAGGCGTGGTGGGATCCAGCACAGTTGGGGCACTTTGGATGGGTGTCCAACCCATTCTTGTGAACGTCAATAAAATCTTGCGAGGGGTGCCAACGGCTGCAGACTCCACAGACCATTGGACTCTGCAGGCAGTCTTGTGGTGGCTGAAATGTTGGCAGTTGAAACAACAAAGTGGCTCAACTTCCAGGTCGACTAGGGGGAACTTTCCCCGGAGTCCAAGGTCTACTAGTGTCTCTGGAATCTTGCCGATGAAGGGGATGATGACTCCCCTGGTAGGCTGCTTGCAGCTGCCCAAACGACGCTCTACATGGTGGACGTTGCTGCAATCAGTGATGTAAGACAGCGGCATGTCAGTTAGGGAAATTACAGGCAACTGCCTTCCATAACTTCTTAGCTGGGTTGAGGTAGGTCAATGATGCCTCCCTCTGAGGCAGAAGGCACTGTTGTGGTCTTCCGGGGTGATGATTAGGTCACCCTTAAGGTTGGTCCTGGCTTTGATCCTGATACTTAGATTTGCTGTAGCAATGGCAGTCACAGCTGCGTAGGAGGGTGCCCCTTCCACAGCTGGTAGTTTGAATTTAGGTAGCTGCTTTGGATCGATTATGGTGGGTCGTGGCTCTGGGTCTGGTTTAACAGCTGAAGTTGGAGTGGAAGGTGTTTTACCAAGTAGAACCATTGCTGGATCTTCCTGCCGAAGTCTTTCTATCAGGGTCTCGGCCATTTGTTTCAAGGTAAGGTACACGTCATTCAGCGATAGTTCGGGAGTGGCAGTAGAAGGGTTGGTGTCCATGGCTGATGTATTAGCGCTTCATGCAGGAGCACTGGTCAGTGGTGCGCCAGCCAGGGTAGGTGTGGAAGCAGCAGGTGGGGCTCCCACAGGCACAGGGGATTAGGCCTGTACTGTATAGGAGTTCTGGTTACAGAAGGAAATGCAGCAGTGGTCTTCGAAGTGTTGCCGTTTGAAGAGGTGGTTCGGGCAGTTGGACGAGGTTTACACTTGATGTTTGAAAGGTCAAAGGATCCGTGCTTTACAAAGTGGCTGCGTACTTTTTCTGATGCAAATTTGCAGGATCTGCAGTTGCATTTGACTTGGTGATTAGAGAAAAAATTCATCCTGGACAGTTTTGCTCTTGATTCCTACAACAGCAAGAGTGAATATGTTGACTGTGCCATTCATAATCCCTGCAGAATTGCCATCTGCAGTTCTCTGAATACTTCTTGCAGTGTCTGTTCTCATTGTATAAGTGAGTCCATGCCCAGACACCTAAATAGAAGACAGACATGGCAGGCACAGACGGGAGACTTGTGTCCCCTGTGCCGGGTAAGCTGGGTGGGGTAACTTGACGTCCAATGTGCCTTGCTACGGGCCAACGCAAGAGCCCGTGCCCAGCACAAGGCTGGCCAATCTAACAAGCAAGCAAGCAAGTCCAATGTGCCGGCAGACAAAGACGGGAGACAGGTATTCCATGTGCTTGGTAAGCTGGTAGGGGTAACTGATTGTCCCCTGTGCTGGGTAAGCAGGTACTAGCACTGGCAAGAGAGAGATCCTCTCAGTCTGGGAACTGAGCAGAGATTGCCTTGCCTTATGCAAGGCACGGGCTCTTGCTTGTAAGACTCTTCTATGCTTGCTTGTTAGATTGTCCAGCCTTGTGCTACTATGGGTGGAGAGGGGGTTATGCATATATGGTCAGTCTCAAGGGCATTGTCCTTCAGTTAAGGTATTGTTACTGTCTCTTGCCTCTGTAACTCATGTCACCATTTAACCCTAAGGACAGGGATAAAGTTGCATAGGCCCATGATCTTGAGAGAGAGAGAGAGAGAGAGAGAGAGAGAGAGAGAGAGAGAGAGAGAGAGAGAGAGAGAGAGAGAGAGAGAGAGGAGAGAGTCTGCAATTAGACCAACTTGTGTGAAATGCTTCTAATTCTCAGTTCTTTATCATCCACAAAATTTTCTTGGTGCGAAGATTCTCCGATTGCACATCAAGCTTTAAAGCGAAAACAGCCGTATTACAGAAGTATATCCAAAGTAACCTAATGTTATATAAAAATTACCAGCTAATATATACATTTAAAATTAAATTCAATACGAAATACAAAATATATTGCATTCCTATTCCTTTCTCTAGTATTTAAATATATCATAGTAATTAGGTTTTCCCAATGCGATTTAACTTTTCTTTTTGAGGAGTACAGAATAAGTTCTGCTCCTTAATATATTCAATATCATATACTAATGGAAGTAGATCCTCTTTAAAAGCAGTTTACTCTAAAGTTATTGCTGCCTCAGTGGTGTTAAAATTGTAATTAACTCTTTCTATTGTCCTTATCTTTTTCCCTTCATTGCTACAATCCGCCACTAACTTGGAAAGGGACATAATAACAGAGGTGTAGAGGCATATGCAATTACATAAGTGAATGTGGGACACCACAAATGGGATTGGTGAACTATAAGATATATTCAGGTAAACGATACTGGACATTCAAATGCCCAGGTATCATACCTTATAAAACTTGTTTTTTAGCTAAAATTTATCTTATTGCCTAGAAAATTCTTCGTTCTAGGTCATCACATTGACTGGGGAGTTTTTATCACAGACAAAACTTTCTATGTAAAAATTCTTCAAAACAATACAATTTGTAAATAATTGATGAATGATCCCTTTTTGGTATAATTTTCAAAATTGACTCAATAATAAGATTTGGCCAAACACAGGCTCTTTCTTCTAAAAACCCCGCAAGAGCTTTGACAATGTCTGGTTGGTGGTGGTGGTGGTAAAGATTGCCATGCCAGTGACATGACACGGGATCTTGCCGTTGGCCAGCCCGTAAGAGCATATTGATTTGAGAAGGGTGGTCTCCTGGAGGAGGCTGATACTGCAGCATTAAAAAGGCAAAGGGTGATCTTTACAAAGTTACTGGAACATACAAAAGGGAGGATATTTTTACAGGGAGTGTTTTTTTGTGTTTTTCAGATCCTGAGACATGATAGTCATTGGTAGGGGCTTGCTTCATACGGTTGTTTTCCTGCGAAGAAAGTTACTAACTTGAGGGAGGCAGGACAGCAATTAATCACCTTAGTTGTCTCAACCAGTAATTTTTATAAAAAAAATATAAAATTAAATTAATATAACTTTTAAGAACTTTTTGCTTCATTTACCTCATTTTGTTTGTTTTTTACATTGCCATTGATAAAAAAAATTGTGTATCATATTGTGTCTGCCAAAGCCGGTTTTTTTGCCTCTCGCGGTATTCCGCAAGAATAAAAAAGTGCAGGTGGGTAACCACAAAACTCATACTGGAAATGTTCTTGCTGATGCCGAGTTGAGGGTTCATTGGTAAATAGCACACAGTCTCTGGAACAGAAGGTTCATTGGTAAATAGCACACACAGTCTCTGGAACAGGAGTTGAGGGTTCATTGGTAAATAGCACACACAGTCTCTGGAACAGGAGTTGAGGGTTCATTGGTAAATAGCAGACACAGTCTCTGGAACAGGAGTTGAGGGTTCATTGGTAAATAGCACACACAGTCTCTGGAACAGGAGTTGAGGGTTCATTGGTAAATAGCACACACAGTCTCTGGAACAGGAGTTGAGGGTTCATTGGTAAATAGCAGACACAGTCTCTGGAACAGGAGTTGTGGATCAGTCTCCAGTGCTTCATCTTTGCTGAGCGAAACTTTAGACCCATGTGTAACTGCCTGATCCTTTCTTTGAAAAGTGTACTCGTGGACATCTTCTCCAACCTTTGAAGCTATGATTGCCTCACCTAGGGAGTTTGCTCTGTCCACATTCACCTTTTTGTCTCTAATTACTCCACTTGAAATGCTGTGAGTGGACGAATCTTCCGTGAAAGGGTCATATGTCTGGAGAAACGCAAGGAGCTTCCGCGTATCCCTCACATCTGGCTCTTTTCTTGCTGAAGTAGCCTCCTGGTGCTGGTCCTGCTAGTTCTTACATTGTAAACTTGATTTCAGCCCAAGCTGGCAGTGATAGCGTCCAAACCAATCGTTGAATTTCATCCATTCCTCTAGCCGTGAGTAAGACCTGCTAGAATGGAGAATGGATTAGTACTTTTTGATACCTTCCGACGGGTATGACTCGGGCAATCTTGTCCAATAGCGTATACCTTAAAGCCTCTCTCATAGTTCACTATGAAATTCTTACACTATCAAAATTAATTGTCTAAGAATATTACAAGTTGTAAACTACAAGAGAGGTGTAGAGACAGACACTATTGAAATAAGAGATCTAAGAATATCACAACTTGTGAACTACAAGAGGTGTAAAGCGAGACACTATTGAAATAAGTGATCTTAGAATATCATAAGTGGTGAACTATAACAGAGGTGTATAGGCAGACACTATTGAAATAAGTGATCTAAGAATATCATAAGTGGTGAACTATAACAGAGGTGTATAGGCAGACACTATTGAAATAATTGATCTAAGAATATCACAAGTGGTGAACTATAACAGAGGTGTAGAGGCATATGCAATCACATAAGTGAATATGGGACACCACAAATGGGATTGGTGAACTATAAGAGATATTCAGGTAAACGATACTAGACATTCAAATGCCCAGGTATCATACCTTATAAAATTTAAGAATTTACAGTTAAGCTATTGCCTAGAAAATTCTTCGTTCTAGGTCATCACATTGACTGGGGAGTTTTCATCACAGACAAAACTTTCTATGTAAAAATTCTTCAAAACAATACAATTTGTAAATAATTGATGAATGATTCCTCTCTGGTATTATTTTCAAAATTGATTTAATAATAAGATTTGGCAAAACACAGGCTCTTTCTTCTAAAAACCCCGCAAGAGCTTTGACAATGTCTGGTTAGCGGTGCTGGAGGTAAAGATTGCCATGCCAGTGACATGACACGGGCTCTTGCCGTTGGCCAGCCCGTAAGAGCATATTAATTTGAAAAGGGTGGTCTCCTGGAGGAGGCCGATACTGCAGCATTAAAAAGGCAAAGGGTGATCTTTACAAAGTTACTGGAACATACAAAAGGGAAGGATATTTTACTTTAAAATGGATTTCAGCATCTGACGTGGAAGTGACGGAAGTGACCCGGAGGAGAGACTCATCTTTAAGTCCACGAAATGAAAGATTAACAGACAGAGTCTGTCAGTCACAGAAATTGTGGTTATAGCAGCGAGTCCCAGTAAGTAGAAGAGACTGGGAGAGGAGAGAGGTTTTTTCCTTTAGTCAGAGAGAAAAGAAGTAGGTTTAAGCAAATAAGCACATCCCTGCTCGGTGGCTGGAAGCTGGAACTGCTGGAGTAACTGCATGAAGTTGGGGGTCCTGGTTTGGGGCAGGACTTTGGTAAAGATTTTGAAGGCGATCGGGATGAGGTCTTCCAGGGGTAGTGACTCAAGTTGTTGAGCCAGGGTTTGAGGTGGCTTTGAGAACGTTAAGATGAGGAAGAGGTACTGCATGTGGCTGGTTGGCAGGTGATGGTACAAGAGCAGTGGGTGGCTGGCGTTGTCTCCTTTGGCGAGGAGGTCGCTGGTCCTTGGGTGGCTGGGTTGCAGGTGATTCTGGTTGTTTAGGGGAGGAAGTGCTTTTCATGGCAGCTATCCTCCTTAAGTCTCTCTGGGAAGCGCCTGTTCCAGGCATGGTGAGGCCTGGAGCAGTTGGGGCACTTTGGTTTGGTGTCTTTTCCATCCTTGTGGGCCTGGATGCACACTTCTGTGCAGTGACGTTGGCTGCAGACTCCCAAGATGATAGGTCCTCTGCACTCTTCCTTTTGCTGGCCGTATCTCTGTCAGCGGTAGCATCCGAGGGGTTCTGGTGTGTAATCTTCAATGAATAATGTCCCCCAGACTCCTAGATTCAGTGAGGAAGGCACTGGACCGATGAAGGTGGCAATCAGCCTTCTGACTGGGATGTCAGTCTTGCTCATGCAGCGCACTGCCTTAGTCAATGTTGCTGCATGAGGTGGCGATGGAGATGGGCATGGTGATGGGATATCTTGTGATGACTGCTTTCTTCTGGATCAAGGCAGGGTCGAGTAGTGTCAGAGCTGGTTCCTCCTGGAGGGATCTGGATGTTTCCTGGTTCTTGGGGATGATAATAAGGTCACCCTTCCGATTGGGATGAGCTGAAAGCTGCATGCCAGGCTTTGCAGCCATGGCAGCAACTGTGGCGTACGAGATGGAGCTGTCAGTCTGGGTGAGCCTGAATTTTGGCAGTGGTTTCTTGGCTCCGGTCTGTGGAACTGGGATGCTGGCAGCAATGGTAGAGGCTTCATGAAGAAGTTCAGTAAGGCACACAGTGCAGTTACAGCCCATGGGATGGTTCCCCTGGGTCACAGCAGGTTTGGTCTCCATGGCATTAGAGGACTCAGGCACCGAGGTTGTAGAGGTAACAGCTACTGGAACTGTCTGCTGTGGAGTTGAAGAGAGTGACAAGGACGAGGCTGAGCTCTCAGTCCTTGGAGTCACTAAAGGTGATGGTTGAAATAACGGATTTTGAGCGAAGCAAAAAATCTATTTTTGGGTGAGTATATATATATATATATATATATATATATATATATATATATATATATATATATATATATATATATATATATATATATATATATATATATATATATTATATATATATATATTTGTGGTGAAAATAAGTTTTTTTTCTATTGGAAAAAGTATTTTTTGTAGGAAAGCTTATCTCGTCCGTAACAATAATAAAACCGAAATAATTAGGCACTTTCATGGAACTTTAATTTTGAATAATTAGTCTCAATTCTATATGTGAAAATGTTGTCATTAAAACTTTTGAAGAACAAATTCTTTTCTATCTATTTATATATATTTATTCATGAAAGGAAAATCAAATTTAGTATATACATGTCTACTAGTGAAATGGCGTTTCAAACAAATGAACCGGACATGGTCATAACCGAATGGGGGTGCAGAGATGGAAAGTATTGTGGATTTTTAAGAAGAAAGAGCCTGTGTTTTGCTAAACCTTGAAATGAATCGAATTTTGAAAATATTAAAAATAAGTAACCCATCAATTATTTAAAAATTACAATATTTTGAAGACTATTTACATAGAAGTTTTTTCTTTGATGGAAACTCACCAGTAAACGTGATGTGATATTCCATGTAGACGTTGCATTGCGGTGAATAAGACGCATTTTTTGAAAGGTATCACAGCTGGGCAATTTTGTCTAGTAGTCTCTACCTTATTACTCTCGTAGAATTCTCCCAAAATGATGTACTCACGTCACCTCATTTAGTTATCTACCTCTACATCTCTATAGGGTCAGGAATAATACAAGAATTAAGTGGAACAAAAAATTAAAGACGAACAGGATCAACCAGTTGCTCTCCAACAGACCCCAATCTGGAAGAGTCAAGGAATGGAAAAGGTTGGTAGGATGGTTCCTTTTAAGGTCCATGAAAATGAATAATTGCATAGTGAGAGAGAAAGCTTTATAGCTGGAAGTCCTATGGGAGTAGGAGATCTTGGAAAGGAAGGAAAAGAACTTCAAGTTGTAGGAAGAAGAAAGGGAACGGAATATTCCTTAGAAAAAGCTTATGTGTTAGAAATAGCTACAGAGAAAAGTATGAGCGAAGTGGGATAGAGCTAATAATCACAGGAAAAAGTGATGAAATAAGTGTGAGAGTGGAAAGGTAGTCATGGCCGAGAGCCAATCGAAGATCGAACAAGATGGGAGAGTTACAAGGCAGGGACGGAACTTGGATTGGTGGACGGAACTTGGATTGGTGGACAGGAAGGAGAGGAATCAGATTGGTGAAGCGAATCAAAAAGCAGGATTCTAGGATGAGGATGGGGACCAATCAGGTGACGGGAAGGATACAGTGGTTAAAGGAAAATGACGTAGCAGGGGACTTGGCATAGAAACTGGACCGAGAGAAAATGGATTGTAGAACAGCCCATGAAAATTATGGATTTTAAGAGAGCAGAGTACGGTGACTTAGATGGGTAGGCAGGACAGAGATAAGTCAGTTAGAGAGAGGCTAAATGAAATTCGGAACTTGAGAACAAGAATTTATGGGTGAGCAAGAAAGAGATGAAGGAGCCAAGCACGAGATAAAAATAGAATATGGGGAGAAATAAAATGACAAAACAATTTGATGCAGAGAGACAGACACAAGACAGGGGGAGCAGTAGCCAATCCTCTAAAGATGAAGTTCTTTCATTTCACATCTTCCCTCACCGCACCCACGCTAGTCCAAAATAAACTAGCGCAGGTCATGCAATTTGGGAGATGTCAAAAAGGAATGAAGGACAATAGGAAGAAAAGTGAGAAATGAAAGATTAGGGAATGGGACAAATGAATAATGCGAAAAAGAATACTAAAACTGACTATGTGAAGATGGTGGAGAGATAGAGAAGGACAGGAAATAAGGAATAAAGGGAATGAAAAAAGTTGGAAAGATACGACATAGATGTGTGTGTCAGAGGGCGGTGTAAATGTAAGAAAGGGATATGGGAAGGAATTGGGAAGAGGATTAAGGATATAATAATAGGTGCCAGGCAATAATAATGTGAAAGATATATCATAATAATGTATGTGATAGATTAAAGAGGAGAGGTAATGCTGTGAAAGTGAATGGTCATACACGTGGGATAACATTTTGAGCTGTGCACACTACTATGAATGATTGATTATTATTTCTTAGTAACTATTCCAGGTATATTTTAAATAGGAACAATTTCCACTTGTATTTGGCATATAAACAATGTACAAAAGAGCTACAAGCGAGGGGTGTGCTCTACAACGCCCACAGTGTCACACACACAGGTGACGTTCATAAGTCATGGTTCTCTATCTCCTGCCAAGTCTTGATCGGCTAGGAAGAGACTGATTAAGTTTGAACAGTAATTAACTGGCCCAATGAATCTAAAATGGAAAATCTTCACTGAATAGTCTGATAGTTCTGTAAATCATAGTGATGAATGAATGTACTGGGGATGGTCATACGACATCTAATCTAATAACAGGTTGATCAAACAATCTTCAAACTAGTCAAGTTACACAAAGCAATAATTACACTGATGAAAGTAATGCAATGTCTGATATAATATCAGGTTGATCGAGCACTCTATGACATTGGACATAGACATATTAAGCATGAGATGAAAAATCATAGTCTTCATGCCATTTGGTTGTTTTGACAGACCTGGATGGCCGGCCCACAGAGAGACCAATTGGTGGGATGGGATTTGCTAGTCGGGGTGGAGCAGCTGGCGTTGAAGGTCTGACACGACTTGGTGTTGCTGGTGGGGCCAGTGGAGTTTGGTCTGTCGGCTTTGTGTATATAAGCTGGTGAGTGTGGTTAGCCGGCTTTACAGGTGTGACAGGGGGAAGTTGATCGATTGATGTTGGGTAATGTCGGTCAGCCGGAAGGTCCGGCGGTGTTGGTATGTATCGGTTAGTCTCCTTCGGCTTGGTCAGGGCCGCGCTTGCGGGTGGTTGAAGGGGTATGCCACAGGTTATACTTTGCAGATCTGTCGGGGTCGTAACCAGTGTGAATTTTCTCAGGAATTTCCAGTTGCGCAGCGATACTTGGCCCGAGCCATCAACCTTTACCATGAACTGGTCGTACTGCCTTACCTCGACGACTGTCTCGGTCCTGTTTCATTTGGTGGGATGTGGGCCGGTTTGATTTTGGATGCGAACATGGTCACCAACCCGTAGGGCTGGCAGACGGCGAGTGTGTTGTGACCAAGTGTTCATCATGCGAACATGGCGCTTGCACAGTGTTTCATACCAGGATGTCAGGGTTTCGCGCCATGTGGTGTGGGGGTTGTACTTCCCAGGAAGGACAGGGATGAGATCGCGGATCGGGTGACCGAAGACGCACATGGCTGGGGAGATTCTTGTGACTGGGTCCGGAGTGTTCCTGTACTGGAGGACTGCTTTCTGAACGGCATCTGTGTCTAGGTCTCCGTGCAGCCACCACAGGGCCGATAGAGAACGTATCGAGTCTCCTGTGTGTCAAGTCTTGCAGGTAGTGGGCTGTGAAGGTCGTCTGACGCTTCCACACCCCAGCTTGCAGGACCTGCGTCACTGAATAGTTCTTCTTGAAGACCAGGGACGTAGCTTTGCCCCTGACATCATGTGCTCTAGGGCGACGTGACGGAGGAGGGTCAGGATTCAAGGCTAGGTGTATTACCTTGCGAATCCAGGCTGAGACGGTATTCCTAGTGACCCTCCTCTTAGTTTTACCAGTGCTCACAAACAAGGCTTCCACCTGGGGACGAACTGCAGCTGTTCTTTTAAGATGCAACCTCAGACTCCTTACTGGGCACAGTAGGAGATGGTCTGGAAAGAGTCGAACCGAGGGTCATGCACTCCCGGATTCTGAGTCTTGGCAACAAACTCGGACGAACCTGAACGTTACCTCCCCCCATCCCCTTGAATGGGCGATGTCGTATGAGAGACCATGAAGTTCGCTGACTCGTTTGGCCGAAGCAAAAGCTAGCAGGAACACCATCTTCCAAGTAAAGTGGCGATCTGAAGCCTGGCATAATGGTTCGTAGGGAGGTCTCTTCAGAGACCCGAGAACTCGAACCACGTTCCATGGAGGTGGTCTCACTTCCGACTGAGGGCAGGTAAGTTCATAACTCCGTATGAGTAGAGAAAGTTCCAGCGAGGAAGAAGTGTCCACTCCTTTGAGCCTGAAGGTTAGACTTAAGGCTGAGCAATAGCCTTTCACCGCCGAGACTGAAAGGCGCATTTCTTCCCGCAAATACGCGAAGAACTCCGCTATTGCTGGAATAGTGGCATCGAGTGGAGAGATACCCCTTCCACGATACCAACCACAGAAAACTCGCCACTTCGCCTGGTAGACCCTTGCGGATGACCTGCTCAGGAGTCCAGACATCCTCTTCGCAACTTGTTGCGAAAATCCTCTCTCAGCGAGGAGGTGCTGGATAGTCTCCAGGCGTGAAGTCGAAGCAAAGCTACGACTTTGTGGAAGATGTTGGCGTGTAGTTGTTTGAATAGCTCGTGACGTGGAGGGAGTTCTCTTGGAGGCTCCGTAAGGAGTTGCAGGAGGTCCGGAAACCACTCTACGTGATGCCATAGCGGAGCTATCAGGGTCATCGATAGATTGACCGATATTCAGGTCTTGTTGAGCACCCTCCTCATCAGACAGAACGGGGGAAAGGCGTAAGCGTCGATGTTGTCCCACCGTTGTTGGAAGGCATCTTGCCAGAAAGCCTTGGGGTCCGGGACTGGGGAGCAGTACAGCGGGAGCTTGAAGTTCAGCGCTGTAGCGAACAGATCCACAGTCGGGGAACCCCACAAAGTCAGGACTTTGTTGGCTACTTGAGGATCCAAAGACCATTCGGTACTCACTATCTGCATTGCTCTGCTCAGACTGTTGGCGAGCACATTCCTCTTGCCTGGAATGAAGCAAGCTGAAAGTGTGACCGAATGGACTTCGGACCATCTCAGTATCTCTACTGCAAGATGGGATAGCTGTTCCGAGAAGGTACCTCCCTGCTTGTTGATATAAGCCACTTCTGTGGTGTTGTCGCTCATCACCACCACAGAGTGGCCCGCCAAGAATTGATGGAACTTCTGAAGTGCCAGGGATACGGCCTTCATTTCTAACAGGTTTATGTGGAGGTACGTTTCTGATTCTGACCACAGGCCTGAGGTCCTGTGGTTCAGAACGTGGGCCCCCCACCCTATCTTTGATGCGTCCGAAAACAACATCAAATCCGGGGGAAGGAAGAGAAGATCCACTCCCTTTCGTAGGTTCTCATCTGCTAACCACCACTGAAGGTCCATCTGTTCCACGGGACCCATAGGGATCAGAGTGTCCGGTGAATCGTGTCCTTGATTCCACCAAGACTTGAGTCGCCACTGGAGAGATCTCATTCTGAGGCGACCATTGGGAACCAGACGGGCCAAGGAAGAGAGGTGGCCGAGGAGACATAACCACGATTGGGCTGGAAGTTCTACTCGTTTGAGGAAAGGCCTTGCGACCTTCCTCAGCCTTGCTATCCTGTCGTCTGATGGGAAGGCTTTGTGGAGATTGGGGTCTATGACCATGCCTAGGTATACCAGTTTCTGAGAGGGCTGCAGAGAGAACTTCGAGATTTACCATGATCCCCAGATCCTGGCAAAGATCGAGAAGCCTGTCTCGGTGGCGAAGAAGGGTTGCCTCCGAGTCTGCTAGGATCAGCCAGTCGTCCAGGTAACGGAGGAGACGGATACCGATCCTGTGAGCCCATAATGATATCAGGGTGAACACACTGGTGAACACCTGAGGCGCTGTGGAGAGACTGAAGCACAGCACCTTGAACTGGTAGATCTTGTTGTCTAGGCAAAATCTTGTACTTCCTGGAAGACGGATGGACCGGGATCTGGAAGTATGCGTCCTTCAGGTCCAATGTACACATGAAGTCTTGCGGTCTCACTGCAAGTCTGACCTTGTCTCCCGTCTCCATGCTGAACGGAGTCTGTCTGACAAACCCGTTCAGGGTCGAGAGGTCGATGACTGGTCTCCAGCCTTCAGATGCCTTTTTTACAAGAAAGAGTCGACTGTAGAAGCCTTGGGACCCATCTGCCTCCTCTTGGAGATCGTCCTTCTTCAACATGGTCTCGACTTCTGCCCGGAGGGCTTGCCCCCTTACCGATCCCATGGTAAGGGAGCTCAATGACACTGGCCTCGCTGTCAGGGGAGGTAGAGAGGAGGTGAACGGGACGCGATGACCCTGAGCGATCACGGAAATTGTCCAGGTATCTGCCCCGAGTTGCTGCCACCTTGTCGCGCAACTTTGTAGGCATCCCCCCACTGGTGGACATGCAGGGGGACTGCCAATCCTAGCGTTTGCGGCCTCGGCCGCTCCCTCTAGGATTTTTATCTCCGCTGGAGGACTTCCTGCCCTTCCTGTCCTTGACGGGAAAGGGCTTAGACACCTTTGGCTTTGCTGCTGTCGTCTTTTTCGTATTCTTAGCTGGTCGGGGCTGTTGAGTTGCTGGAGGTTTGTAGGGCCTCGATGTCAGGGCCCTATGGAGGAGGGAGTCCTGGTTGGACTTCCTCCACCTCTCAGCGGCTAGCTCCACGTCCTTAGGTTCGAACAGACTCTTACCGAGCATGGAAGTGTGTCTGAGCCTGCTAACGTCGGAACAGGGGACTTTCTGGTGGAATCTCTCAGCAACTGCGTCTCGATGTTTCAGGATCGTATTGGCCCACAAGCTCGAGACTTGGTGGGCCAGAAACTCGATGGTCCGTGTGCCAGAGAGTGAGAATGTCTCCAGTGCCTTCCTGGTGCTTTCTTTGGACAGGTCCTCAAACCACACCAGGATGCCCAGAGACCCCAGCCAGATGTCAAGCCACGAAGTTGCCTGCATGGCACTCTTTGCCACCTTCTCCTGGCTTAAGATCTCAGTAGCAGAATACGAAACCTGCCGGTTGGAAAGTCTCTCTAGAGGGACTCCCCCAGTGAGTTCTTCCACAGAATGGTGAATGGGAAGACTCAAACAAGTCTCCTCTAAGATCTCAAAATACCTCCTCTGGTGGACTCGAGGAGGAGGGAGGAGCTTGTTACCGGCGCTGGATCTGTTGGAGGAGGCAAGCTCGGAGAGCTGGTCTTCGACCTTGTCTCTGGCACTCTTCATCCCTTGTGACCAGGGCAAGGCTGCACTGGCCCTAGGGTTTCTGGGTGCCGTAGACTCGGTCCAAGACCGTGTCCTTACCCTCACGAGAAGGAATCTCAGGGTCTGGAAACCCGTTGAGATTTCTCATGAGGGTCAGAACTTGCCAGAACGCATGTTCTGACTCTGGATGCTCTCCTCCCGAAGGGCTAGCAGCAAAGTCTC
Organism: Palaemon carinicauda; assembly: GCF_036898095.1. NCBI lineage: Eukaryota > Metazoa > Arthropoda > Malacostraca > Decapoda > Palaemonidae > Palaemon > Palaemon carinicauda. The sequence goes on along the minus strand of NC_090767.1, from coordinate 56,967,133 downwards.
CAGTCCCCAGTGGCTCTTCCTGGGGGGGACACGTGGACATTCTCCGAAGGTCTAGCTGGTTCCTGTCTGCTCCTTGCAGAAGACTTAGGCAAAGTTTCAAGTCCTTCAGCTCCCTCCTGGGAGGGATACAGGACTCTAGCAACGATGGATGCAGGCTCTTCTCCAACCCCGTGTGAGGAGACTTCTCAGGGAGAAGCGGAGTTTCCCCCATTGGTGCGATGGGGGAACAGACAGGCTCGTCCGACTCCCCTGAGGATGGGAAATCCTCGTCCGCAGGGGAAGGAGAGAAAGTCTGGGGGGGGAGAGGGAGCCTTGCGCAAGGATTTCCGAGGAGACAGCTTAGCCCTTGGAGAAATAACCACGAAGGGGACTCCTCTCTTCCTCTTAAGGGGAGACGAGGTAGCCACTGCTTTGTGACCTAGTTCAGAGAACACAGGCTTAAAAGCCTGCATGAGAGCTCTATGGTACCAAACCAGGGCTATTGGCTGACAGTCGCACTGTGAGACACTCCCTCTGGAGGGAAGGGGATCGATCGATCCCTAGGAGGAGTGGACAAACGAGGGTTGGCCTGAAACGGAGCTGAAAGAGAGTCCTTAGACCTGTCCGGAAACCTCCCCTCCTCTGGCGAGCGCGGTGTTCTGCGCTTGCGAGGGGGGGAACGAGAAGATGATCTGTCTGCCTGAAGCCCCATGAAGTCGCGTGCAGGATCGCGGCGTAAATCGCGCTGGTGGTCGCGTGATGAGCCCTGCCCTGGATCGTGCGCGGAAGAATCGTGCGAGACAGGAACTTGGCGCGCATAGGTGATGACGAGGGCATGCGGCGCGCAGGAGCTGGAACGTGGGGCGGGATTGAAGGGTGGATAGGAGCTTGAGCGTGAGCAACCTTCTGCTCGCGCGGGTGCGCAGGAACCTGCTGATGAGCCCGTGCTGGCGAAACTATTGGGCGCGCGTGCGCAGGAGAAATATTCCTAACACGTGGGTGTGGAGCGCGCGTGTCAGGAAGCACGGGGCCAGGGCGCGACTGCGCAGCCTCGTGAGAGCGCAAAGGTGAGCTTGCGCGCTGGCGTGTAGGAGAACGTTGCGCAGGTGGCGCAGGAACTGCCCTCTGAGGAGAACGTGGGCGCGCTGGGCGCGCAGGAGATCGTGGGCGCGCATGGCGCGCATCAGGATGCGGGCGTAAGGGCGTGTGCTGCTGTGATGGGCGCGCAACCGGATTCGGGCGCACTGGTGTGCGGTGCTGAGTTGGGCGCGCATGGCGCGCAACAGAATTCAGGCGCACATGGGTGCGCAGTTTGGAGGAAGGAGGCAAGGGTACCTGTCAGCACCCGTGCGCTAACTTAGGTACCTCCTGTACTGCGCGCTAGAATGTAGGAGAGCGCAGGAGAGCGCAGGAGAGCGCTTGCGCGCTGTGTCAGGAACTGTAGTTGTGCGCTTAATTCCAGAAGTGCGCTGAGGCACTGGAGAGCGATGACGAATAGGAGAGCGCTTGAGCTCTGTGGCAGGAACTGCAGGAAGGCGCTGGCGCGCAGGTGAGCGCGTGTGCGCAGGAGCGCAGGTGAGCGCGTGTGCGCAGGAGAGCACTGGCGCGCTATAACAGGAACTGCAGGAGGGCGCGCAAGAGATTGTGGGTGCGCAGGGGGACCCTGGCGCGTAAGAACAGGTGCAGGAGCGCGCACAAGAGTGCAGTGGCACTAAGTCAGGAACAGCAGCAAGACGGCGCGCAGGGGGTGCCTGGCGCTTACAGGACTGAGGCAGAGTTTTGCGCTCAAGTCCCTTGTGCCCCGAAGGGACCGGTGCCTGTACAATGACAGGATCAGCAGCCTTGAAGGGTGATGGCAGGACAGCAGGTCTGGAGGGTGACAAGTCGGGGAGTCCCGAAGGACGACCTTCCACCGAAGGAGATCACGAACGATCTTCGGAGAGGTCTAAGGTGGTAGCTGGCAGGTTCGGTGAACGGTGAGTCTCCTCCGCAGAGGACTGCGGGGACGACGAGCCGAAATGCACCTCCTAACTCCCTTGTGAGGAGAAGGAAGTCCTCTACGGCGAAGGGGAGGACGAGCCTTTCACCTTATACGCCCTCTAGAGGTCGTGGGATCAGCAAGCTGACCTTCGTAAGGCCTCCGCAGAGGAGTCTCTGTAAGTGAACTCCCTGGGGGAGAGAGTCACCAGCAGGAGACACCGTGGGACTAAGTTCCACCCTCGAAAGATGTTCAGAGGGGGAATCAGAGCCTTCAGCTACCTCAGCAACAACAGGAGCAGTTTGATCAGACACACCGGAGGCCTCCGTTATAAAAACGTCGACGATAGACAGAGGATCTATGTCTGCTATCGCCGGCGATTGTTTAACAGCTGCTCCCAGCTTGATCATATCAAACAGGGCTTCCTTGGAGGGCAAACCCTGAAGTCCCAAGGAAGACCAAAGCTATAACAAATCACGATTAGGCAAAGGAAATCAATATCCTCCTCCGAGGGAGGAGGGGCAGCTGCCTCGCTATGGGAGGCACCTCTCTCTCCCGCACCCCGGGATCGGTCAACAGAACAACGATCTACGCTCCCCTTCGACGGCCTCTCGGAAGAGACCGATCGAGTGGGAGCTTCGGAGGTGGTTCGGGCTATGGAAGAAGAGACCTTGGGATTTTCTCTCTTCAAAGAAGCCTTTGGAGGAGAAATATCCCCTTTGGACTACTTCTTCCGGTGCCGGGCAAACCTCTCTCACTGGGAGGTAGACCACTCCCTACACTCACCGCATACATTACCCTTTTCACACCGTTGGCCCCTACAATGAGGACACAAGGTGTGAGGATCTGTGTCTACCGCAGACATAAAGGTCCCACAAGGGCGGTCAGGTAAACCAGGACACGGACGCATATTAATAGAGGCCAACTTCACACACTCTGTAGAAAGAAAAAGCAAAACGGATTAATGGCAGTCAAGGCGAGGGCGAGAGCAGACACGTCTGTTCATCACCCGAGCCAAAAGCAAAGTGAAGTATTCACAGGTGTGTGTGAAGGGGGGGTTAGCAAGCTACCCCTCCCTAACCCCCGCTAAACAGGCGGTGGGGTAGTAAACCCTCGTTGCAACTCTAATGGCTCGTCATTTCAGCTCCGCCGAAGTAATAACCCATATTAAATAGCGTGGTTTGTATTTCAGTTATGGAACAAAACAGAATTACAATTATTTTAATCAGCTAAGAATATTCACTAATAGTGAGAATCACTGATCCTCCGAAGGGAAGTGTTCCCTACGGAGAAAAGCTGAAAAGTTAAAATTACAATTATAATTTCACTAAAAATAATTGAGACAAACAATCGGAAGAGCAACCTAACCCGCACACGGGAAAGGACCTTCCCCAATTGATTGATTGATTGATTGAAAGTTTTCTGGCATCCTGACATCTAAGGTCATTGACGCCGATACCATTTACTGTATATGAAAATTAAAAGAGAATTCGATTAAAACCATAAAAATTAAGAAGTCATTAAAATAGTTAAATAGTTTTCAGAAGACCTGCTTCTGAAATAAATCTAAAAATTCCGCTCGCATAGTAAGACACATCATGTCCAAGAATCTTGGCAAGGATAAACCTGCCATCCTCACCTCGAGCCTCAAACAGATATCTATTTCTTAAGTTAGTAAAATTAGGGCATTCGGTCAACAAATGCCTCACTGTTAAAGGTACTAAGCAGTCCTCGCAATACGGTTGGTGTTGGCCCTTCAGCAGAAACTCGTGTGTCAACCGTGTGTGACCAATACGGAGACGACAAAGAGTCGTCTCCCATTTTCGGGGAATCATGTTATACCTCCAAGGTGATATGATATTTGTTACTTCCCTCATTTTATTGCCGTCTTGACTGTCCCAGTGCTGTTGCCATTTATCACAAACCAATTTCTTGATGTAAGGTAGGAGATCGTTACATGGAATGGGATACCTCCTTGGTAGCAACTCGGATGCCGCATTCTTCGCCAGTAAATCTGCCTTCTCATTCCCAGACACACCTACATGTGCTGGAACCCAACAAAATCGAACAGTTATACCTTTCCGTCCAATAATAAAAAGCCATTCTAAAATCTTTAAAACTAGAGGGTTATTAGAATTAAAAACTTCTAAAGCTTGAAGAACACTCCTTGCATCACTAAAAATTGTAAAATTACCCTCCTTTTCCAAAGCTATTTTCTCAATAGCGGTTAATATGCCATACAGTTCGGCAGTAAATATGGAAGCTGTTAGAGGAAGTGCACCTCTACAATTAAAATCATTACTATGTACTCCAAATCCAACGCCAGCATCAGATTTGGAGCCATCAGTATAGATAAAAGTCGATCCCCTATGTTCTTCGACATGTTCCATAAAAAGAGACCTGGATTCTAAGTCAGTCATATTCTTCTTAACTCCAATAAAGTATTTACAAAAAGATATGTCAGGTAATTTCCATGGAGGCGTTGATGATACCTTGAATGGAAGTACCTTATTTCTAATTATATCCAGACTATTTAAAAATCGTTTCACCCGAAAGCCATACGGTTGAGGAGATTTTGGGTGCAACTCAAAGTATGATGCGTGTCTTACAAGGCTTGCAGTCTGAAAGGCTAGAGAGCTAGGGAGTCTTTGCAATCTAAACCAATACCGAAGAATGGAAGACATTCGGTAAAGGTCTAGAGGTAACTCTCCAGCATCAACAAGGAGACTTGGGATAGGCGAGGTTTTAAAAGCTCCAGTAGATAATCTAATACCTGCATGATGTATCGAGTCTAATATTTTTAACCGGCTTGGGGTGGCTGAAGAATATACCTCACAACCATAACTAATTTTGGAAAAAATCAAGGCCTTGTATAATTTTAAAATAGTATTGCGGTCTGCCCCCCATGATGTATGGGACAATACTTTTAAGATATTCAGAGCTTCAACACATTTAGCTTTTAGCGCTTTTAGGTGAGAAACCCATGTAAGTCTACAGTCAAATATCAAACCTAAAAATTTGGTTTCCGATACACATGGTATCCGTTGACCTTTAATGTATATATCCGGGTCTGGATGTACTCCCCGGATACGACAAAAATGGACAATGGTAGTTTTACTTGTCGAGAACTTAAATCCATTCATGTCAGCCCACTGGATAATTTTATCAATAGAGAGTTGGATTTTTCTCTCAACCATTGCCATTCTAGTGCCAGCAAATGATATTGAGAGATCATCCACAAATAGTGTTGAGAAAACATCCTGGGGAATGGCTGAGGATATCCCATTAATTGCTAGTGCAAAAAGGGTTACACTCAGCACACTACCCTGAGGAACTCCTTCTTCCTGGCACTTACTCTCTGATAGAGTTTCCCCCACTCTCACTTGAAAAGCTCTACGTGAAAGAAATGCCTGAATAAATAGTGGCAGCTCTCCTCTCAATCCCAATTCATGAATGGTTTTAAGAATACCATATCTCCATGTGGTATCATATGCCTTTTCAAGGTCAAAAAATACTGTAACATGGTGCTGTTTGGAAGCAAAGGCTTCACAAATAGATGACTCAAGTCGTATCAACACATCAGTCGTTGAGTGCATTTTTCGGAATCCACATTGAATCGGTGATAAAATACCTTTCTTTTCAAGGTACCATATCAGCCTTGCATTGACCATCTTCTCCATGATTTTACATAAACAAGATGTCAATGCAATAGGACGATAGTTTGCTGCTAAAAACTTGTCTTTACCGGGTTTTAAAAAGGCTAAAATAATGGCTAGTTCCCAAACACTTGGGTAGCTATGATCATGCCATATTCTATTAATAATGCTTAAAATAAATAGCTTTGTATTAAAATGTACATGTTTAATCATTGCATATGGAATTCCATCGGGTCCAGGGGCTGTATCGTTGCAATGAGCAAGTGCGGAATCAAATTCTCTTTCAGTGAAAGGAGAATTATACGACTCTTCCCTTCTTGTTGCAAAATTTAAAATTTTCTTTTCTTCAGTGCTCCTATACTGGTGACCAGGGGCTCCTTCACACTTGCTGGATACATTTGAAAAATGATTAGCCAGGGCATTGCTAACTTCATTTGCTTCAGTTACATACTGGCCATTCACCTTCAACACTGGTGGTGGGTTGGGGGTGAATTTGCCAGCTATCTTTTTTACTTTCCTCCACACAGAAGATGGTGGTGTTCTACTGTTAATAGAGGAAACAAAAGACATCCATGACTGGCGCCTTGCTTCTTTCATGGCACGACGGAACTGTGCTCTACATTTCTTGTACATTATTAAATTCTCATCAGTTCTGCGTCTACGCAATCGTGTTAGAGATCTTCTTGTGGCTCTGTGGAGTGCAGTTAGTTCTGAAGACCACCACGGGACTGGTCGTCGTTTGAATAACCCTGTTGTTTTGGGAATTGAATTGACTCCTGCTGTATGAAGAGTTCCATTCAGTAGGTCTATGGCATCATCAACACTTTCAAACTGTTCTGCTCTCCCTTCGATTTCACTTAGCTCACAAAATTTAACCCAGTCTGCCTTGTCTAGATTCCAACGTGGTGATCTTTGCAAAGGCGGACCCTTGTTGGTGTTTATAATGATTGGTGCATGATCACTAGTATGCCAATCGTCTAATGTCCTCCAATCAAAATCAAGAAGGCAGTTAGAGCTTGCAATTGAAAGGTCAATGCATGACAAAGTACCTGTCTGAACATGAAATTGTGTGGGCTCTCCTGTATTAAGGAGCCCCACATCCTCATTCTCCACAATTGATGAGATAATATTGCCCCTTGTGTTGGCCAAAACATCACCCCATAAAGGATGTCTACCATTCATATCTCCCAGTAAGAGAAAAGGTTGAGGGAGTTGTTGAATGACCTCTGCTAAATCATCATATAAAATATCATCATTTGGAGGTAAGTACAGAGAGCATATTGTATATTTTCTCCCTATATCAATTTGTACAACAACTGCCTGCAGGGTTGTACATATAGATATAGGTATTTGGGGAACATCTCGACGAATGTACATGAGACTTCCGCCATGGCTCCCTACTCCGTGATCATAAGGTGTCCTATAACTAATATATTCGCGAGGACAAGGGGTATTAGCATCAAGCTTGCTCTCCTGGAGACATACAATTATGGGGGAATGCTCGTGAATTAAGAGCTTAAGTTCTTCATATTTGGCCCTCAAACCCTGACAATTCCATTGCAAAATGGATGAAAAAATTATGTATTATTTTCTGGAAGACATCTTTGATGAGGTCTTCCCATTGACAGTTTTTGATTTGACAATATTTTCTGTAGGCTTCTTAAGTTTGGGTCTTGATAAATTAGGTTTTATATTAGCCTTTTCAGTGTTGTTGTTACCTATTTCTTGTGGGGGATGGTGGACCTCCACTTGAATTTTTGATTGATTCAAGAAGTTTTCCTGTTGATCTGAAATATCAACAGGCAAAACATCATATCTATTTGATGACATAACTTTTGTGTTTTTAATGGATGGGGGTGAGAGAGATGGAGGTCTCTCTCTTTTCCTATTGACAGGTGGTGATTTATTAGGTTTTGATGCTTTCCCCACTACAGGCGCACCTGATAATTCTGTTTCATGTGGAACCTCCATCAAATCAGGCAAAGATATAGCCTGAGAGAGGTTAGAATTATCCTTTGTAGTGGGGGACAAAGGTTTACAAGAGGTGAGAAAGGTCTTACGTGATATTCTTGCCTTATCCTCTAGAATTCTATCAGAAGATGGCAAATTTCTTTTCTGGGGAATAGAGGCAGTATTAGGTGGGCTGGATGTCTCCTGCCTCATTTTTTCTCCGGATTTCAATACTTTTGCATAACTTGCTGATTTACTCAATAGTCTCTTGGCATGCCCCACACTTATGTGTTCAATACTGGATTTATTGAGAGCAGCCTCTTCTAATTTATATTGCTGGCAGTTCCTATCCGTAGATTTGTGATTCAAATTGCAGTTTATACAATTGGCCTCTAGTGTACAGTCTCCATGGTAAACATTAGAGCATGTACTACACATTTTATCATTCTTACATACTTTAGATGGATGCCCATATCTATAGCAATTAAAACATTGCAGCGGCTTCTGCTTAAAAGTTCGCACTTTAATTCGTTCATTCTCTATGTAAATGTGGAAAGGCACATCAGCATCCTGGAAAGTCAAGATAATCATTGACGTTCCAGGGACTTTATGCACTTTCCACACAGTTAAAGGACACATGGCCAATATCTCCTCTTCTGTGAATTCATATAAGTCTCTATTAAAAACTACTCCCCTTCCATAACTGAAGTTTAGATGGGGTTTCACATCCAGCTTTATGTCTTCGTTATCTGTATTTAAATTGGAAAGTATAACCGATTGAGTTTCTGATTTGGCACTTATTAGGAAACTGTTCTTTCCAAACCGAGATATATCTCCTGGTGCGATAGTACCTACTTTCTTTTGAAGAAATTTACATATTTTGAAATAATTTCCAGTACTCCCTTTTGATTGAGCAATAAGCCACTTTGGTGGTTTTGGCTTTCTCTGGGAAGGTACAACTACCTCTATACTTTTATCAATCCAATCTGCAGGCCTATATACATCCAGATTCTTGGGTACCCGATCGCAAAGAGCACCCTTGAAATTCAAATTACTGATTTTAATATTTATGATATCATTGATAGCTTTGAATGCTTCATCATGGTTATCAAATGATATCCATGAATCCCATTTGTCACCTTCAAGCCTCATCCTAATTTCCCTGATGTGACCATAACATTGAAATAATTTATATAGAACATCGTAATTGGTTTCAATGGGGATCTGAGTGATGTGAAGGATTCGCAAATTCTCCATGTCACCCAAATTACTTTGTTTTTGAACATAAGTAGCATGGTCCTTTAGAGTTTCCGGGTCGTCAACAGAGGGGTTAGTTTTAGGAGTAGAAGCAAGCCGGGTTATCCACCTCTTATCAGAGGATTTCAGTCCTCCTATCCCATGTGGCCCAACACGAGAAGAGGCTTCAGCGGGGACCAGTCCTCTATTAGAGAGGGGCTGCCTCTCTTAAGGTGGGCGTACACTGGTCAGTGGGGGTAGTTAGCCCCTCCCACCGACGACTCCAATGCCTAGCGTCACCCATTACCCGCAAATATGGGTGACTTAAAACCGGATCATTGGAGCCCGACTCTTAACAGACTTAGTCTGCACCCAATGGGGTCTGCCAGAGGGTGATGGCGTCTAAATTTGTACAGGTTGAGATGGCATGACATCCATCCCACCCTGCGCCAAATCCAAAGCAGCAGTCAAAATCTAAGTCGTACAAGCTAAAGTCGTCAACAAGTTCATGCCCAAGAGGAAGAGATGGGAGAAAATAAGAAGTAATCTAAGGAACGGAGAGAAAGTGCTGACTAATTTAGTTGGATCAACAGTTGGGCACCGAGGTCCAGTGGGGAAGTAGTTCCCATTGTTCATTAGAGCCCAACTGCTAGTCCCTAAGCCCCCCATCCTCATCAAGGCTTCAGCATCTGGGGGGCCTTCCCCAATAGTACACTGTTGTTGTAAAGGTGAACGACCTCGAGAAGATAAAGACCGTAGTCAATCTCTGAGAGGCTACACTCCCTTCGCTCAGAAATCCATGTTTCCTGTAGGAAAAGGGAAAAGGCGAAGGCAATAGTTGAATGAAGAGGGTCCAAGCGATGATGATTCCCCTGCGGCGGCCGAGTTAACGGTTATATGCCGATGGGAAGACCGATGGACCAAAGAGGGAGAGGTCGTTCCCCACGAAGTGGAACTGTGCTGGCCTTGCTAATCTACGCAAGTGTCGTCGTTTATGTATCACACACACAGCACAAACACTGAAAAGGAAACTTATCACATTTCTGTACACACAGTTACACAAACATTAAGAATGTTTTCATATATATACATGTATAAGAAAAAGTAAGTTAAAAGACAAAAATTAATGACAGTCCAGAAAAGGCGAGGAGGGAGAGAGGAAACAACCGCTCTCCAACCGACACAAAAGTAAAGTGACTAAATCACAGGTGTGTGAACGGGAGTAGTAGCAAGCTACCCCCCCTACCCCCGCTAACTAACGGTGTGGGTAATCAATCCTCGCTAAATTTTAATGGCTCGTCATTACAGCTCCGCCAAAAGTATAACCCCTAATAAATAGCGTGGTTTGTATTCCAGTTACGGAACATACAGTAACTTTAGTGGTGCACCTAGACCTTCCTTTCCGGGGAGAAAGATAACGATTGATGGTTTTTTTCATGAGGCTTATAACTCAAGGAACCAAATAGCACAGCTGTGGTCTTAAGAGGCTGTGAATACTATCTGGAGGATATAACAGTAAGTGTCAGCCTCTAAAGACTCCCTTTAATCTGAAATGTTGTCCAAACTGACACCTCCTGCCCTCCAGAAAGTACAAAATTTTACGTCACAAAAGGGGGACTCATTCCAACTCATTGCCTCTTAATTGGACAAAGCTACCTTGATCCTGGAGATGTCCAGCGAGAAGTTGGCTAGGCAACCAAAAGTCTTCTCGCTGGTCATGATCCTAGGAAAGTTGCATCATCTCTGAATTTCTTTCAGAGCATGGACTTTGAAAGCCTTAAAAACTTCACAGGTTGGAAGTCCTCGCGCGTTTTCTTTAAACATTATGCGAAACAAGTGCACGAAGTCAAACATTTTGTGGTAGCCGCAGGTAGTGTTATGAAACCTGCACCTAACTCTGCGTAGAACAGTGAGTTACTTGGGACTCTAACTCTTCGGGTGCCTATGTTGACCCTCGAGCGATACATAGTGATGTTGAAAACATTTAGTGCTTTTATAACTGTTCTTATCCCAGGTGAAATGTCATAGTTGTCACATAAGTGCCGCATGCCCTGAGCATGGTGTGTTTTAATCAAGACTTGCGTTCCTCGAGAACGAGTACCTACTAATAAACTTGAAATTCCTTTTCAGATTTAAGAGCAAGTCTTTTTTACTATGTACATTTTAATTACTGTAAATGAACTTTACTTATTGCTGTAATTTATTTAATTTCTGCATTTGTGAAATAAAATTTCTATTTTATTATCTATGCGTCTCAATCAGCTCCTACTTACTATGAAATACATGCCTGTCATAGTTTTATTATCCCCTTTTCCTTATGGTTATGGAGAAATTAAGACACTAACTCTTAATTTATATTCACTCTGATTATGTATGTTCCAATACGAATACTTACTCTTCATACCCTGGAGATGAATCATCCTTCTCGACATACAGTGCCCAACCACCACTAGTCTGCTTTCAGAATGTTCCTATACAAATACCAAACATTCAGCTTCATCTCCAAGTCCTTCAAGTTCTTCTATCAGAATGAATAGCCCTTCAATACCACTTTGACGTCGGCATAGCCCGTGGGAACTTCACTGCCAAGGGGGGCAGGATGCTTCTTCCCTACGGTTCTTTACCAAGATTACTATGCTAATTTGTCAATACCTTGGCACTTACTATTAGGGGAAAATCTACCACGATACATTGATTCTCTGGTATTCTTCCATCAGGACGCCATGGCTTGAGCCCAAAAAACGGATTTTGAGCGAAGCGAAAAATCTATTTTTGGGTGAGATAGCCATGGCGTCCTGATGGACCCTCCCTGCTACTTCGTCCAGTTTTAAGGTCCCACCCTGCTCTGCTGTATCATGGTGATGGGCAAGCAACTGGCTTCAGGATAAAGACGGACGTGACGTCATTTAAGCAATGGCGCCCGTTTGTTTACGTCTCGAGTATCAGTAGTAGCCACGAATGAGATTAGCTATGGAACGGCTCCCAGCTATTCTCAGCCCTTACACACCGAAGCATTAACTCTGTTCGGGGTGTAGATAGCTATGTGGCGCGTTAATACATGCGTCCCCTGTTGATATACGATGTCTTAAAAGGGAAACCTTTAGGATACTCGCTCCAGAAGTTAGAATTCTGTGATAACCTGTGGTTAAATTCTCTGGGAATATCTTAGTAGTTATTTACCCAAGGAAGCTACCAAAAAGGAACCTTCCATCAGGACGCCATGGCTTGAGCCCAAAAATAGATTTTTCGCTTCGCTCAAAATCCGTTTTATAGAAGTCATTCTGACAGAAGAAGCAGCACTCGCCTTTTTAAGAGAGCACAATCTCTTGGATACAGTTCAAGAAGCAGATCCATGCCATAAATGTGGTTCTGTTATGCAGGAAAAAAAGAAAAGCGTAACAGAGGAGGTGAATTCAAGCCTGTGTTACGTTGCCCTCGAAAGGGTTGTCAAACTACACGGTCTGTTCGTACAGGAAATCAATTCTTCCATTATAGGGACATGAACAACAAATTGCACTGCAACCTAAGCCTGATTGAAATATTAGAATTAATATTTCTCTTTGTATTGGATATACAAAACGATGATTCTTAAGAGAATGCGAGGTGTTGGTCTTCAGCTGTTCCAGTCTCATCTTAATCATTTTTTCTGGAAGGTGAAGAGAGAAAATTCCAATGATCTATTTGTGTCATTCTTAGAAGATGTACGAAGTGGGTATCGCTAGAATAAATGTATGGAAATATATAACATATTTGATTGATTGAAAGTTTTCTGGCATCCTGACATCTAAGGTCATTGACGCCGATGGCATTTATTATATATGAAAAATAAAAGAGAATTCAATTAAAACCATAAAAGTTAAGAAATTATAATAGTTAAATAGTGTTCAGAAGACCTGCTTCTGAAATAAATCTAAAAATTCCGCTCGCATAGTAGGACACATCATGTCCAAGAATCTTAGCAAGGATAAACCTGCCATCCTCACCTCGAGCCTCAAACAGATATCTATTTCTTAAGTTAGTGAAATTAGGGCATTCGGTCAACAAATGCCTCAGTGTTAAAGGTACTAAACAATCTTCGCAATACAGTTGGTGTTGGCCTTTCAGCAGAAACTCGTGTGTCAACCGAGTGTGACCAATTCGGAGACGACAAAGAGTCGTCTCCCATTTTCGGGGCATCAAGTTATACCTCCAAGGAGAAAAGACATTTGTTACTTCTCTCATTTATTGCCATGTAGACTATCCCAGTGCTGTTGTCATTTATTAAAAAACAATTTCTTGATGTAAGGTAGGAGCTCATTGCAGGGAATGGGATACCTCCTTGGTAGCAACTCTGAAGCTGCATTCTTCACCAGTAAATCTGCCTTCTCATTCCCAGACACACCTACATGTGCTGGAATCCAACAAAATCGAACTGTTATACCTCTCTGTCCATTCTAAAATTTTTAAAACTAGAGGGTTACTAGAATTAAAAACTTCTAAAGCTTGAAGAACACTCCTTGCATCACTAAAAATTGTAAAATTACCCTCCTTTTCCAAAGCTATTTTCTCAATAGCGGTTAATATGCCATACAGTTCGGCAGTAAATATGGAAGCTGTTAGAGGAAGTGCACCTCTACAATTAAGATCATTACTATGTACTCCAAATCCAACGCCAGCATCAGATTTGGAGCCATCAGTATATATAAAAGTCGATCCCCTATGTTCTGCAACATGTTCCATAAAAAGAGACCTGGATTCTAAGTCAGTCATATTCTTCTTAACTCCAATAAAGTATTTACAAAAAGATACGTCAGGTAATTTCCATGGAGGCGTTGATGATACCTTGAATGGAATCACCTCAATTCTAAATGTATCCAGATTGTTTAATAATTGTTTCACCCGAAACCCATAAGGTTGGGGAGATTTTGGGTACAACTCAAAGAATATCGAGTTCCTTACAAGGCTTGCAGTCTGAAAGGTTAAAGAATTAGGGAGTCTTTGCAATCTAAACCAATACCGAATAATAGAGGACATTCGGTAAAGGTCTAGAGGCAACTGCCCAGCATCAACAAGGAGACTTGTGATAGGTGAGGTTCTAAACGCTCCTGTGGACAATCTAATACCAGCATGATGCATAGAATCTAATATTTTTAACCCGCTTGGGGTGGCTGAGGAGTATATTTCGCATCCATAACTAATTTTGGATAAAATCAAGGACTATAATTTTAAAATAGTATTGCAGTCTGCCCCCCTTGATGTGTGGAACAATACTTTTAAAAGATTCAGAGCCTCAAGACATTTTGCTTTTAATGCTTTTAAGTGAGACACCCATACAAGCCTACAATCAAATATCAACCCTAAAAATTTAGCTTCACTTGCACATGGGATCCGTTGACCTTTGATGTATATATCTGGGTCTGGATGTACTCCCCGGATACGACAGAAATGGACAATTTTAGATTTATCTAACGAGAACTTAAATCCATTCATATCGGCCCACTTTTCTCAACCATTGCCATTCTGGTTCCAGCAAATGATATGGAGAGATCATCCACAAATAATGTTGCGTGAACATCCCGGGGAATGAATGAGGATAACCCATTAATTTTTAGTGTTTAGTGCAAAAATGGTTACACTCAGCACACTACCCTGAGGAACTCCTTCTTCCTGGCATTTACTCTTTGATGGAGCTTCCCTAACTCTCACTTGAAAAACTCTATGTGAAAGAAGTGACTGAATAAATAGTGGTAGCTCTCCTCTTAATCCAAACTCATGGATTCTTTCAAGTATACCACATCTCCATGTGGTATCATATGCCTTTCCGAGATCATAAAAGACTGTCACATGGTGCTGTTTGGAAGCAAACCCTTCACAAATGGAGGACTCAAGTCGTATCAGCACATCAGTTGTTGAGTGGATTTTTCTGAATCCACATTGAATGGGCGATAAAATACCCTTCTTTTCAATGTACCACATCAGTCTTACATTGAACATCTTCTCCATGATTTTGCATAAACAAGATGTCAATGCAATAGGACGGTAGTTTGCTGCTAAAAACTTGTCCTTACTGGGTTTCAAAAAGGCTAAAATAATGGCTATTTCCCAAACACTTGGACATCTATGATCATGCCATATTCTATTAAAAATGCTTAAAATAAATAACTTTGTATTAAAAGGTATGTGTTTAATCATTACATATGGAATTCCATTGGGTCCAGGGGCTGTATTGTTACACATAGCAATTGCAGAATCAAATTCTCTTTCAGTAAAAGGAGAATTGTATGACTTGCTTTCTTGTTGGGAAATTTAAATTTTCTTTTCTTCAATGCTCCCATACTGGTGACCAGGAACTGATTCATACTTGTACGATACATTTGAAAAGTGGTCAGCCAGGGCATTGCTAACTTCGGTTGCTCTAGTCATATACTGGCCATTTACCCTTAACACTGGTGGTGGGTTTGGGATGAATTTGCCTGCTATCTTTATGACTTTTCTCCACCCAGATGATGTTGGTGTTCTACTGTTAATGGAGGAAACAAATGACACTCAATACTGGCGCCTAGCTTCTTTCATGGCACGATGGAACTGTGCTCTACATTTCTTGTATATGACTAAATTCTCCACAGTACAGCGCATGCGCAATCGAGTTTAAGACTTTCTTGTAGCTCTGTGCAGGGCAGTTAGTTCTGATGACCACCAGGGGACTGGTCGTCGTCTGAATATCCCTGTTGTTTTGGGAATGGAATTGACTCCTGCTGTGTGTAGAGTTCCATTAAGTAAGTCTATGGCATCATCAACACTTTCAAACTGTTCTGCATTTCCTTCAATTTCACTTAGCTTCCGTAAACTATCCCAGTCCGCCTTATCAAGATTCCATCGAGGCGATCTCTGTAAAGGTGGACCATTGTTGGTGTTTATAATAATTGGTGCATGATCACTAGTATGCCAATCATCTAATGTTCTCCAATTAAAATTGAGAAGACAGTTAGAGCTTGCAACTGATAGGTCAATGCAGGACAAGGTACCTGTCTGAACATGAAAGTGTGTAGGCTCTCCTGTATTAAGGAGTCCTACATCTTCATTCTCCAAAATTGATGATATAATATTACCCCTTGAATTTGCTAAAACATCACCCCATAAAGAATGCCTACTATTAAGATCTAGTAAGAGAAAAGGTTGTAAAGGTTGTGGGTTGTTTAATCACCTCTACTATATTATCATGTGAGATGTTATCATTTGGAGGCAAGTAAAGAGAACAGATTGTGTATTTTCTCACTATAACAATTTCTGGATATAAATTTTCAATGGGAGTTTCAACCTCTTTAACCACTTTTATATGTTTCTTTATGTTAGAATTAGTAATATAGTTTTCGTCTGTTTGCTATGGTAAGTCTTTCTTCAGAACCACTGAAAAAGGTTGCCCTGGTCTTACCTGCTTTTCAAGAGCTCTTTTACGAGCCTCTTTAAAAATAACAGTTTCCGTGGTCCTAATGGCCTGAATTTCTTTTTCAGAAATAAACTTACTGCAGCTTTTAGATGTAGCTGGGTGTGCTTCCCCACAATGTATGCAATTTGGATTTTCTATGCATGCACCATGATTATTTTTTCCACAGTTGGCACAAACAGCTGGCTTATTATTTAGTTTATCCTTGCATTTCTGGCTTAAATGGCCATACATTTGACAATGACAACATCGTAATGGTGAAGGGATATATGGTTTCCCCTTCAAAGATAGCCAACCAGCTTTAATAACATTTGGTAATCTTCTTTGATCAAATGTTACAATCAAAGCAGCAAGAGGAATACGTTGTTCTCCAACTCTCTTTCTCATTCTGACTACTTTTACTACTCCTCTACTTTTCAGTTCATCCTCAATTTCTTTTTCCTCTGTCTAGCAATTCTGGAGCATATATCACACCCCTACTCTGGTTGAAAGTAGGGTGCGAAACGATTTTTACACTATGACCATCCAATTTTGAAAGTTTTCAATCTTTCACCTTGTATTGGGGATAGTGTCTCAATCAA
The DNA here is from genome assembly GCF_036898095.1 of Palaemon carinicauda. Lineage (NCBI taxonomy): Eukaryota > Metazoa > Arthropoda > Malacostraca > Decapoda > Palaemonidae > Palaemon > Palaemon carinicauda. The sequence continues at coordinate 56,950,330 of NC_090767.1, read as the reverse complement.
GACACTTCCACTTCCCTGGGGAAGAATTTTTGGCTGCCCTCCACATATAGCAACTATTTCCCTGTTGGCTTTAAATACATTTACGTGTTCATGTCCTGCATTTTCAAATCCCAAAATAAAAGATCTCTCATGATTCACTACTTCCTAGTGACCAGGTAAAACTTCTACTTTTCTATATTGTTCTGTACTGTCATCATTTCTCACTCTCTCTCTCTTCTTCTCTAGTGTTTTCTTATCATTATTTCCATAACGCATATAAGGTTCCAACGCTACAATATCAGAACCCGAGTTGGAGCTGTCTGTACCGAGGTGCAAGCAAGAGGTCCAAGTTTGTATTTTCCAGGTCATCAACTGAGGAGTGGGTTTTTTTTTTTATAAGAGCAAGCCGGGTTATGCACCTCTTATCGGAGGATGTCAGTCCTCCTATCCTATGGGGCCCAACAAGAGAAGAGGCTTCAGCAGGGACCAGTCCTTTATTAGAGAGGGGCTACCTCTCTTAAGGTGGGCGTACACTGGTCAGTGGGGGTGTTTAGCCCCTCCCAGCGGCGACTCCAATACCTGGCGTCACCCATTACCCGCAAATATGAGTGACTTACAACCTGATCACTGGAGCCCGACTCTTAATACACTTGGTCTGCACCCAATGGGGTCTGCCAGAGGGTGATGGCGTCTAAATTGGCACAGGTTGAGATGGAATGCCGTCCATCCTACATTGTGCCAAATCCAAAGCAGCAGCCAAAGCATAATCAAACAAGCCAAAGTCATCAACAAGTTCAAGCCCAAAAGGAAGAGATGGGAGAATAAAAAAATTAACCAAAAGGAAAAGAGAAAGTGCCGACTGATTTAGTTGGATCAACAGTTGGGCACTGAGGTCCAGTGGGAAGGTATTTCCCACTGTTCATTAGAGCCCAGCTGCTAATCCCTAAGCCCCCTATCCTCATCTAGGCTTCAGCATCTGGAGGGGGGGGGTTGGATGTTGAAGGGGAATGGGGAAACTGTGACTAGGATCAGGATCAGTGACTGGGGTGGGAGCTGTGGCAGGAGCAGGAGCAGTGACTGGAGTGGGATTAGTAGGTGGCCGACACAGTGGTCTGGAGCGAAGAGCCCTTTGGGGCTTTGGTGGCTGTGCTGTTGCTGCTGTGGAAGGAGCGATGGTCTGCAGTGCTTCTAATCTCCTGAGCCACTCTGGATATTTCCAGTTTCAGGCGTGGTGGGATCCAGCACAGTTGAGGCACTTTGGATGGGTCTCCAACCCATTCTTGTGAGCGTCAAGACAATCTTGTGTGGGGTGCCAACGGCTGCTGACTCCACAGACTGTTGGATTCTGCAGGCAGTCTTGTGGTGGCTGAAACGTTGGCAGTTGAAACACTGTAGTGGCTCAACTTCCAGCTCGACTATGGGGAACTTTTCCCGGAGTCCAAGGTCTAGTGTCTCTAGAATCTTGCTGATGAAGGTGATGATGACTCTCCTGGTAGGCTGCTTGCGGCTACCCAAACGACGCTCTACATGGTGGACTTTGCTGCAGCTCGGCTCCCACGTTGTAAGGACCTATCATCGGGCCCAGGAACCTTGCCACTCACCACAGGGGATCCCACAGGTCCCCTGCCAGCTTGACAGTATTTTTCAGCCAGTGCCAAGATTTTCGGCAGCGCTGAAATTTTCGGCTGTATGCCGATTTTTGCAGCTGCTACATTGATTTCCTTGACACAGCTGACTACCATCAAGCAATATGTCAGTGGGTTAAACGAGAATTAAGGATTTTGTCTGGAGCTTGTATCCAGACAGCCTCAGATACTGCAGGAAACTCTACAAGAACAAAACAGCTTCCACGGAGTGCAGAGACTGTGAGTTCTACCTCTGCTACAGACAGGAACTCATCCAGCATGTAAGCTTCGTCCCCACTAAAGACCAAAACATGTTCATGCACAATCTGAAATGTGAATGCTCGGATTGATTAGACTTCACAATTGCCTGCATACCTCACTTTTTGGAGCATGAGCAGCGACCCAACAACTGGGTCTATTTTCCACCTACCACAGGCCCGCTCCAATCAATCCTGGACCAGCCCGAGCACGACCTCAAGTACACAGACTTCTACGTACCAGACCCAGATAAACCACACCACCAATCATGCACCTGATCAAAGTGCTTGCATGAGTACTGGCTCTCTGTCCAACCAGAAGAACCAGTTGTTGAACAACAGCCTCCACCTTCTCCAACCCAGCCATCTGCCAAGAAAAAGAAGACTGATCACCCTTCTGCACAGGACACCCTTCCTCCCTCCTCGATGTCACAAGCTGGCCCCGAAGAGACTATGAGTGTAGCCACCTCCACGCAGAATGCAGACGTGTCTGCCATGGACCTGGACCCTGGAACTCTGCCCACAACACAGCTTACAGAGACGCACGTGCCGGAATGCAACTGCACTGTGTGCCTCACTCATCCACTAGCTGAAGCCACTGCCATCAACAGCAATCAGGTCTCAATTGAGGCCTCATAGCCAACAGCAACTCAATAGCCAAAATTTAAGCAACCGTCTTATGCGGCTGTTGCTGCTATGGTGGTTGCCAACCCTGGCCTAAGAATCACGGCCAGAACCAACTTAAAGGGTGATATTATTATCACTCCCAAAGATCAGGACAGCGCAAGACACCTCAGCAACGATGCCACCCTCCCTTTCCTTGATCCTACCAGGAAACATAGGAAAGCCGTGGTATACAACTACCCGACCAACATGCCAGTCTTCCTCATCGAAGAATGCCAGAACATTGCCCTAGCCAAACGGAAGTTGGGCAGTCGCAAGGCACCCACCAGGGAGGTTACTGTCACCTTCATCGGACCCATTCCACCTGCCTTGGAGCTCGAGCTGTGGGTTACCTTTCCCATCAAGAACTTCGAAAGGGAGCCACTTTCGTTGCTTCAATTGTCAACGCTTCGGACAACACAAGTCTAACTGCAGGAGCCAGGCTATCTGCGGAACCTGCAGCAGAAAACATCTCACTCAAATCTGCATTGATGAGCACAATGCCGGGAGAGAAACCCGGCCAAAGTGCCCCAACTGTTCTCAGCCACACCACGCTTCGAACAGAAGGTGCCCAGAGCAATCTAACAAGCAAGCAAGCAAGTCCAATGATGGGAGTCTTGTGTCCCCTGCGCCGGGTAAGCAGGTACTAGCACTGGCAGAGAGTCTGGGAACTGAGCTGAGATTGCTTTGCCTTATGCAAGGCACGGGCTCTTGCTTGTAAAACTCTTCTAAGCTTGCTTGTTAGATTGTCCAGCCTTTTGCTACTATGGGTGGAGAGGGGGTTATGCATATATGGTCAGTCTCAAGGACGTTGTCCTTCAGTTAAGGTATTATTACTGCCTCATGCCTCTGCAACTAGTGAGTCACCTTTGACCCTAAGGACAGGGATAAAGTTGCATAGGCCCATGCTCTTGAGAGAGAGAGAGAGAGAGAGAGAGAGAGAGAGAGAGAGAGAGAGAGAGAGAGAGAGAGAGAGAGAGAGAGAAATGCTTCTAATTTTCGGTTCTTTATCATTCAAATTTTTTTGGGTGCAAAGATTTTCCCTGATTGCACATCAACCTTTTAAGTAAAAATAGTAGTATTATATATGTATATTCAACTTAAAATAAACATATATAAAAAATACTAGCTATTATAGGCATTTAAAATCAAATTCAATGAAAAGTACAAAATATATTGCATTCCTGTTTGTTTCTCTAGTATTTAAATATATCTAAGTAATCAGGTCTTCTCAATGGGTTATTTGATCGAAAATTATATAATCACTTGTTACTTTTTGAGGAGTACAGTTTAAATTCTGCTCCTTAATTATGTTCAATATCACCTATAAAGACTTTGAATTGTGTGTCTGATCAAATTGAAATGTTCACACTTCAAAAAAACTTTATTTGTATAGTTTGTACCACAAAGACATTACTTTAATCAAAATTTATTTACTAACCTAAGTTTCTTCCTCAGATGTTTTGTAAATAAATAATGTTAATGAAAAGAGATTATAAAGTATTTAATAACACCGGCTTAAGTTAACGGCAGGAGCTTGTTTTCGGATGAACGCTCCATAATCTTACAACTTTTCACATTATCTTAAAATCTTACTTGTGATATATTACACAATGCATACGAAGAAAAAATATAAACTTTCTTTGAATACCAGAATCTACTAAAATTATGGAATTAATAAGACTCGCTATCGATGGGAGCTTGCGAGGAGGTAAAAGGAACAGCCTACTGTCAAATACTGAGGTGGGGACGGATGGGTATTGCTGTTGTAACTCGGCGGTGAAATTATGAATTCGTTCACTTGTGATTTTTATGCAGAATATGGAACACTTAGAGTACAGTATCCTCAAACCTCACCCCCCCAAAAAGTGCTATTAATAGAACTTAAACCTTTACGGAAAGAATAGCAAACCCTTTTCTATGGACTTAAATCGGTGCCGGTTTAGTATGTGGCCTACCTTTTTTTTTTTATTCTGGTTTAGTATGCAGCCTACCTGGCTTGTTAGGTTAGGTTAAGTTAAGTTAGGTAAGGTTAGGTTATGTAAGGTTAGGTTATGTAAGGTTAGGTTGGGCCACATACTAAAACAGAATTGCGTAGGCCGTGTTTGAAAGGTAGGCCACATGCTAAACCGGCACCCTTAAATCGAAGGCTTTTTAGACATCTCTCTACCTGATGGAAGAAATGGAGGCTAACGTTAAACTGGAACCAGACACTCTTAACTTTAACAGTACAATAACCTTAACAAGAAAATAAGTTGTGTTCCTGGTGTAATTTGATTGCTCCTGATGTTGACATTTGTCAGAGACTGCATTTCTCAACTTAAGATGTTTGAAACACAAGAAATTAAATATGAAAAACTATATTTCCAAAGTAAAACAAAGAAAAGAGATACGACCTAAATGAAGGATACCACCTAAGGTAGCGGCTTTGGATCGATTACGGTGGGTCGTGGCTCTGGGTCTGGTTCAACAGCTGGAGTTGGAGCAGAAGGCGTTTTATCAAGGAGTAGAACCATCGCTGGATCTTCCTGCCAAAGTCTTTTTATCAGGGTCTCAGCCATTTGTTTCACGGTGAGGTACACGTCATTCAGCGATGGTTCGGGAGTGGCAGCAGAAAGGTTGGTGTCCATGGCTGATGTATTAGCGCTTTGTGCAGGAGCACTGGTCAGTGGTGCGGCAGCAAGGGAAGGTGTGGAACCAGCAGGTGGGTCTTTAGCTTTCTTCTTTTTAGTCGCTGGTGCTCCTACTGACACAGTGGATTAGGCCTGTATAGGAGTTCTGGTTACAGCAGGAGATGTAGCTGTGGTCTTCGAAGTGTTGCCCTTTGAAGGGGTGGTTCGGGCAGTTGGACGAGGTTTACACTTTATCTTTGAAAGGTCAAAGGATCCGTGCTTTACAAAGTGGCTGCGTACTTTTTCTGATGCAAATTTGCAGTCTCTGCAGTTGCATTGACTTGGTGATAGGAGAAAAATTCATCCTAGACAGTTTTGCTCTTGATTTCTACAACAAATAGAGTGAATATGTTGTCTGTGCCATTCATAATTCCTGCAGAATTGACATCTGCAGTTCTCTAAATACTTCTTGCAGTGTCTGTTCTCATTGTATAAGTGAGTCTATGCCCAGACACCTATATAGAAGACAGACATGGCAGGCACAGACGGGAGACTGGTGTCCCCTGTGCCGGGTAAGCTGGGAGGGGTAACTTGGTGCCGAATGTGCATTGCTACGGGCCAACGCAAGAGCCCGTGTCCAGCACAAGGCTGGGCAATCTAACAAGCAAGCAAGCAAGTCCAATGTGCCGGCAGGCACAGGGGGGAGACTGGTATCCCATGTGCCTGGTAAGCTGGTAGTGGTAACTTGGTGTCTCCTGTGCCAGGTAAGCAGGTACTTGCACTGGCAGAGAGAGATCCTCTCAGTCTGGGAACTGAGCAGAGATTGCCTTGTATTATGCAAGGCACAGGCTCTTGCTAGTAAAACTCTTCTATGCTTGCTTGTTAGATTGTCCAGCCTTGTGCTACTATGGGTGGAGAGTGGGGTTATGCATATATGGTCAGTCTCAAGAGCATTGTCCTTCAGCTAATGTATTTTTACGGTCTCTTGCCTCTGCAACTCATGAGTCACCTTTGAACCCTAAGGACAAGGATAAAGTTGCATAGGCCCATGCTCTTGCTTGGCCTCTAGGCTTAAGTATTATGTCAGAGAGAGAGAGAGAGAGAGAGAGAGAGAGAGAGAGAGAGAGAGAGAGAGAGAGAGAGAGAGAGAGAGATGCTTCTAATTCTCGGCTCTTTATCAACATTTTTTTTTTGGTGCAAAGATTTTCCCTGATTGCACACCAACCTTTTAATTAAGTATGTTAATATGAAATAAAAATATATGAAATATACTACCTCTTATATGCATTTGAAATTAAATTCAATAAAAAATACAGAATATATAGCATTCCTGTTTCTTGCTCATGTATTTTCACCAGTTTATTAAATCTGCCCGATGTACTGGGCGGATCGCAAGGCCTTGAAGAGGCTAGCCTCTCAAAACCTTCCAGGAATTAACTAAACTACTTTTTGAGGAGTACAAACTAAGTTCTGCTCCTTAATATATTCATTATCATATACATTTGGTAGTAGACCTTCTTGAAAGCAGGTTTACTCTAAAGTTATTATATTTCCAAAGTAAAACAAAGAAAAGAGATACGACCTAAATGAAGGATACCACCTAAGGTAGCTGCTTTGTGTCGATTACGGTGGGTCGTGGCTCTGGGTCTGGTTCAACAGGTGGAGTTGCAGCAGATGATGTTTTATCAAGGAGTAGAACCGTCGCTGGATCTTCCTGCCAAAGTCTTTCTATCAGGGTCTCAGCCATTTGTTTCACGGTGAGGTAAACGCCATTCAGCGATGGTTCGGGAGTGGCAGCAGAAGGGTTGGGTTCCATGGCTGATGTATTAGCGCTTTGTGCAGGAGCACTGGTCAGTGGTGCGGCACCAAGGGAACGTGTGGAACCAGCAGGTGGGTCTTTAGCTCTCCTCTTCTTGATCGCTGGTGTTCCTACAGGCACAGGGGATTAGGCCTGTATATAAGTTCTGGTTACAGCAGGAGATGTAGCTGTGGTCTTCGAAGTGTTGCCCTTTGAAGAGGTGGTTCGGGCAGTTGGACGAGGTTTACACTTGATGTTTGAAAGGTCAAAGGATCCGTGCTTTACAAAGTGGCTGCGTACTTTTTCTGATGCAAACTCGCAGTCTCTGCAGTTGCATTGACTTGGTGATTGGAGAAAAATTCATCCTTGACAGTTTTGCTCTTGATTCCTAAAACAACAGGAGTGAATATGTCGACTCTGTGCCATTCATAATCTCTGCAGAATTGACATCTGCGATATTCTGAATACTTCTTGCAGTGTCTGTTCTCATTGTATAAGTGAGTCCATGCCCAGACACCTAAATAGAAGACAGACATGGCAGGCACAGATGGGAGACTGGTGTCCCCTGTGCCGGGTAAGCTGGGAAGGGTAACTTGGCATCCAATGTGCCTTGCTACGGGCCAACGCAAGAGCCCGTGTCCAGCACAAGGCTGGGCAATCTAACAAGCAAGCAAGCAAGTCCAATGTGCCGGCAGGCACAGACAGGAGACTGATATTCCATGTGCTTGGTAAGCTGGTAGGGGTAACTGATTGTTCCCTGTGCCGGGTAAGCAGGTACTAACACTGGCAGGGAGATTTCCTCTCAGTCTGGGAACTGAGCAGAGATTGCCTTGCCTTATGCAAGGCACGGCCTCTTGCTTGTAAGACTCTTCTATGCTTGCTTGTTAGATTGTCCAGCCTTGTGCTACTATGGGTGGAGAGGGGGTTATGCATATATGGTCAGTCTCAAGGGCATTGTCCTTCAGCTAAGGTATTATTACAGTCTCTTGCCTCTGCCATTCATGAGTAACCTTTGAACCTTAAGGACAGGGATAAAGTTGCATAGGCCCATGCTCTTGAGAGAGAGAGAGAGAGAGAGAGAGAGAGAGAGAGAGAGAGAGAGAGAGAGAGAGAGAGAGAGAGAGAGAGTCTGCAATTAGACGGACCTGTGTGGAATGCTTCTAATTCTCGGTTCTTTATCATCCACAACATTTTCTTGGTGCAAAGATTCTCCCTGATTAATTAAAAACAACCGTATTATATAAGTATATTTAATATGATATAAAAATATATAAAATATACTAGCTATAATATGCATTTAAAATCAAATTCAATAAAAAATGCAAAATATATTGCATTCCTATTTCTTTTTGTAGCATTTAGATATAGAAAATTAATCAGTTCCCAATGCGTTGCTATCAATTAAACTCCACACGTAGAATTAACAGTAATACTTTTTGAGGAGTACAGATTAAGATTCTGCTCCTTATATTCATTATCAAATATTCCGGAAGTCAACCCTCTGTAAAGCAGGTTTTCTTGAAAGAGATTGCTGCCTCAGTGGCATTAAAATTGAAATTAACTTTTTCTATTGTCCTTATCTTCATCTCTTCATTGCTACAATCCGCCGCTAAGTGGGAAAGGGACATATCATCAGGAAGGTGATGAAGACCATATTCACAATTCGTCTTTAACCCAAGAACTGCCATAAGCCTCTTCAGTGCGCAATTTTCTATTCCTTCTCGCAAATTTCATTGTGAAGTTATTTGACCTGTATTATTTTTCTCAAGATAAAACAATACTTCAAGCCATCACGCAAGATGCCACGTCGCGCTTTAAAATGAACTTTGATGGTTTAAAACAAAATAACAAACAGGATGTAGGATAAGATATTTGGATGATACAGGCACGAAGTTATTACAAAAACATTGGTACAGTTATGGGTTAGATTCTGAAACATTGTATTTGTGTCAAGATAGCCGCACCATGGGACTGTAGTAAAATGACATTGCCCCATTTCTTGGGTTAACTGTAGGACTGAAATGATAATGGATCTTAACTCTGGGACTAAAATGATAATGGTTCTTAACTGTAGGACTGAAACGATAATGGATTTTAACTCTGGGACTGAAATGATAATGGTTCTTAACTGTAGGACTGAAATGATAATGGATCTTAACTGTAGGACTGAAATGATAATGGTTCTTAATTGTAGGACTGAAATGATAATGGTTCTTAATTGTAGGACTGAAATGATAATGGTTCTTAATTGTAGGACTAAAATGATAAATGGTTCTTAATTGTAAGACTGAAATGATAATGGTTCTTAATTGTAGGACTGAAATGATAATGGATCTTAATTGTAGGACTGAAATGAAAATGGTTCTTAATTGTAGGACTACAATGATAATGGTTCTTAACTGTAGGACTGAAATGATAATGGACCTCAATTGTAGGACTAAAATGACGATGGTTCTTAACTGTAGGCCTAAAACTGAACTTTTGGAAGACTAGTACAGTGATAAGCAGTAGCTGAGAATGTGAATAATAGCAAAGCTAAGCTTAGAATACACACGGAGCGAGAGTCAATGTCGACACCTTAGTGCAGGTCACATTTATTCCCGTTTATAAGTAATTAATCCATTTTGATTCGAAAGAAAAAGGTCATAAGAAATACCTCATGATTCAACTACAGAGAGAGAGAGAGAGAGAGAGAGAGAGAGAGAGAGAGAGAGAGAGAGAGAGAGAGTTCTTTATCATCCACAACATTTTCTTGGTGCGAAGATTTCCCCTGATTGCACATCAACCTTTTAATTAAAAACAGCCATATTTTATAAGTATGTTCAAATAAAAATAAAAATATATGAAATATACTAACTATTATCCGCATTTAAAATTGAATTTAATAAGAAATACGAAATATATTGCATTACTATTTCTTTCTCTAGTATTTAAATCTATCAAAGTAATGTCTTCCCAATGGTGTTATGTTATCAATTCTTACTTTTATCTACTTTTATTTACTCTTTTTGAGGAGTACAGAATAAGTTCTGCTCCTTTATTATATTCAATATCATATATTTCGGGAGTAGACCCTTTTTAAAGCAGCTTATATTAAAGTGATTTCTGCCTCAGTGGAGTTAAATTTGTAATTAACTTATTCTATTGTCCTTATCTTTAACTCTTCACTGTTACAATCTGCCAGTAACTGGGAGACATATCATTAGGAAGGTGAAGAAGACCGTATTCACAATCCATCTTCAATATATCACAGTACGCTTTAAAAGTACAGATAATACGTACAAAATATGAAACGCCATCGAAATGTTTGTGTGCACAAATTAATGGCCACTTATGTACAAAATAAATATAAACTACGTGGAGTTGAGTATAACACATCCTTTAACTCAACTGGTTTTGAGCAGTGAGAAGGCTTACTGCTCATTATCAAGAGTGAGCTGTAATGCAGGTGTTGTCGTGAGGGCTTATATACTGAGTCCTGCTTCGACATTCCATCCTTATTGGTCAAGATTGATTGATTGAAAGTTTTCTGGAATCCTGACATCTAAAATCATTGACACTGATAGCATTTATTATAAATGAAAAATAAGAGAGAATTCAATTAAAACCATAAAAGATAAGATGTCATTATAAAAGTTAAATCGTTTTCAGAAGACCTGCTTCTGAAATAAATCTAAAAATGCCGCTCGCGTAGTAGGACACATGTCCAAGAATCCTGGCAAGGGCGAACCTGTCATCCTCACCTCGAGCCTCAAAACAGATATCTATTTCTTCAGTTACTATAATTAGGGCTTTCAGTCAACAAACGCCTCACTGTTAAAAGGTACTAAACAGTCGTCCCAATACGGTTGGTGTTGGCCCTTCAGAAGAAACTCGTGTGTCAACCGAGTGTGACCAATACGGAGACAACAAAGAGTCGTCTCCCATTTTCGGGGCATCATGTCATACCTCCAAGGAGATAGGAAATTTGTTACTTCTCTCATTTTATTGCCATCCAGACTATCCCAGTACTATTGTCGTTTATTACAAAACAATTTCTTGATGGTAGGTAGGAAATCATTACGGGGAATGGGATACTTCCTTGGTAGCAACTCTGATGCCGCATTCTTCGCCAGTAAATCTGCCTTCTCATTCCCAGACAAACCTACATGTGCTGAAATCCAACAAAATCGAACTGTTATACCTCTCCGTCCAATAATAAAAATCCATTCTCAAATCTTTAAAACTAGAGGGTTACTAGAATTAAAAACTTTTAAAGTTTGAAGAACACTCCTTGCATCACTGGAAATTGTAAAATTACCCGCCTTTTCCAAAGCTATTTTCTCAATAGCGGTTAGTATGACATACAGTTCGCCAGTAAATATGGAGGCTGTTAGAGGAAGTGCACCTCTACAATTAAAATCATTAAAATGTACTCCAAATCCAATGCCAGCATCAGATTTTGAGCCATCGGTATATATAAGAGTTCTTCTACATGTTCCATAAAAAGAGACCTGGATTCTAAGTAAGTCATATTCTTTTTAACTCCAATAAAGTATTTGCAAAAAGATACGTCGGGTAATTTTCATGGAGGCGTTGATGATACCTTGAATGGAAGCACCTCAATTCTAAATGTATCCAGATTGTTTAATAATAGTTTCACCCGAAACCCATAAGGTTGGGGAGATTTTGGGTGCAACTCAAAGTATATCGAGTTCCTTACAAAGCTTGCAGTCTGAAAGGTTAAAGAATTAGGGAGTCCTTGCAATCTAAACCAATACCGAATAATAGAGGACATTCGGTAAAGGTCTAGAGGCAACTCCCCAGCACCAACAAGAAGACTTGTGATACGTGAAGTTCTAAACGCTCCTGTGGACAATCTAATACCAGCATGATGTATATTGTCTAATATTTTCACCCGGCTTGGGGTGGCTGAGGAGTATATTTCACACCCATAACTTTTGGATAAAATCAAGGCCTTGTATAATTTCAAGATAGTATTGTGGTCTCCCCCCCCCCCATGATGTATGGGACAATACTTTTAAAAGATTCAGAGCCTCAAGACATTTTGCTTTTAATGCTTTTAAGTGAGAAACCCATGCAAGCCTACAATCAAATATCAACCCTAAAAATTTAGCTTCACTTGCACATGGGATCTGTTGACCTTTGATGTATATATCTGGGTCTGGATGTACTCCCCGGATAAGACAGAAATGGACAATTTTACATTTATTTAACGAGAACTTAAATCCATTAATATCGGCCCACTTTTCTCAACCATTGCCATTCTGGTTCCAGCAAATGATATGGAGAGATCATCCACAAATAATGTTGCGAGAACATCCTGGGGAATGGCTGAGGATAACCCATTAATTTTTAGTGTTTAGTGCAAAATGATATTTTGATTATAAAATAAATTTTTGAATATACTTACCCGGTGAATATATAGCTGCAACTCTGTTGCTCGACAGACAAACTCTACGGAAAAACTCGCCAGCGATCGCTACACAGGTTGCGGGTGTGCCCAACAGCGCCATCTGTCGACCAGATACCCAGCTCTTATGTAAACAAAGACTCAATTTTCTCCTCGTCCCACTGCGTCTCTATTGGGGAGGAAGGGAGGGTCATTTAATTTATATTCACCGGGTAAGTATATTCAAAAATTTATTTTATAATCAAAATATCATTTTTAAATATTTAACTTAGCCGGTGAATATATAGCTGATTCACACCCAGGATGGTGGGTAGAGACCAGTAATATATGTTTACATTTTATGAGCTTAAGAGTTTTTTATTTCATTTTAGAAGTTATCAAAATAACAAAAACAAAATAAATAGGTACCTGGTAAGGAAGTCGACTTGAACAATTACTCTGCCTTTTAAGTACGTCTTCCTTACGGAGCCTCGCGATCCTCTTAGGATGCTGATCGACCCCTAGGAGCTGAAGTATCAAGGGTTGCAACCCATACAAAAGGACCTCATCAAACCCCTAATCTAGGCGCTCTCAAGAAATGACTTTGACCACCCGCCAAATCAACCAGGATGCGAAAGGCTTCTTAGCCTTCCGGACAACCCATAAAAAAACAACACTTCAAGAGACAGATTAAAAGGATAAGGAATTAGGGAATTGTAGTGGTTGAGCCCTCACCCACTACTGCACTCGCTGCTACGAACGGTCCCAGTGTGTAGCAGTTCTTGTAAAGAGACTGGACATCTTTCAAGTAAAATGACGCGAACACTGACTTGCTTCTCCAATAGGTTGTGTCCATTATACTTTGCAGAGATGTATTTTGCTTAAAGGCCACGGAAGTTGTTACAGCTCTAACTTCGTGCGTCTTCACCTTAAGCAAAGTTCGGTCTTCCTCACTCAGATGTGAATGAGCTTCTCGTATTAACAATCTGATAAAGTCTGACTAAGCATTCTTTGACATAGGCAAGGATGGTTTCTTAACTGAACACCATAAAGCTTCAGATTGGCCTCGTAAAGGTTTAGTACGCTTTAGACTCTTTCTAGTTCATTGCCTACGATCTCCGATAAGCTGGGGATATCGAAAGATTTAGGCCAAGGCCGAGAAGGCAGCTCATTTTTGGCTAGAAAACCAAGTTGCAGCGAACAAGTGGCTTTTTCTGACGAAAATCCGATGTTCTTGCTGAAGGCATGAATCTCACTGACTCTTTTAGCCGAGGCTAAGCATACCAGGAAAAGAGTCTTAAGAGTGAGATCTTTCAGGGAGGCTGATTGTAACGGCTCCAACCTGTCTGACATGAAGAATCTTAGTACCACGTCTAAATTCCATCCAGGGGTAGCCAAACGACGCTCCTTGGTGGTCTCAAAAGACTTAAGGAGGTCTTGCAGATCTTTATGTTTGGAAAGATCTAAGCCTCTATGCCGGAAGACCGATGCCAACATGCTTCTGTAGCCCTTGATAGTGGGAGCTGAAAGGGATCGTCCTTTTCTCAGGTATAAGAGAAAAACAGCTATTTGAGCTACAGAGGTACTGGTCGAGGATACAGAAACTGACTTGCACCAGTCTCGGAAGACTTCCCACTTCGATTGGTAGACTCTAATGGAAGACGCTCTCCTTGCTCTAGCAATCGCACTGGCTGCTTCCTTCGAAAAGCCTCTAGCTCTCGAGAGTCTTTCGATAGTCTGAAGGCAGTCAGACGAAGAGCGTGGAGGCTTTGGAGTACCTTCTTTACGTGTGGCTGACGTAGAAGGTCTACCCTTAGAGGAAGACTACTAGGAACGTCTACTAACCATCGAAGTATCTCGGTGAACCATTCTCTCGCGGGCCAGAGGGAAGCAACTAACGTCAACCTTGTCCCTTCGTGAGAGGCGAACTTCTGCAGTACCTTGTTGACAATCTTGAACGGTGGGAATGCGTAGAGATCCAGATGTGACCAATCTAGGAGGAAAGCATCTATATGTATTGCTGCTGGGTCCGGGACTGGAGAGCAATAGATTGGAAGCCTCTTGGTCAGCGAGGTTGCAAAGAGATCTATGGATGGTTTACCCCAAGTGGCCCAAAGTCTCTTGCACACATCCTTGTGGAGGGTCCATTCGGTTGGAATTACTTGCCCTTTCCGACTGAGACAATCTGCTATGACGTTCAAGTCGCCTTGGATGAACCTCGTTACTAGGGAGATGTTTTGACCTCTTGACCAGATGAGCAGGTCCCTTGCGATCTCGTACAACGTCAGTGAGTGGGTACCTCCTTGTTTGGAGATGTACGCCAAGGCCGTGGTGTTGTCCGAGTTAACTTCCACCACTTTGCCTCGAAGGAGAGACTTGAAGCTTTTCAAGGCCAGATGTACTGCCAACAGCTCCTTGCAGTTGATATGCATGCTCCTCTGACTCGAGTTCCACAGTCCTGAGCATTCCCGACCGTCTAGTGTCGCGCACCAGCCCACGTCCGATGCGTCCGAGAAGAGAACGTGGTTGGGAGTCTGAACAGCCAGGGGAGAACCCTCTCTTAGGTTGATATTGTCCTTCCACCAAGTCAGACAAGACTTTATCTTTTCGGAAACCGGGATCGAGACCGCTTCTAGCGTCTTGTCCTTTTTCCAGTGAAAAGCTAGATGGTATGAAGAGGACGGAGGTGTAGTCTTCCTAGTGACACAAATTGTTCCACGGATGACACCGTCCCTACCAGACTCATCCACAGCCTGACTGAGCAGCGTTCCTTCTTCAGCATCTTCTGGATGGATAGCAGGGCTTGATCTATTCTGGGGGCTGATCGTCTTGTTGTTCAGCAACGTCCTCATCAGAGGGTTCCTCATCCGAAAACTGATGAGGAAACGGCAACGGAGTGGGCAACGTTTGGCTCGCTGAGTCCGGTCGCACTGGTGCATGCGTGACGGAGCCGGACGCAACATCATGGAACTGCTGCACAGTCTGTGAACTGTCAACAACCATGGGTGCGCGAGGAAGCACAGCGTCAACCCGAGACTGTCTAGACCGTCTGGGTTGTGCAGTCAACACCCTACCGGGTTGCTGAGGTTGACGCACTGCGTCAAAACAAGTAACCTCTGCTGGTTGTTGAACGTCCTGAACGTCAACAACCACCTCCGAGCGTCGCTTAACGACAACGTGCGGCTGGCAACCCACACTGGGTCGCATCGATGGAGGAACCACCTCAACTGGCAGACGCGAGTAGGTTACCTCAGCGTCAACAGGGCGCACAACCGACCGGTTGGAAGGTTGTTGGCCAGAAGGTTCGGTAGCAACCTTCTCCGCATTAAAGTCCTCTATCAAGAACGCAAGCTTGGACTGCATGTCTTGCAGCAAAGCCCATTTTAGGGTCTACGGGAGCAGGTGCGGCAACAGACGGGGTTAGCGACTGAGGCGGTACCGCTTTCCATCCCTGAAAGCCTTGTTTATGCATGACATAATTGTACAGCAAAACTTCAAAGGCTCGAAAACAGCTGTGAAGTTGACCTGTAAAAAACTTGGAGCGTCTCCTGGCCAGGCGCCAGGGAGAGTCTACGAGATTTGAGAAGTCTATCTGGGCAGAGGCATGAACTCCCAAGCCGAGAACTTCTCTCGTGTCATATCAGACTCTCGCTCTATAAGCCAGTTTAAAAGAAGGGAAAGCAAAGGCTGTATCCCCCAAACTCCTCCTGGTGAAAAACCAGTCGCCTAGCCAACGTAAAGCTCTCTAGGAGAGCGAGAGAGCACTAGCTTAAAAACAACGGCTTCGAAGTAGCTAGGCCTAGTGTAAGCTCTGACGTTTAGGCGAACGAGGAGCAGCAGTTACAAAAAGATCCGGACAAAGATCCTTAAAAAAATCATCATGATTTAATTAAAGTCCATAGGGGGCTAAGCAGCTTTAGGCTCCTCTCCATCTGACAGAGTCCTCAAGGGAATATCAGTAGGAGGGGGAACAGCAACTTCCTCATCTACAGGAACCTTGTCCGATAAAAGCTGAGTCTCAAGCAAGGGAGAGACCTACCGTGGTGGCAATGCTTTACAAGCAGAGTCCACACTCACTGGTGCATTAGTAGCGGACCAGAACGCAACGTCATGTAACTGCTAGACAGTCTGTGAAGTGTCAACAACTGAACTGTCAACCACAACAGGTGCGTGAGGACGCACAGCGTCCACTCGAGACTGCTTTGACTGCCTAGACTGAGCAGTCAAAACAACTCTAGAATGCGGAGGTTGACGCACAGCGTCAAAACAAGTCAACTCCGATTGTTAGTGAACGTCTTGAACGTCAACAGGAGCATCAGCAAGTGGCCTAACGTCCAAATCCGGCTGAAAAACCACACGAGACCGCATCGAGTGTGGTTCTAAACAACCTGACTGACGTGACTTAGCTACACCAACGTCAACAGTAAGCACAAAGGAACGTTAGGTTGGCTGAAAGCCAGGATATCGATGAGATAAACGGCTAGACTCAACGGACTAATCGGCAGAATAGTCTTCCATAAGGGAGGCAAGCATATTCTGCATGTCTTGCCATACAACCCATTAAGGATCAACGGAAATGGTTGTGGTAAGAGACGAGGGTAACGTCTGTGACCGCAACACTTTGCCAACAAAAAAGACTCTCGGAGTCTGTGTTACGCTTTTGTTAGGTGGCGAGCAGTTATCCGATGACTGCATAGGGTCAGAGCTGTCCTAATGGCTGTAACCAGGACGCTGGACCTGTCCTGAAAGGACTGACTTTCGCTTAAGGGCTTCGAAACCTTGTGACAGGTTTCTTATGCGAAAAGCCTTCGGATGACGAGGAGAAACAACGTCTCTCTCGTCTTATGGTAGGGGAGATCTTGGTAAGATACACCCGATACCATAGAGGGAAACGTCTGTTCGTTGATCAAGGCCTCTCGAACCCAAAAGTCGTTTGACATTACTTCTCCCCTGGGCTTGGGAGCATGCAAGAGGTCCCGGACTAGGTGAACGACAGGCACGAACAGACGAACCCTCGGACGCAACACTGTAACACTTTGCGCATATCACTTTATCACTTCGATTTTCTGTTTTGCACTTATTTCACTGAAATCGAAACTTTTACTGATTTCTACCTGAAACACGCAATTCTACCCTTCATTAAAAGGTAGTAATTGCGAAATCAGTCGTATAATGCAAGCTCATTAATACCAGCAAAAAACAGAAAACATATTTTAAGATAAAAAAATCAGTGGCTGGAAAGAGACTAAACACTAGTTCATATAAACTACGTTTTCAATCTCTCACCGCACATAGCCTGGGGACGAGAATAAAAAACTAAAAACGTTTTATCCTTCCTCCCCGTACAGAGACTAGGGACGAGAGTAACTCGAGAACAACGTTACCCGCTTGAACGGAACGTTTTCTCTCCTCTCTCTCCCTCCGTCTCTATCTCTCTCTCTCTTTCTCTCTTGATTTCGCACCTAAGAGAAGAGCCCAATTATATTTCGTCAAAAAAACATGTTATTTGACTAAAGGAAAAAACTGAAAGGTTTTTCAAATAAAAAGTTCCTTTAAAATAGAATTTAAAACATTTAAGCTAAGAAAGAATGAACAAAACGTCAGAATCGATTTACTCTTACTGCAAAGTGAAACCGTGATACACTCTCTCTCTATCGTAACGATAGAGCGCATGTTGAACGTCCTGAACGTCAACAACTGCGTAGCATAAATAAACTGAACGTTAGTTCATCTTTGAAAACAGTACGAAGACTATCAAAGAAATTCTTTCATAAAATATTACATTTAAAGTTTTAAATTCTTAGCTCTTTAAAAGCTAATTACGATATAAAGGGCTCAACATTGATTAACTTCGGTTTCCAAGTTAGGACCGCCTACTCTCAGGAAAGGTCGCATATAAACAAAACATTAAAATTTATTTTTATATGTTTATAATAAATGGAAAGTTAATCGAAGAGGCCTAATAAAGGCGGAGAGATATAAAATATATAGAGGAAAATCTATTAATAATTTATAACGTGATAAGATAATTACTAAAAGCCTAAACACACTTCCGTCTAAGGGAAGGGTCGGCCATTTAAAAGTGAAAGCAAGTCCATACTCTCTTTGTCACCATAATTAAATCTATCCAAAACGAGTTCAAGATTTAAGATGAAGATAAAACACCTGCATTGCGAAAGCTCAAAACTAGAATATAGTACTTCACCAAATAGATGTGAAAAACTCCAGTTTAGCAACAGCGAGTAAAGTACGTCTAGTCGACACGTCGACAGAGAGAAAATTGAGTCTTTGTTTACATAAGAGCTGGGTATCTGGTCGACAGATGGCGCTGTTGGGCACACCCGCAACCTGTGTAGCGATCGCTGGCGAGTTTTTCCGTAGAGTTTGTCTGTCGAGCAACAGAGTTGCAGCTATATATTCACCGGCTAAGTTAAATATTTAAAAAATAGTTACACTCAGCACACTACCCTGAGGAACTCCTTTCTGGCATTTACTCTCTGATGGAGCTTCCCTAACTCTCACTTGAAAAACTCTATGTGAAAGAAATGACTGAATAAATAGTGGTAGCTCTCCTCTTAATCCAAACTCATGGATTCTTTTAAGTATACCACATCTCCATGTGGTATCATATGCCTTTTGCAGATCATAAAAGACTGTCACATGGTGCTGTTTGGAAGCAAAGGCTTCACAAATGGAGGACTCAAGTCGTATCAGCACATCAATCGTTGAGTGCATTTTTCTGAATCCACATTGAATGGGTGATAAAATACCCTTCTTTTCAAGGTACCACACCAGTCTTACATTGACCATCTTCTCCATGATTTTGCATAAACAAGATGTCAATGCAATAGGTCGGTAGTTTTCGGCTGAAAATTTGTCCTTACCGGGTTTCAAAAAGGCTAAAATAATGGCTATTTCCTAAACACTTGAATAACTATTATCAAGCCATATTCTATAAAAATGCTTAAAATAAATAAGTTTGTATTAAAAGATACGTGTTTAATCATTGCATATGGAATTCCATCGGGTCCAGGGGCTGTATTGTTACACATAGCAATTGCAGAATCAAATTCTCTTTCAGTAAAAGGAGAATTGTATGACTCATGCTTTCTTGTTGCGAAATTTAAATTTTTCTTTTCTTCAATGCTCCCATACTGGTGACCAGGAACTGATTCACACTTGTACGATACATTTGAAAAGTGGTCAGCCAGGGCATTGCTAACTTCGGTTGCTCCAGTCATATACTGGCCATTTACCCTTAACACTGGTGGTGGGTTTGGGATGAATTTGTCTGCTATCTTTATGACTTTTCTCCACCCAGATGATGTTGGTGTTCTACTGTTAATGGAGGAAACAAATGACACAATACTGGCGCCTAGCTTCTTTCATGGCACGGCGGAACTGTGCTCTACATTTCTTGTGTATGACTAAATTCTCCACAGTACGGCGCATGCGCAATCGAGTTAAAGACTTTCTTGTGGCTCTGTGCAGGGCAGTTAGTTCTGATGACCACCAGGGGACTGGTCATCGCCTGAATATCCCTGTTGTTTTGGGAATGGAATTGACTCCTGCTGTGTGAAGAGTTCCATTAAGTAAGTCTATGGCATCATCAACACTTTCAAACTGTTCTGCATTTCCTTCAATTTCACTTAACTCACGAAATCTATTCCAGTCCGCCTTATCAAGATTCCATCGAGGCGATCTTTGTAAAGGTGGACCATTGTTGGTGTTTATAATAATTGGTGCATGATCACTAGTATGCCAATCATCTTATGTTCTCCTTGCAACTGATAGGTCAATGCAGGACAAAGTACCTGTCTGAACATGAAAGGGTGTAGGTTCTCCTGTATTAAGGAGTCCTACATCTTCATTCTCCAAAATTGATGATATAATACTGCCTCTGGTGTTTGCTAAAACATCACCCCACAAAGGATGTCTACCATTCAAATCTCCAAGTAAAAGAAAAGGTTGAGGAAGCTGTTGAATCACCTCTACTAAATCTTCATACAATATGTTATCATTTGGAGGCAAGTACAGCGAACAGATTGTATATTTTCTCCCTATATCAATCTGTACAACCACTGCCTGCAGAGGAGTACGGACAGATGTAAGTATTTGGGGAACATTTTGACTAACGTATATGAGACTTCCGCCATGGCTCCCTACTCCGTGATCATAAGGTGTCCTATAACTAATATATTCGCGAGGACAAGAGGTATTAGCATCAAGCTTGCTCTCCTGTAGACTTACGATTATGGGGGAATGCTTGTAAACTAAGAGCTTAAGTTCTTCGTATTTGGCCCTTAAACCCTGACAATTCCATTGCAAAATGGAGGAAAAAACTATGGTTTATTTTTTGGAAGAGCTTTTAGATGAAGTCTTCCCATTAGCAATTTTTGATCTAATGCTATTTCCCAGTGGTTTTATTAGAGAGAGTCTTGATAAATATGGTTTTTTGTTTGTGCTTTTCTTGTTGTCCTTCTGATCCAATTGTTGAAGGGGATGGTGGACCTCAACTTGAATTTTTTATTTATTTAAATTGTCTTCTGGTTGATCAGACGCATCAACAGACAAAATATCATATTTATTTGATGTCATAACTCTAATATTTCTTATGGATGGGGGTGAGAGAGATGGAGGTCTCTCTCTTTTCCTATTTATAGGTGATGAAGATCTACCAGTTTTTTGCACCTTCCCTACCACAGGTGCACCTGGTAACTTTGTTTCGGGTGGAACCTCCGTCGAATCGGCGAGGACATGGCCTGAGAGAGGTTAGTACTATTGCTGGTAATGGGGGATGAAATTTGTATAGAAGTGGGCAGTGCCGCAGTTTTAATACACAGTGGCAAAGCCTTGGAAGGCAATATGCTTACCTTGTCACGTAAAACTTTACTATCATTAGATGATGTATTTCTTTTCTTGGAGTTACTGGCAGCACTATGTGGGTTCGATGTCTCCTGTGGTATATTTTCTCTTGATTTCCGTGCATTTGCATAGCTGTTTGTTTTTTTCAGTAGTCTTTTGGCATGTCCTACACTTGTGTGATCTACACTGGATTTGTTGAGGGCTGCTTCTTCAAACTTATAAATCTCGCAGCTCCTGTCAGTGGATTTATGGTTTGAATTTCAGTTCAAACAGCTGGCCTCAAGTGTACACTCTCCATGATAAGGTCTGGAACAGATGCTACACATTTTTTCATTTTTACAAACTTTAGAAGGATGTCCAAATTTGAAACACTTGAAACATTTTGTTTGAATGGTCAAACTTTTATTCTTTCATTTTCAATATCGATGTAGAAAGGCACATCGGCATCATGGAAAGTTATGAAAATCATCGACGTCCCAGGAATCTTATGCAATTTCCACACTGTTAATAGGCACATGGCTAATATTTCCTCTTCTGTAAATTCATACAGATCTTTATTGAGGACTACTCCCCTTCTGTAACTAAGTTTAGGCCGGGTAAGCAGGTACTAGCACTGGCAGAGAGAGATCCTCTCAGTCTGGGAACTGAGCAGAGATTGCCTTGCCTTATGCAAGGCACGGCCTCTTGCTTGTAAAACTCTTCTATGCTTGCTTGTTAAATTGTCCAGCCTTGTGCTACTATGGGTGGAGAGGGGGTTATGCATATATGGTCAATCTCAAGGGCATTGTCCTTCAGCTAAGGTATTCTTACGGTCTCTTGCCTCTGCCATTCATGAGTAACCTTTGAACCTCAAGGACAGGGATAAAGTTGCATAGGCCCATGCTCTTGAGAGAGAGAGAGAGAGAGAGAGAAAGTGAGTCTGCAATTAGACCAACCTGTGTGGAATGCTTCTAATTCTCGGTTCTTTATCATCTACAACATTTTCTTGGTGCGAAGATTCTCCCTGATTGCACATCAAGCTTTAAAGCGAAAACAGCCGTATTACATAGGTATATCCAAAGTAAACTAATGTTATATAAAAATTACCAGCTAATATATGCATTTAAAATTAAATTCAATACGAAATACAAAATATATTGCATTCCTATTCCTTTCTCTAGTATTTAAATATATCATAGTAATTAGGTCTTCCCAATGTGATTTTGCTATTTAAGTTTGAGGTGGTTCGATGTTTACTTTTTGAGGAGTACAGAATAAGTTCTGCTCCTTAATATATTCAATATCATATACTAATGGAAGTAGATCCTCTTTAAAAGCAGTTTATATCTTAAGAGATTGCTGCCTCAGTGGTGTTAAAATTGTAATTAACTCTTTCTATTGTCCTTCTCTTTTTCCCTTCATTGCTACAATCCGCCACTAACTGGGAAAGGGACATAATAACAGAGGTGTAGAGGCATATGCAATTACATAAGTGAATATGGGACACCACAAATGGGATTGGTGAACTATAAGAGATATTCAGGTAAACGATACTGGACATTCAAATGCCCAGGTATCATACCTTATAAAATTCTTTTTATATCTATGAAACTTATATGTTATTGCCTAGAAAAAATTTTTTATCACAGACAATACTTCTATGTAAAAATTCTTCAAAACAATACAATTTGTAAATAATCGATGAATGATTCCTCTTTGGTATTATTTTCAAAATTGACTCAATAATAAGATTTGGCCAAACACAGGCTCTTTCTTCTAAAAACCCCGCAAGAGTTTTGACAATGTCTGGTTGGTGGTGGTGGTGGTAAGATTGCCATGCCAGTGACATGACACGGGCTCTTGCCGTTGGCCAGCCCGTAAGAGCATACTGTAGGCCTATTAATTTGAGAAGGGTGGTCTCCCAGATTGGGCCGATACTGCAGCATTAAAAAGGCAAAGGGTGTCTTGCCCCACTTGTCTTTGCCAATAAAATAAGAAATGGAAAGACAACGCCAAAAACAATGTCAGAGAAACTGGATTTTCTTAGGATCTACAGACATATCAGAGTTTGGGTTTCGCTGGCAGCTTTATCGGTTTCAGAAAATGACTTATTTCTCTTGCATTGTATTTTGGAAAACGTACATGCCATTGACAAATATCTTTTAGTTAATATAATCATAAATGGAGTTTGGAAGAGACCATATCGTGTCTAGATAGTATAAAGGTTCTGCTAACAACTAATGGGTCTAGATATAACTCATGAAGAAAAAGAAATATGATTTTCATATAATGCCTGTGTTTTATTTAAGAAAAATATAACTATAATTTTAATAACAACAATGATTTTAATAATGTTGACTCACATACACTAACAACAGCGAGACATAAGAAAATGGAGCAAATATTCATTTGATGTCAAAGGAACTTCTCTCTAAAGTGATTTCATTGTATCACATTAATTTGTCGTCCCGCTAAGGAGGAACTTAATCAATAGAAACTTCCTTCCATGAACTTCTGGCTAAATTATATTCAATAGAGTTCGGTGCCAATGATCTAACTCCTTGCTATATAAATGACATCCTTTTTGTCTTGGACATTTAAAGGTAAATTTTGATGAAAACGATAGATACAGAATTAAATAGATCTCATAAAACAAAGCTTGAAAGAAATCAAAATTTTGTTTGTCTAAAAAAAATAAGATATAAAACGGATTTTGAGCGAAGCGAAAAATCTATTTTTGGGTGAGATAGCCATGGCGTCCTGATGGAAGGTTCCTTTTTGGTAGCTTCCTTGGGTAATCACTACTAGGATTTTCCCAGAGAATTAAACCACAGGTTATCACAGAATTCTAACTTCTGGAGCGAGTATCTTAAGGGTTTCCCCTTAAGACATCGTGTATCAACAGGGGACACGCATGTATAGACGTGCCACATAGCTATCTGCACCCATTCAGAGTTAACTCTTCAATATGGCGGACAGGGAGTGGCTGGGAGCTGAGCCGCAGCCAATCTAGATGTGGCGATATCGGTACTCG
The DNA here is from genome assembly GCF_036898095.1 of Palaemon carinicauda. Lineage (NCBI taxonomy): Eukaryota > Metazoa > Arthropoda > Malacostraca > Decapoda > Palaemonidae > Palaemon > Palaemon carinicauda. Next base: position 56,926,126 of record NC_090767.1, on the reverse strand, counting down.
CGATGTAAACAGACGGACGCCATTGCTTTTGATGACGTCACGTCCATCCTCATTCCGAAAGTCTGGAACTCGCTCATCACCATGATACAGCGGCGCAGGGCGGGACCTGATAACAGACAGGGTGGGTCCATCAGGACGCCATGGCTATCTCACCCAAAAATAGATTTTTCGCTTCGCTCAAAATCCGTTTTTTGGGCTCAAGCCATGGCGTCCTGATGGAAGAGTACCAGAGAATTAGTGTATCGTGGTAGACTTTTTCCCTTTATAAGTGAGTGCTAAAACATTGAGCCGAAAGCATAGTGGTCTATACTAGAGCTACCGTGAGGCAGTTGCCTTCCTGCCCCCCTGGCATGGAAGTCCCCACGGGCTATGCTAAGATCAAAGTGGTCATGGGAAGGCTATTCATATAGGCTGAAGGAACAATGAGATCCATAAGATAAGTCAGAGCGATTTGGTATTCGCGTCGAAACAAACTTGAAGAAGTGGTGGTTGAACACTTCGTGTATGGAGTTGACTCATCTTCATAATTGAGTAAGTATTCGCTAAGGAGACTTACTTGCTCTATATAAATAAATGCCCGGAGTAAATCCTGGCATTTTCCTTAACCAGGAATAAAGGGTAATAAAACTATGACAAATAGTATATTTCATAGTAAGAAAGGAGCAAGGGAGACGCACAAGTAATAAAATAGACATTTTATTATATAATTGCAGGTAAATCAATACATGTCATGCAATAAATAGTAAAAAACATTTACATTGATAAAAATGTACATAGTCATAAAGGCGTGCTCTTGAGTCTGAAAGGGAAGAATCAAGTATTAGTAGGCACTCGTTCTACGGAACGTTAGTCTTTATGTAACACACGTCATGCACGTGGCATGTAGCACTCATGTGGTAATCTACTATGACATTTCACCTGAGGTAAGAACAGTTAAAGAAAACACAAGGTGGTTTCTGCTTCACTACGTATCACTTGAGGGTCAACATAGGCACCCGACGAGTTAGAGTCCCTAATAACTCACTGTTCTAAGCAGAGTTCAGAGCAGGTTTCATAACACTACCTGCGGCTACCACAAAATGTTTCACTTCGTGCACTTGTTTCGCATAATGTTTAAAGAAAACACGCGAGGATTTCCAGCCTGTATAGTTCTTGAGGCTTTCGAAATCCATACTCTGAAAGAGATTCAGAGACGAAGCGACTTTCCTAGGATCATGACCAGCGGGTGTACTGTCTGGATCCGCTCTGCGAATGAAGTAGGTGATTTTTGCTCTCAATTGTTTCAGTGACAAGTCGCTGCCCGATGTTTCTCCTTTGAAGAGTTGGCCTCCACCAAAGTTTGAAGTTCTATGAAGATAGACCTTAAGGCTCTCTACTGGACATAGAGAGGCATCTTCCTTCAAGGGGCATATCATCCACGGGCCCCATCGTTTGGTAGGTAATTCGTTCTTTGCGAGAAACGTCGGATCAGGGAAGAGGGAGAGGTCTCCTGAATCGTTGAAAACGATATGTCCCTCTTCTCTAGATAGTGCCACCATTTCGCTGACTCGGGCTCCCGAAGCTAGAGCGAAGAGAAATATAACTTTCTGAGTCAGGTCCTTAAGAGGGCATGAATCGTAGTCCAAGTTGGAGGCGAAGTGGAGAACTTTGTCTAGAGACCAAGTGATTGGTCTCGGAGGGGGTGCCGGTCGTAAACGGGCACAGGCCTTCGGTAGTTTGTTGAAGATGTCGCTAGACAGATCTATTTGGAAGGCGTATGACAAAGATCTGGTCAAGGCCGATTTGCAAGTAGAATTCGTGTTGGCTGCCAAGCCTTGTCCATGAAGGTGAATGAAGAAGGACATGCAAAAATCTATAGTGATTTTCGAGGGGTTCTTTGCCTTGACGAAGGAGACCCATTTCCTCCAAGACGATTCGTATTGCCTTCTCGTGGATTCGGTCTTGTATTCCTCGAGGAAGTCTAGACTCTTCTTCGAAATCCCAAACCTTTTCTTAGCGGCTAGGGTGAGAAAATCATGAGATGAAGGTCCTTGATTTTCGATGATGAAGCGAAGACAGTCGACTTCTGTATTTGCTGGGAGAGAACTGGGTCCGGGAGGGGGATCAGCGTTGGCTGCATCTCCAGGAACAAGGGGTACCAGTTGCTGCGGGGCCACTTGGGAGCCACTAGAGCTGCTGTCCCTTTGAAGGTTCTCAATTTGGAGAGGACTTTCAGCAGAAGATTGGTGGGAGGGAACAGGTAAATCTTGGCCCATCTGTTCCAATCCAAGGTCATGGCGTCCACCGCTTCCGCTTTGGGGTCCTCGTACGAGGCTACATATCGAGGAAGTTGATGGTTGTCGCTCGTTGCGAAGAGGTCGATCTGGAGTTCTGGGACTCGGTGAGAGATGAAGGCGAATGATCTTGCGTCTAGAGACCATTCCGACTCTATCGGGTTTGTCCGAGATAGAGCGTCCGCTGTCACATTGCGGAATCCTTGTAGGTGAACTGCAGACAGGTGCCATTTCTTCCTTTCAGCCAGACGGAAGATTGTCAGGAGCACCTGATTTATCTTGGGCGATCTTGAGCCCTGGCGATTGAGACAACGCACTACCACAGAGCTGTCCAGGGTCAGGCGAATGTGTATCGACGGGGGCGGGGAGAGTTTCTTCAGCGTCAGAAGAACCGCCATGGCCTCCAAGATGTTGATGTGAAACGTCTTGAATAGGGGAGACCAAGTGCCTTGAGCCTGTTTTTGGTGGGAGTGACCTCCCCAACCCTCCAACGAAGCGTCCGTATGGATGTTGAGAGATGGAGGTGGGTGTTGGAGAGGAAGGGACCTTTTTAGGGCCCTCGCTTCTGACCACGGCTTTAGAAGAAGTCGAAGTCTGCTTGGGAGCCGTCTCTTGAGGTCTCTTCGAGCGATGGATGCGGAACGTCTCCAGGCTCCCGCTGCATCCTTTATCTGTGCATGAAGCACTGGGTTTGTGATCGGGGCGAACTGTAGAGAGCCTAGAACTTGTTCCTGCTGGCGTCTTGAGATCCGTTTGGATTTTAACAGTCGCTTGACAGACCCTGCTATTTCCTTCCTTTTCTTTGCTGGAATGGAAAGGCGGTGTGACTGAAGATTCCAGTGGATGCCTAACCATTGGAACTTCTGAGCTGGAGATAGGCGAGACTTTTTCGCGTGTATCTGGAATCCCAGGTGTTCGAGAAACTGGGTAACTTTTCTGCAGGATTCTATACAATCCTCGGGCGAGGGCTCCCACACTAGCCAGTCGTCGAGGTAGGCCATCACCTGGACGTTTCGGATGCGGAGCTGTTGTACTACTGCGTCCGCTAGCTTTGTGAATATCCGAGGGGCAACGTTGAGTCCGAAGGGCATGGCCCGGAAGGCATAGCTTTTCCGTTGGAGTCGGAATCCAAGGTAGGAGGAAGCGTGATGGTTCATTGGTATGTGCCAGAATGCGTCCGCCAGGTCTATCGAGACCGTGAAAGACCCTCGAGGCAGGAGGGTTCTGATCTGTTGAAGAGTCAGCATCTTGAACTTGTTGTTCGATATGAATACGTTGAGGGGGGATAAGTCCAGAATGACTCTGAGTCTGTCTGAGTCTTTCTTGGGGACACAAAACAGTCTCCCTTGGAACCTTGTGGACTTCACCCTTCTTATCACCTTCTTGTTCAAGAGGTCTAGCACATATTCTTCCAGGAGGGGGGTTGAACGTTGGAAGAATTGCTGGAAGGTTGGGGGTGGTTGCGCCAAGCTCCAGCCTAGACCTTTCTTGATGATGCTGTGTGCCCAGGATTCGAAGGTCCAACGATCCTGGAAGTGGCGGAGTCTTCCTCCCACCGGAAGCACTTCATTGCTTCTGGGGTCCCGAGGACTTGCTGCCTCGGCCGCTAGCTCCCTGTCCTCCTCTGCCTCTGGAGGGCCGGCGAGAGGAATCTCTGCCGGAACCCCTGCCTGAGCTTCTACCTTTGGGACGAAAGGTAGTGGAGTGCTGCTCGAAGGCGGGGTTGAAGGCCGGTGATGAGGACAAAACCGGCTGTGGGACCAACTGAAAGGTCTGTGGCGGCTGAGCGGCCACTTGGGGAGTAGCGGGTGCCGGAAACTGACGTCTGTGCTGACGTTGCTGGGGTCTATGCTTCGACTGCTTCCTCTTAGGCTGAGGACCGTCATCCTGAGAGGGCTTTCTCTTCCTAGACATGCCCCATTTGTTGAGAAGGTTCCTGTTCTCAGATGCGGCCTTGTCTGTGATCTCTTTCACTAGATCAGACGGGAAGAGGTACTTGCCCCAGATGTTGGAGGAAATCAGTTTCCGGGGTTCGTGTCTGACAGTGGCACTGGAGAACACGAATTCTCTGCAGGCTCTACGAGCTCGCATGAAGTGGTACAGATCCTTGACTAAGGTTGCCATATGAGATTTGGCAAGGACCATGTAATGGTCAGGGACTCTGGTGTCGCCAGCCATTACGTCCATCTGGACCTGGAGAGTGAGAGATGTTGCCAGCCTCTCCTTCGTTTCCTGTTCCCTACGAAGGAGGTGATCGTTTAGCTTGGGGAGGTCCTCATTAAACTGACGTCCAGCAACGTCAGGATCTAGTTTGCCCACCACGAAGGTGTGTTGCACATCCTTCCAGTGTTTGGTGTCGGGCGGGGTGACTGCGGAGAAAGGTCTGCATTCCTCCAATGCAGGGCAGGATTTCCCTTCTTCTACAGCCTTAAAGCAGGCAGCGAAGGCCTTTTCCGTGAAGGGTATCACCACTTCATCGGCGCAACGTAGGTGAGGTACTTCTTGCTCAGAGCCGGGAGTCCAGAGCAGGTAAAGCCTCTGCTCTTAAGCGCTTTGGCAAGCATAGCCTGGGCCTTCGAGAGATCGAACACTATTTTCTCCTTCGGTTCGGTCTCTTCCTTTGAGGATGGTTCTGAACGTAGACGGACGTAACAGTCCGGATACGCCTCAAAGCGGGGGAAGAACTCTACTTCTTCCAGGGGTATGGAACCGATCTTATCGCTGACGAAGATCTTGTCGTCAGCGATGACCATATGCTCGGCGAATCGCCACGGATTGTCGCTCGAGCATGTGGGGAGGTCCTGATGGAGATTTTGCGAGATTCCTTGGAACCTCCCATCGACCGAATGATCTGGTGAGTTTCTTGGAGCTTCTGCTCCATCACGGATTCAATGAGCCGAATCATATCCTGTGCCGTAGGTAGAGGAGTCGTGGTGGAGGACGTAGACGGGAGAGACACTTCCGTCGGTGTAGGAGTAGGAGGGGGGATGGAGGGAGGGGCATCCTCCTTATCGGACTCGGTATACACAACCCGGTCCTCTTCTTCATCATCCTCCCCTTCACCCTGGGCCATAAGGGTTTTCTCGGTGTCCTCCGAGATCTCTGACATGTGTTCATCATGTTCTGAATCCAGGTGACAATCATTCATGGACTGAGCCATGACAACATCAGGTTCCACTGTAATCTGGACTACGGGGATCTGTTCGACTGGGACCACTGAGTCTGGAGAGGCCTTTGGGAACAGCAAAGACCTCATTTCTTCTGTGGCTAGGTATGGTCCAGTGGCGTTCTTCTGAAAGCCACGTACCCACTTGCGTAGGTTGTCCCGAGCAGTGTCCCGAATCTCCGCTGAGGGAGAATCATAGAATGCCTTCTGTAAGCATTCTTGGCAGACCGAACAGGTGGTGGGGCCCCAGTATTTGAGATCCCCTCTCTTGTGAGCACAAGGGGCGTGTGTCCTACACGCCGTGTGTCCATAGAAGTGTGGCCGACGGACCGCGCAGAAGTCGTGGTCACACCTGACGTACTCCTCCTGTAAAGGAAAGAGACGATGAGTATTGTAGAGTCATAATATGGCTCGTATATAAAGTTAATTATTAACAAGTTAATATTAACTTAAATTAATTGTGATGCACAGAAGGGTGGGTGAAAGGAGACAGACGCATGCCTCGTGTAACCCGCCCGGCTGGTTGCCGTAGCATCGGACAGTCCCAGGTGGCCGTAGGCCTCCATGGAAGGTGTCTTGATAATGGGAATTCCATCTAGAATAACCATATTATAGACTGGGCTTGAAATCTTATCAAGAAAGTCTGGGGATCATGAGATCCTAGTAAGGTTCCGGCAACCAGACGTGCCAATTACACGTAGCGTGCTGGAAAGATGAAACACGCAAGAAGACAGAGTGAAAACTGAACAAAATGTACGATTCCGTACCAGTTTGTCTGCGTTAACAAGCCGTCTAGGTGCGGTTTTTAGGAGCTATCGCTAGTAAAGATAGCTGAGAGAAGGGATGCAAGGCATCTTGCCGCCTCCGGACGGGTCCGGCATACCCCCGGCACGCCGGAAGCCGCTCGAGCAGAGTTTCTGGCATTCAAGAATGATCATTCTATGGTCAAAAGAAGCCAGGGTGGCGGCAGCCGGTAGCGGCGGCCGCCGGCAAGGAGCGGCGGTTCCGGCAGCCGGAGGGTGACAGGGGTAAGGATAAAGGAGCATAGCCGGGGCCGGGGGCCGGCTGCTAGTGCCGGCACTCCGGGAGGGGTCGGCAGTGTGCCGAGGCTATGAGGGAATGGAGAGGCCACGGCGGTAAGCCGGCGGCCGGCGGCGATCCCCCGGCACTCGGGGGAAGGCGGCAAGGATAAGGAAGTCACCCGTAGCGGCGGTGATGCCGGGGTAGAGGCGGCAAGGGACAAGCACCAAAGATGGAGGTGGGATGGCAAGGCTGTACTAGCCTAGTCAAGACACCTCTGGAAAAGGTACCACCATGATAGAGGTGAATCTATCATCCTAAGCAGGGGCCGCAATGGCCGGGGGCTAAGGCAGTCCAAGAGAGGACAGGGTGTACCCAAAGAAGGGGTGGAGACTCTTCATGTCGACCAAATGATAACTGACTCCATAGCACTATGGAGGGTCTATGTATCAGAGCGGACAACACTGGGAGCACCACGGGGTCCAGCACTCCAGCCTAGGGTGGAGTGTAGGACAGGGGACATATGAAGCCTAACCTACTGGTAGGTTAGGCTAGGCAAGAGATAGGTTGGGGGGGGGGAAAGGGTCTTCTTATAAGAAAGGATGGGTTATGCACCAGAGCGGCCACCTAGGAAGGGAGATGCTCACCCTAACCTATAGTAGGTGGACCAACTGAAAAACGGTGCACGCGTATATTTCAGCAAGGTACATAAACCAGCCCTCCCAACCTAACCTGGATTAGGGTTGTTAGACCCTAATCAAGGAAGGGAGAAGACGTATCGCAAGGAAAAGGTCAAGGACCGATTCAGCTTAAAGGAGGTGATCCTACCTTTAAGGTCCGCAACACTAAGGGAGGGGTCATTCCCTTAGGTGGGGAGGCGATACAGTACTCTGAGGAGTCTTGTCCTATCACATGTAATAGGGTACAAGATTACCAGAGGGAAGCCCTAGGGCTAGGGATGAAGAGAGCATATAGGGGTCCTATCATAAGGTTAGGTTAGCAAGGCACTCAAGATAACCTACCCCCTATATGGTCCCTGAAGGCGAAAAACACTTGCATCACTGTCAATGGTATTGTAAAATAATGCCAGAATCTTCATAACTAACACTAGGATCACTGAAATATCATGCATTAACACTGGTATAGGCTCACTGGCCTAGGGGCTAATCAAAGCCTACTGGTATGGGGTCAGCGAAGACCCAAACTAATGCGTCAAAAACACGATATAAAGTTCCTAGCTATGAAGACTAAATAACTAATAGCACTGATTAGTGATTTATATACCGGTAAGGCTGTTGCGGCTAACTAAATAAGGTATGCAAGCAACAGCAGCGTCATAAAATGGCGCTGACCGGTTTGGCAAAGCTCTGCCACAAATATGCAAATATCTCGAAAAGTAAGATTTACTTTAAGGTCAGAGCTTATTTAAACAATACTTAAACCTTTGTACTCAACTTTCCAGAAGAAGATGAAGCTGAAAGTTGAGACATGGCAAGGATGCAAGCAGATAAAGTCGCACAAAGGGAAAAACACGTCCATTGAAGCGAGCTACTAGTAAAGGAATGAGGATGGACGTGACGTCATCAAAAGCAATGGCGTCCGTCTGTTTACATCGCGAGTACCGATATCGCCACATCTAGATTGGCTGCGGCTCAGCTCCCAGCCACTCCCTGTCCGCCATATTGAAGAGTTAACTCTGAATGGGTGCAGATAGCTATGTGGCACGTCTATACATGCGTGTCCCCTGTTGATACACGATGTCTTAAGGGGAAACCCTTAAGATACTCGCTCCAGAAGTTAGAATTCTGTGATAACCTGTGGTTTAATTCTCTGGGAAAATCCTAGTAGTGATTACCCAAGGAAGCTACCAAAAAGGAACCTTCCATCAGGACGCCATGGCTTGAGCCCAAAAAATACTACTCGAAGCCAGTAGTAGTTTTCAGATCCTTTCTGTTTTGGAAAAAAACCCAGCTTTGTTTCAACATGGCTTTAAGATAGAAAAAAGACTCAAAAACGAATTTTGGGGACATGTGGCAGTGATATTTGGTAAACCAACTTTTATTATTAGTGCCAGGATATTTCAGAGACGAGAAAAACTTAAGAAAAAATTCAATTTTCAGAGGAATTTTTCAGGGCAAGTTTGTTTGGTGAGAGACCAAGGTTTAAATATATATTTTTTCTATAGCCACTAAGATCAGAGCTGAACTTTTCTTTTCAAAATTATGGATGAAATAACTGGTGTAAGGATGATACTTATTTCAAAAGGAAGTTGACTGAGTTTATCAGTAAAATACAATTTCAAATATTAACTCTGTCGCCCACCAACTTTTTCAACTACCTTTGATGCCCCCCAAAAGGAAAATAATAACTCAAATGTGATATTATGGGTACATAGGGATACTTAGCCACTAACTGCAAAATTTAATTTGAAGTGTGATATTGGCAGGCATATTCTAAATAGGATATTTTCATTGATGCAAGTTTTTTTATTAATAGGACCCGTCATACAGAAAATAAAACATCGTAAAAGTCGATTCATATTCTGAAACTTTTGACATTTCATTTTCCATTTTATGCAACACAATTTCTCGCTGTACTAAAGAGAAAATACTCGTTTTCTGTATAAACAAAAAATCCGAAAGCTTTATGTACTAGTAATCCATCACAATTCTCCGAAATTTTCATTTTAGTTTTGACTGTCATTATTGGAAGAAACTAACGTGAACTATTCGACCTCCACCCACTCTTCTACGAAAAAAGAAGTCTATTTTGAATTTGGCTTTAGAAATATATATACAAGCGAGTAGACCAACGTTTTCTGGTTAATCCGAAGAAATGTAGCTAAAAATGAGGAGGAGGTTGGATTTAATTTACCAAGAACGACAGCGCCATGGTGACACCGGCGATCGGCGAAGATCCACACACAAGAAATACACAATTTCATTGCGAAGCTGGAACTAAATTACATATTGTAAAGAATCAGTACTCAACTTTCTAGATGGAGAAAGAAGCCGTAGAAGCATAAAGATTCCCAGAAATCGATCGGAAATGTCAGATCGACAGGGAACACCACCGTAGCGAGTCGCTACAGATAAAGGAATGACCACCAGAGGGAGTTGGCGCGGTTTTGATACGGTTGTAGTAGGGGAACCAGGGTAATCTTTGTTGCGGTTACCCTTCTATTCTGCCACATTTCCCCCTAGAGCCTAGAGGCGTAAAGGCTATTCGGGGTGCAGATTGCCATGTGGCGTGTCAAGAATACGTCCCCTGATGATATACGATACCCTTGAGAGTAATCTTAAAGGTACTCGCGCCAGAAGTTAGAATTCTGTGAAACCTTTGGTTTGATTCTCTGGGAATATCACTGTCGTCATATATACCCTTCGGAAGCTACTAAAGGAACCTCCCATTAGGATGTCATGGCCATCTCACCCAAAAATAGATTTTTCGCTTCGCTCAAAATCCGTTCTGTACTCCGGCTTGACTAGGCTTGTGTTTTTCTGTCTTTCCTCTTTGCCAGTGAGTATCCCGGCTTTGAAGTACGACAGTAACTCAGAGTATTTAGTCGATGTTGGCAACTCTACTGCCGGGGGAATAGTCACTCCCCTGCCGATTTACAGTTGCGGACATAGGAAGCCCGGCTTCCCTAGTCCTCAACCGAAAGTGGTAGTACAATTGCCACAACCTTCTCCCTTGTGGTCTAGAAGACATGTCTTGTATCCGGCAAGGTATTAGGCTGAGGAATTGATATTCTTCTGCCGCCCAAGACGGCGCCAGTATAGAAACGATGTTTCTTAGTTTGTGACTGAAAGCGGGAGGCAAATGTGCCGCCTTCTTCCCACACAAATACAAGACCCTTTTCCCTTCCCCTCTCTGTCCTTTAGCAATGGCCTAGACATTGCGACATTTTTGGCCGGTATTCTACAATCTCCCCGCTTGCCGGGTGGATAGCGTTGCCGGACGGGCTCCTACCAAGGTGGCTTGATTGCCGCTCTGACCTTACCCCTAACGGACGCAAGGCTCTGGGAAAGGTTGTGCCGGCCATGACGGATGCCGGTAGGAGACCCTTATGACTTGTGTGTTCTTCAGTCCTCTCTTGAACTGCCATCCACAAACTCTGGAACCGGCAGAGCAGCCAGCAACAGATTCTGTGGCTGGATGGAAGCTAGAAGGATTACATTCCCCCCTTCCATTTGAACCCTCATTCTGGAAGAGGGCAGTAGGGACAGTAGTCCCTACAACCTTATTTATTGTACTAAACTGTAATAATAAGGTATCCCTTCTCCATGCTTTTTCTCTCTCTGTCGGCTAGTGCCGTCAGAACTACAGTATAAGATTATAGTGTAGTCAGTATTTATGCAGTATAGTACAAACTGCAGTTAGAAAACTATATTATATAATATACAGTAGTTTATATTTTCCAACATATTCTGTGTCCTTTCACAGTCCATTGTTAACACCAATTATAATGTTGAGGTGAAGTATTCCTTCAATATCCTGATGAGCCATAGGTCATCAGAACTAAATATTCTTACCCTACAATATTAATATTCCACCGTGGAAGGGTTAGTGCTAGTATACACTAACGCTCTAGAGATTAGAGCTCTTCCACTCTAGTTTTTCCCTAATAAGGAAATTCTAAATATTAATATTGAGGGAGGTCACAGCAATTATCTGAACAGGAGACACAGATATGTGTCTTTCCTATTTTCTTTCTAGCTTACTATCCTAAGCTATGATGATAATAGTAGTGTCAATTTTATGCATGAACATAAATATTTATCAAGTGTGATAAATTACCCTATACTCATATCACTTTCCTTTCTTTACAGGAGGAGACCAAGGTGAAATGCGAAGTCATCAACTGCAACCACAAGAGTAAGAACTTTTGTGGTCACTCCATGTGCAGGTCTCATGGCCCCTGCTCAATCGCAACCGAAACCTTGAGATATTGGGATCCCAAGGACTGCAACGTCTGCTCGTTCTTGTTGACCGAGGGTTTCGGTGATCCCAAGTCGACAGAGTCGAGGGATGCTGCGAGGGAAAAGCTTCGGAAATGGGCCAAGGGTTCCAGAAGAACTCTCCGGGACTGTACCTACCAAGCGAGCTTATGAGAAGCATGCTGTTCCCGAAGGCTACAGCTGATGCCGTCGTACCTCAGGCACGACCTGGGCCTCCTTGCATTCAGCTTGCAATTGAGGCCAACATCAACGAAGCTTCAAAAGGCATGGACATCCATCAGGAGAGGATGTCTGAAGTGTCCTCGGACACCGAAAAGGATCTCCTTCAAGAGGATCCTGAAGAAGAGGGGGCCCAACCACCTGGAGGAGACAAAGATCTCGAGTCGACGGAAGCGAAGGACCCCCTACTGTCTGTGTCGGCAGTCCAGCCTGTGCCCTCAACGTCTTTGGGTCCTACCCCTCCACTAGACCCGCTGGGTCAAGCGGTTATGGCCCAGATCACAATGCTATTGGACTCTCTACGTAAGGAAAACGTAGATATGCGGAAAGAATTCCGTGAAGCAACTCGCATAGTCACTTCTAGTGGGTCTTTCAAGCGACCTAAAGTGTCTGACCTGCCAACATGCTCCGAAACCAATCCCTGGAGGTATGCAGAGTTCATGCCCATGATGAATGGGAAACTACATTTCGGAGAAGATGGGGACCATCCCCCTGGACGACATCCAATTCTGGCCAAACCTTGCCGCTTACCCGGATTGTTTCATCGGACTGAAGAGTGAGCTGGCATCTAAGGAAGAGACAGAACCAAAGGAAGTCATGGTTTTCGACCACGACCAGGCACAGGCTCTCTTGACGAGTAGCCTGAAGAAGGCAGGGTATACCAACTCTAGAGTTTTTGCACTGAGCAAGAAACACCCTACTTTTCTTGCTCCTTCATCAAGAGCTTTCCCCTTCTCGTCGAAAGCTCTCCATAGTGTGCTGAAGGCAATTGATGCAGGCAAACCATGTCCTACGCTAGAGGAGTGTAGGCCATTGTCTCTGGCCTTGCCCACGAATGAGAAGGATTGGAAGGGGGTCCACCTAACCTTCTCAGTCTCGAAACTCGACGCGGACATCACAGGACAGCAGTTCAGCGAGAACCTTCCGAGGCTGACGGACTTTCTCCTGAGAAGAGAACAGGATACAAAGGAGAACAGGAGACAAAGAGACTAGCCGCCTCTCTTTCCCTCCAGAACTGCATGGAGATGTGCGCATGTACACAGTCCTGGCCAAGATGCACATGGCCACCCTAGTCAAGGACTTGTACGCTTTTGTGAAGGCCAGGAGAGCCTGCAGGGAGTTTGTGTTTGCCAGTGCAATGGTCAAACACGAACCCAGGAAGCTGATCACTTCCTGTATCTGGGGCAAGGACCTCTCCCCAAAGGAAGTAGTCCAAGAAGTAGTCGCAAAAGCCACCACGGAGAATAGGAATCTTCTCCAAAAGTGAGGCATGTCTTCTAAGAGGAAATCTTCCCCTGATGATGGTCCCCAACCTAAGAGGAAGACGAAGAAGCCAAGACTACCTTCTCGACCTGTATAACATCCCACGGTCATCATGACTACGGTGCCCCAACTGGTTGCTCAACCACAAACCACCTTCCAAGTGGTGCCTCAACAGCTGGTAGCCCAGTCACCAGCCTTTAACCCAGGTTTTGAGAGGCACACCACTACCTTTTGCCTGAAGGGAAGAGGATCTAGATGGGGCTCCTCAAGAAACAACTCACGAGGTAGGGGAGGACGTGGTCAGGGAGGCAAACCCTCAGGACCATCCAAGCAATGAGATGCTCCAGGTAGGAGGGAGACTCCTCCACTTCCAGGATTGTTGGACCTTCGATCCCTGGGCCCACAGCCTAATCAAGAATGGACTAAGATGGAAATGGAACAGATCTCCACCTTCATTTCCTCAATTCTTCTAACACTCCACCCCCTTACTGGAAGAATATACCTTAGAATTCTTGAGCAAAAAGGTGTCCATCAAATTCCAGGGAAGGCTTTTTTGTGTTCCCAAGAAGGACTCTGACAAACTCAGAGTCATTCTGGACTTGTCGCCACTCAACAAGTTCATCGAAAATAGAAAGTTCAGGATGTTAACCCTTCAACACATAAGGACCCTGTTACCAAAAGGGGCGTACACAGTCTCGATAGACCTGGCAGATGCTTATTGGCACCTCCCAGTCAGCCACTCCCTCTCCTCCTACCTAGGATTCAAGTTACAGAAGATAAAGTATGTCTTCAGAGCCATGCCCTTCAGACTAAACATAGCCCCAAGGATTTTCACGAAACTTGCTGACGCAGTCGTACAATAACTATGCCTAGAAGGTGTTCAGGTAGCAGCGTACCTGGACGACTGGCTGGTTGGGCAGCATCCAAGACTGCTTGTCTGCAAGCATCCAAGAAAGTGATCCAGTTCCTGGAACATCTGGTATTCAAGATCAACTTCAAGAAGTCTCGACTCCCTCCAGCTCAAGACTTTCAATGGCTGGGAATCCATTGGAACGTTAAGTCACACCGCCTGTCCATTCCTCCAAGGAAGAGGAGAGAGATCGCGGGGTCTGTCAAGAGACTACTGAAATCCGACAGGATCTCAAGGTGCCAACAGGAAAGAGTACTGGGCTCTCTCCAGTTTGCAGCAGTAACAGACCCAGTGCTAAGAGTAGGGCCTACAGCTGAAACATGCATCAGGAGTCTAGAGAAAATACGCATCAAACGGGCCTACAGCTGAAACATGCATCAGGAGTCTAGAGAAAATACGCATCAAACTCTCAAAGCGATCTACAAAGACCGGTACCAACCTTACTACGATCACTTCTCAAGCCATAGTCGAAGGTCAAGAGCCTAACGAGGACCGTTCCCTTACAAACACCTGCCCCCTTCGGTAACCATCCACACAGATGCCTCGACGGAAGGATGGGGAGGTCACTCCTATCAAAGTAAAGCCCAAGGGACCTTTCACATCAATATTCTGGAGGCCATGGCAGTCCTCTTGACGCTGAAGAAACTATCCCCTCACAGATCAGCCCACATCAGGCTGGTCTTGGACAGCTTAGTGATAGCAAGATGTCTGAACCGACAAGGCTCGAGATCGCCCCACATCAACCATGTGATGTTAGCCATCTTTTGTTTAGCGAAAAAGAAGAGATGGCACTTATCAGCAGTTCACCTACAAGGGTTCCGCAATGTGACGGCGGACACTCTATCCAGGCTAAAGCCGATAGAGTCAGAATGGTCCCTAGATGCAGACTCATTCTCCTTCATCTTGGAACAAGTCCCGCAACTGCAGATCGATCTCTTCGCGATGAGCGACAACAAGACACTACCTCGATGTGTAGCCCCATACGAGGACCCTCTGGCAGAGGCGACAGACGCCATGTCCCTCGATTGGAACAATTGGACCCGGATTTACCTGTTCCCTCCAACCAATATCCTGCTGAAGGTCCTCAACAAGCTGAGATCCTTCAAGGGAACTGCAGCACTAGTGGCCCCCAAGTGGCCCAAGAGCTATTGGTTCCCTCTGGTGATGGAACTGAAACTGAGGCTGGTCCCTCTACAGAACCCAGCTCTATCTCAACTGGTTCAGAAGTCGACGGTCTTCGCTTCATCACAGAGAAGCCAAAACCTTCATCTCATGATTTTCTCGCCTTGGCAGTAAAGAAAAGATTTGGGATCTCAAAAGGCAGTATTGACTTCTTAGAAGAATAGAAGTCAAAGTCAACCAGAAGACAATACGAATCATCTTGGAAAAAGTGGGTTGCTTTTGTTAAAAGAAATCTCAATAGGCTTCTCCCTGTCCTTTTTCATCCACCTTCATGAACAAGGCTTGGCTGCCAACACGAGGGTTAGGTACTATTCAGCGCTGCCAGTTCAGCGCCTGGTCATTTCAGCGCCAAAAAATATTAGCGACAGCCATCTCAGCGCCAGAAGAAATTTTAACTCTCTCTCTCTCTCTCTCTCTCTCTCTTCACACAGTAGTTTGTATAGTTTCATTACCAAACCGCTATTTGTTGATCTCGGTGATTCCATTGTTTAATTAAAATTCTCTCTCTCTCTCTCTCTCTCTCTCTCTCTCTCTCTCTCTCTCTCTCCACACAGTAGTTTGTATAATTTCAGCGCCAAACCGCTACTTATTGATTTCGGTGATTCCGTTGTTTAATTGAAAACTTTAAAGGAAATATTTGTAAACATTTGTAAACCGTGATTTAGTTAAAAAAAAATAAAATCATATGCTAAGTAGAGTCATTGGGAAACCATGGAGGATACAGTTCAGAGTCAGAGAGGATGAGCGGAATTCTGTCATGATGGATATTTAGAGATTTGATAAAGAAAGCAAGACACAAACAAATGTAAAGTTCTGGAGATGCCATGAAGACGGTAGATGTGCCAGAATTCATACGTTTCCTAAATAAAATGAATGATCACAGCCATCCCCCATCTACAGTGGCGGTAGAAGTTGAAAAGGCGAAAACGTATGCACGTCAGAAAGCCGAGGACACTTACGAAGGACCGAGTACTATAATCAACAAATCTTTGGAAAATATGTCTCAAGCTGCTATTGCCCAGCTGCCTAACCGACAAGCGATGCGTAAGCTTATTCGACGTAAAAGGAACTTTTTTTTTGGACTATTTTAACTTCAGTAGGATAAATACTTTTTATCAATAAATATTTGTTCAAAACCTTTTCTATTGTTTATAAACACAGTAGTATAAATACTTTTTATCAATAAATATTTGTTCAAAACCTCTTCTTTTGTTTACAAACACACACACACACAAATTTCACACTTCCACGGCACTGAAAAGGTATGGCGATGAAATGGCTGGTGCTGAACTGGCGGCGCTGAGCTGGCGGCGCTGAAACGTCCCTACCCCCAACACGATAACTACATCAAGTCAGCCTTGACTAGACGTCTTCTATACGCTTTCCAGGTGGACTTGGCGAACGAAATCTTTAACAAGATCCCGAAGGCATGTGCTAGACTTAAACCTGCAGCCCCTCCTAAACCCATTTCATGGTCTCTGGACAAGGTCTTACACTATGCTTCAGCCTTGAACAATGAAGATTGTTCTCTTAAGGATCTAACCCAAAAAGTGATTTTCCTGTTTGCTATAGCCTCAGGGGCTAGAATTAGTGAAATAGTAGCCCTATCAAGAGACAAAGGCCATATTTAGTTCACAGAAGCGGGAAAACTGAATCTCTTCCCTGATCCTACCTTTCTCGCCAAGAACGAGCTACCCACCAAAAGATGGGGTCCCTGGAGAATCTGCCCTCTGAAGGAATATATCTCTCTATGTCAAGTAGAATGTCTAAAGGTCTATCTTTGAAGAACTTCAGACTTCAGGGGAGGACAGCTCTTCAAAGGTGAAACCTCAGGATCGAACTTATCCCTAAAACAACTGAGGGCGAAGCTCACCTACTTCATTCGCAGAGCGAATCCTGACAGTACACCCGCAGGTCATGATCCAAGAAAAATTTGCGTCCTCACTGAACTTTTTTCAGCATATAGAATTTGAGCGTCTTCGCTCATACACTGGCTGGAAGTCCTCCAGAGTGTTTTACAAACATTATGCGAAACAAGTGCACAAAATCAAACGTGATGTGGTGGCGGCAGGAGTGTAGTGAAACCTGTCGCCTATGGCTGCGATGAACAGTGAATTGATTGGGACTCTCAATTCGGGTGAAAAGATGTTGACACCTTCTAGTGCAATCCCCTTTTATGTGAGTGTCACCCTGGTGACACTAGGACTGTTCAAATTTTCAGGTGCAGAATATACAAATGACACTTGTGCCATGTGTACATTGTACACAGTGTTGATATTATCCAGCATTTACAGTAAAAATTATATTGATCATTTTCTCTATTATGAGTGGCATTAACCCTTTTCTTCCCTTTCAGGTAGAAAAACATTGTCTGTATATGTTGAATGTATAATTCTCTTTTATGATTATTACACATGTTATTCCATTTACTCATTCAACCTAAATAAATGAATAAAAGTGTAATTGCATCTTATTTCGCCCCGCAAGTAGCAAAAATAAAAGGTAGACAGTTCTTTTACTTATTTTCCTATGTAAAACTCATACTTATTGTACTGATACATAGAAACAAATAGATCTAGTTGATACTTACATTTGTTCCTACACGTATACAAACCTTGAAGCTTTTTACTGTCTAGCAAAGACACTTCCCAGCAGGGGGCAGGAAGCCCTAACATTGTTCCATGATTAGCGGTAATGACGTATAACGGTAGCGTCCTATTTCTCAATGGCCTGGATGACCATATAAAAACTGTCCCAAGGTTGAGGCACTTATACAAATCTACAGATACACTACTTTCAAGTAATTCTCTGGTAAACTTCCTAAACTTCCATCAGGACGACATGGCTTGAGCCCAAAAACACGGATTTTGAAGCAAAGCGAAAAATCTATTTTCGGGTGAGATGGCCATGTCGTCCTGATGGGCCCACCCTCCTTTTCTATGAAAAGGCTTAGGTAAAGATCCCTCCCGAAACTACTATATCTGTAGCACCATGCTCAATGCTACAAGGAATGAGCGCCATCTAGGAGCCTTGTAATAGTAGGGGAGGAAGGGTAACCTTGATAACAGCTCCCCTTCAGTTCCGCCACTCTTCCCCCTCGAAGCGAAAACGCTATTTGGGGTGAAGATTGCCACGTGTCGTATCAAGATATACGTCCCCTGATATTATGCGATATCCTTAAAAGAAATTTTATGGATACTCACGCCAGGAGTTAGAATTCTGGAGACCTGTGGTCAATTCTCTGGGAGTATCACTGTAGCCAAATATCCCTTAGAAAGCTTCCATCAGGACGACATGGCTTGAGCCCAAAAATTATTAATTATTACTATCATTTACTAATTATTATTAATTATTATTAATTATTAATTACTAATTATTATTAATTACTAATTATTATTGTAAATTACTAATTATTATTGTATATTATAACTACTAATTATTATCATATATTATAACTGTGCTAATTATTATTATTAATTACTAATTACTATTATTAATTACTAATTGTTATTATTAATTGCTACTTATTAATAATTCCTAATTGTTATTATTAATTACCAATTATTATTATTACTAATTAAAGTTAAAGTTAAAGTTGCGGGTTTTAGGTCTCCACTGAGACGATTTACATCATCCTCCTCGGGCGACCATTAGCCAGCAGGGACTATCACTAGTCCCCTCTAACCTCCCCCCCAGGCGCCTACCCTGGGAGTACCCCCCGGTAGAAGGTCTCGGGGTATTTGCGTCCCAGGCGGGGACCGAACTCGGGACCTCTATAATAGAGATCCGCGACGCTACCAACCTTGCTATCCGGAGTACTACTAATTATTAATAATCATCATTAATTATTATTAATTAATATTAATATTACCATCATCTATTATTACTAATAGTTACTGATTATTATCATTTACTAATCATCAATATTAATTACTAATCATTATTAATTATTACTATTAATCATAGATTGTTATTATTAAATACTAGTTGTTGTTATTTATTATTACTAAAAATTAAAAAAATATTAATTATCATTAACTGTTATTTCTATTATTTTCATTAAGTTATAATTTATCTTTATTATTATTATTATTATTAGTAATTTTATTATTTAGTATTATGATAATCATTATTATTGTTATTATTATTACAGTAATATTACATTTAAAGTATTATTACAAATATTATTATTATTATTACTATTATTTAGGAACAAGCAATTAATTTGCCCAATAAATAAATGAAACAAAACGAATTTACCCTAATACCGAAACAAGCAAAAAACAGGGATAAATTTTAAATGAATCCTTTTTCAAGGATATATTTACTGGAACTCCAAATTCATCCTTTGTCCAACCAATTACCAAACATTAAAACAACTCTTTCCACCCTAACCTAACCTAGTGCACAATGTGTTTGCTCATCAGTAGGAGAGTTAGGCTAACCTATTATTCCATTTCAAAACTCTCTAAGGCCAGAATACAAAGTTTTAACACATTTCACATATTCAAATATATCCCAAAACTACTCACCAATGAATAAATGAAGTCTCATTGATAAATTAATTTCACTAAACCGATTAAAATAATCGCACACATAATATAAATAAAACTTTTAAAACGTCTGAAGTAGTATTTTAAGAACGTTCACTCAGACGATTTGTTTTGAATGACGTCACTGAACAAGGACTCTAAACGAAGAGAGTCAAGGACTATCAAGTGTAACATCAGAGTCTTCTATTGATACAACAGCGTCTTCTATTAGTAAGTTAACGTTGTTTTTATTAGTATAAAAGAGAATGCACCACCCTGATCACAATCATGTGAAATAAGGTACGGTATATGCCTACGACGGAGAACAAAAGTGCGTATGACCTACACCTAACTCCAGTATGATCATTCAAATTCCCTACGATCTATATTTCTCGTTTCCGAGTCCAATCGTTCGATTTCATTGAGCGTCGGCTTCGTTTACAATTTAGTTTTAAATCTGTAAATCATAACTTTATTTAAGTAACTTGTGCTTTATTTTTGTTTATGTCTAAGTTAATTGATTTGAATAATGGCTATTTTACTATTAAAATTGTAAAACGTTCACAATGATAACGACTTATGCAGAGTCGAAGTTAGAATTAAAGACATTCGAACACCAACTACGTCTACTTCGCGATTAGGATAAAGTAAATGGATTTGCATTTTATAATGTCAGGGAAATAATACAAATAATATAATGAAAATGACAATAAATGACACATTATAAACAAAATACAAATAATATAATGAAAATGACAATAAATGAAATATTATAAACAAAATAAAACTAATTGCTATTTCAAAAAATAAATGATTCGAGTGACAGATGAGCAGCGTTGCCAAATTTCCTCCAAACAACTTGATTTCCCTTACTAATATTGATACTGGATTAGACATTCTATTTACATTTGGCAACAAGTGAAGATCATCAAAACAATGTTTTAAATATGATAGGGAATACATGGAATAAAATCTCTCTCTCTCTCTCTCTCCCTCTCTCTCTCTCTCTCTCTCTCTCTCTCTCTCTCTCTCTCTCTCTCTCTCTCTCTCATTCGATATCTCTTTTCCTCTTATTCCTTTGTTCTTTAATACCAATATCCTTTGCCTATGGGTATATATGAAATGTAATTGTGTGTTCATGCATAGATATAGGGACAAATCTGAGAGAGAGAGAGAGAGAGAGAGAGAGAGAGAGAGAGAGAGAGAGAGAGAGAGAGAGAGAGAGAGAGAGAGAATAAGTTCGAGTTTAATCCTATACAATAGACCAAAGTCCATGAAATTAACTCTATTTCCACCATGACGTAAGGTAGCCTCCCCCATCGGCCTCTATTCTAAAATCGAGAGTAATGATCATGAAATAAGTCTTTATTATAATGAAATAAGTCTTTATTATAATGAAATAAGTCTTTATTATAATGAAATAAGTCTTTATTATAATGAAATAAGTCTTTATTATAAAATCATGATCTGTTCATGACATGATGCCATTAAACCCGAAGGGAGCAGGAGGAGGCAGGGTTGACTAGGCCTATTAGTAAGCCTACCAGACACCATTCCTCTCTCCTCTTTCTTCTCCAAAAATCTTCAACATAATTTGACCTAATATTATTCCTCCAACAAATTTCTCCAACATTCTATCAGTTCTCTTATAATCTACCTCCAACAGTCAATCTCCAACAATCTTTCGTCAGTCTCGCCCAGTCACCAACACTTCCATAATTTATATCACAATTTCATAACTAGATTCTCTCTCTCTCTCTCTCTCCTCCTCTCTCTCTCTCTCTCTCTCTCTCTCTCCTCTCTCTCTCTCTCTCTCTCTCTCTATAAGGGTGATTATTTCCTTGTCCTTTAAGTAATGATATATATCTTTTTGACGGAAGAATTTTCTTATAGAGAGAGAGAGAGAGAGAGAGAGAGGAGAGAGAGAGAGAGAGAGAGGAGAGAGAGAGAGGAGAGAGAGAGATTATTATTTTTTATTATATTATTATTTCCTAAGCTATAACCCTAGCTGGAAAAGCAGGATGCTATAAGCCCATGGACTCCAACAGCGAAAATAGCTCAGTGAGGAAAGGAAACAAGGAAAAATATAAAATTTTGAGAACAATAACATTAAAATAAAATATTTCCTAAACAGAATAAAAACTGTAACAAAACGAAAAGAAGAGAAGATAGAATAGTGTACCCGAGTGGACCCTCAAGCAAGAGAACTCTGACTCAAGACAGTGGAAGGCCATGGTACAGAGGCTATGGCACTACCCAAGAATAGAGTAAAGAATAGGCCACACTTATTTGGTGTATATGTAGGCAAAGGGAAAGTGAACCCGTAACCAGAGAGAAGGATCCAATGTAGTACAGTCTGGCAAGTCAAAGACCCTATAAATCTCTAGCTGTAGTATCTCAACGGGTGGCAGAGGCTCTGGCCAACCTACTACCTATAAAACTGTAGACATTCGAACACGAAATATGTCTATTTCACCTTTAACATGTGAGATTTCTAGACGCTAAGAAGTCGATTTGAAAATTTATATATAGTTGAAAATTTGCATTTTATAAAGTAGGAGAAACGATACAGATACTATAAAGAAAATAGCAATAAATGACACATTAGAAACAAAATAGAAATATAGACGTTCATAAATCGAGTGAGCAAGCAGCGTTGCCAAATCTCCTCCTGACAAAAATCATTCCCCTTAATAACACTGATACTGCATTAGAAGTTCTATCCACACTTGGCCACATGCGACGCTAATCAAAAACTATGCTGTAGCATTATGGAATATTAATTATAACTCTCTCTCTCTCTCTCTCATCTCTCTCTCCCTCTCTCTTCCTCTCTCCTCTCTCTCTCTCTCTCTCTAAACCTTTGAGTCAATCACTTTACAATACTTTGGTATGAAAGGGAACATGCTTGGGCGGGAGAGCAAGTCCTTAGGCGGGAGAGGCTGAGTGTTTAGGGGCAATATAGCAAGTGGTTAGGCGTGAGTGAGAAAGTGCTTAGGTGCGAGGGAGAAATGCTTAGGTGCAAAAGAGGAAGTGCTTAGGTGCGAGTGAAAAAGTGCTCAGGTGCGAGAGAGTATGTGCTTAGGTGCGAGAGTGCAAGTGCTTAGGCGCAAGAGGTCAAGTGCTTAGGTGCAAGAGAACATGTGCTTAGGTGCGAGTGAAAAAGTGCTTAGGGTGCGAGAGAGTATGTGCTTAGGTGCGAGAGTGCAACTGCTTAGGTGCGAGTGAAATAGTGCTTAGGCATGA
>NC_090767.1:56870599-56902854 GCF_036898095.1 Palaemon carinicauda | reverse complement strand
TGGCCTTTGATGCCCCAGTGCTTGGCTTAATGCCTAAATCCCATATTCAATTCAATTCAATACAATGTCTGTTATAGAAAACATTGATCCTCAGTCTACCAAAATGAGGCAAAGTATTTTGGAATAAACAGGTTGTGGAGCAGTTAGATTCTAAATAAAATGAAAATGCCGGGGGGGGGGGGGGGGGGGGGAGGACTACTTGAATCTGCTCACGCCAATCAATTGGAATGGGACTAAAATTAAACTGTTTTTAAAGGTTTTTTCAAAAGCAGGCCTTTCATAATCACGCCATACACGCATCAAAAGGATTTGGCAAAGAAAGCACATGCTAGAAGTTTTATCAATACATGTAAACATATTAATTATGGTGCTGCATGTTATTTTTTTTTTTTTACTGAAAGGAAATTCTTTTTTATAAAAAATCAGAAGTATATACTCTATGTTATATTATTAGTCCCACACAGTTTTGATACGCTGATGAAAAATGATAATTATCAAAGGTACACTTTTGAAAAATTAATAAAAAAATAAAAAGAATATTAAATTAGCAAATAAAAGCATTATTATGAGAGAGTTCCAATAGAATCGATTATTCAGTTACTTTTATAATGGAATGGACTTAAATTCGCGTAAAGTATCATACGCGAAATACACGAAAATTCCTCCTGCGTAAACAGAACTGATTTCACAGTATGATGAATCTTCTTCGGAGCCTTTGTATATCATCGGCCAGTTCCTCCCGCGTAGATTAAAAATGGACATCACCTTAACCCAAACTTTCCCCCCTAACCTAACCTATAAGCCGTGTCCTTGCCTACTTACCTAACAAGGGGGGTGGCTAACGCCCCCCCTGCGACCCCCCTTACACTGCCGCATTCTAAGTTAGCCATAATTAAACATACAAGTGGCTGCCATCCCTCTTTTTTTATTGCCATTAATTCTTATCCTGTCTGGAGACATTGAGCAAAATCCTGAACCAGCGCGTCCTAGATTTCGTTAGCATAGTCTACCGTATTGCAGTATTCGTGGTGTGCATGGGAGTATTCAAGAGCTTACTGTTGCGTCCATACCGGTGTGACGGTCTGAACGATCCCCCGGTCTCAGAATTCTCTTTGATAATCTGCGCATGCGCGAACATTACCGTTTGCCAGTGCATACGAGGTTGATGTTTTATTTTCCTGTAATGTTAGCGTGCGCAGCTCAACATTACCGCTTGCCAGTACATACGAGATTGATGTTTTATTTTCATGCGAGCGAAGCGAGCTAATGGTGGAAAAGAACCATTATACAATGTCAAGGAGAATTCTGAGACCGGGGATCGTTCAGACCGTCTCACTGGATAATATTCTTTTGTGCCCAGGAACTTTAATTACTTACATGAGGTAATCATCTGACCTTATATCTGGTTTTAAATCAATACTTTCGAAACGTGTTGCTGTCCCTAAGGCCTTAAGTAATGGCAAATGCCCCAACTACGCCCGATTCAAATACGTGTGACTGAAAATAAAGCGAAAAAAAACTCCTAAAAATAAACATTAAACAGTTTTAATATAAAAATATTATTAATTTGCATAATCTTATATCGAAATATTGTTTTCAAAATATCATACAATTTTATGTAAGAATTATTGAGTTTTTCCATAAAAATTCCAGATCTGTGAAATTATTGTTTAGAATCCAGTGGGATTTTTAAAATGCTTGTAACACGTTAGCTACGCTGAAAGTATAATTCTTAACAGGTATTGAGCATTTACATGCTCTACCTCTATAATGAGTAAATATATATTAATATCATACTATTCCTTAAAGGAAGGGACTTAACAAGATAATGGTATGTCTTGTTAACTGTATATCGAAACCATTGAAACAGTTAAATCTGGGATAAAGGAATCAGCGGTGTTTCGCTGGTAGTGATAGGGTGCCACAGCCCTCCCTCCCCCGTTATCCACCATAAATGAAGTTTCATAACGCTGAATCCCTCACTGCTGCTCCCTCCGTGGTCACCATTTCGACCGGAGGAAGTAGCACTGGGCCTACCGGAACTGCGTCACAATCGCTCGCCATTCTTTCCTAGTTCTAGCACGCTGTCTTGCCTCTCTCACATCTATCCTCCTATCACCCAGAGCTTTCTTCACTCCATCAATCCATGCCACCCCTGGACTTCCTCTTGTACTTCTCCCATCAATTCTTGCATTCATCTTCTTTAGCAGGCAGAGTTTTTTCTAATAGGGAAAATCTGAAATGGTAAGACATTGGAGAATTCTGTCTGTTGATGTTTACCATTAAAATCCTGTAACAGGAACATGATTTAATAATTTTAAAAAATCCCAATTCGTGAACTATATGAGAGATTTATAGGTAGACAGTTCTGAACATTAATGTCCTGGAGTCGTACCCTTCAAAATAGCTTTCATTCAGGACTTTGTTGTTGTTGTTGTTGTTGTTGGTGTATTAAAGCCAACACTTCTTGTTGGCACGGGCCTTTCTATTGTTCGGCCCGTAGGTGATCAAACACAAAAAATAGGTACAAAATTAAAAGATTGCCCAGCCTTACTGCTGGACACGGGCTTTTGTGTAGCAGCCCGTAGTATTTATTGCCCTAAGTAGGCAATAGTGTCACAGCAGTACCAGTCTCATGTCTGGATTTGCAGCCGCTCAGCTCCTTGAGCGTAGCTGCAGGTGCGACCGCTCAGCCCCTTGAGCATAGTCGCCAGGTTGGCAAAGATAGGTCTTGCAACTGCTCAGCCCCTTGAGCGTGGTTGCCAGTGTGGTCGCTCAGCACCAAGAGCATGACCTTGCGGACCAAGAAGCAGGACCACTTGGAGCCGAAATGAAAGGTTTCAGTAGTAGGTAAAAGTGTTGATAGCAGTAAGTCCCAGTAAGTAGGAGAGACTGGGAGAGGAGGGAAGAATTCGAGTAGTAGGAAAAAGTGGCAGATTTAAGCATAGATGCCTATCTCTGCACCGGGGAGGGTGAAACTAAGGGACTGAGGAGGGAATTAATTACAGAGGAGGGAGTCTTAGCAAGGGAGCAGACTTTGACTAGTAGTTGCAGTACTAGGGGGATCAAGGTATCCACTGGCAGGGCCTCTGCCAGGGATAAGATGGCAGATATTGCTGGGGGTTGGGGAGGAGATTTCACCGCGCTGGAGGTTGGCTCTTCAGCTGGGCTAACAACAGCGCTGGGTTCTTGGTCCGTGGCTGCAGTAGGGGCTCCTGGAGAAGGAGTCTCGGATTGTCGTCTGGGAGGCCTGGTTCGCTGAATCCGCTGGGGTTTCGGTGCCTGCCTTGGTGCAGCCTCAGGTTTGTTAGGTGTCTGCCTTGGTGCAGCATCAGGTTTGGTCGGTGGGGCTGCCAGTGGGGTTGGTAGCCTCTTCAAGAATTCAGGACAATTCTTGTTCCATGCATGGTGAGGTCCCGCACAATTGGGACATTTTGCCTGGGTTTTTGTCCCATTCCGATGTGCGTCAATGCAGTCCTGTGTGGGATGGCGGTGGCTGCAGACTCCGCACATTGTAGGGTTCCTGCACTCTTCTTTATGGTGCCCATAGCGCTGGCAGTTGTAACAGCGCAGTGGTTCTCGCTTTGGACTTCTGATGGGAAACTTTCCCCAGAGGCCCAAATCCAGTGCTTTAGGGACTTGCCCAATAAAGGTGACTGTTACTTCCTTGGTGGGAAGTTTGCGGTGGTCCAGCTTCCTCTCGGCTTTTGCAACATTACTGCAGTCGGTGACGAATGACAGTGGCATGTTGACAGGAAACCGATAGATCACTGCCTGTCTGAGTCTCTTCTCGGGGTCCAGGAGGGTCAGGGAGGTTTCCTGTTGGAGGATGTTGACGCTGGCAAGGTCCTTCGGGGATATAATTAAATCCCCTTTTAGGTTGGCCCTGGCTGTGATCTTGATGCCAGGGTTGGCGGTGGCAATAGCAGCAACTGCTGCATATGACGGTGAGCCTTCTACAGCTGCCATCTTGAATTTGACAAGCTGTTTGGGTTGGCTGACAGGTGGTTGTGGTCCCTCAGCAGCGGCCAAGTTTAGGTCCAAGCTTGGGTCATTTTCAGTGATTGCCTGAGCCTCCATTAGGAGCTGTGAGAGGCATGGAGTGCAGTTGCAATCCTCAGGGTGCAGTTCTGCTAGTTGCGGTGGTTGGTTGTCAGTCAGGTCTAGAGCCATGGTTGAAACGTTGGTCTCAGGTTCCGGAGTTGCGGTGAGTGGAGCGTCCTCTGCTTCCATCTTTTCAGGTGTCTTCTGGACAGCTGGTGCTGGAGATGGAGTGGGTGGCTCCGGGATAGGTGAGTCTTCGGAGTCCATAACTGGTTTGGCATGAGTGGGGGAGCTGTGGCCTACAGTGTTGCTCCAGATAGCATACACACATGACTGGCAGTCACAGTCCCGTTCAAAGGGGAGAGAGTTACTGCAACTGGGTGCAGAGACTGTCTCTTTATACCGTGCTTGCACCCGGTATTTCCTCTGAAAAATGTCTGGATAAGGAGGCTGTGGAGGGTAGGATGGTATATCCATATATCCTGGCCTGTGCTTCCTTTGTAGGAAGTGGTAGATGCTCTCAAGTATCAGGGTATAGCACTGAAAACAACTGCATGTTTTCCTGTGGGAGAGCACCGTTGGGTCCCTTATTTTGAACCCTATGTGGTCTGCTAGCTGTTGCCTGTAGTTCTGGTACCTCTGGCAGCGATTGCACTTGCACTGCTGAGCCCCATTCTTGCAGGGATTGATCCAAGTGGGGTACAAACTCCTTCTGTAGGTGCGGAGACTTTCATGCCCATCATCAGCCATACTGGATGGAATTGAGCTAGTCACTGAGGTCAACAACAGTTATTTAATTAGCAAAAAAGCCAAAGTAAATAACTGGATTCTTTCTTATATGCGGCCTCTTCAACCAAAGTTGAGAGGTCCTAGTGACTATGTGGATAAAAGTCCACCCATCCAGGTGTTGACAAGTCCGGTGCTGCTGAACTTCAGAAGGCTGGAGAGCTCTTGTCGGCGCGAGAGCTGGGCCGAGACTGAGCAATGCAACGTCTACATGGAATATCACATCACGTTTACTGGTGAGTTTCCATCAAAGAAAAAACTTCTATGTAAATAGTCTTCAAAATATTGTAATTTTTAAATAATTGATGGGTTACTTATTTTTAATATTTTCAAAATTCGATTCATTTCAAGGTTTAGCAAAACACAGGCTCTTTCTTCTTAAAAATCCACAATACTTTCCATCTCTGCACCCCCATTCGGTTATGACCATGTCCGGTTCATTTGTTTGAAACGCCATTTCACTAGTAGACATGTATATACTAAATTTGATTTTCCTTACATGAATAAATATATATAAATAGATAGAAAAGAATTTGTTCTTCAAAAGTTTTAATGACAACATTTTCACATATAGAATTGAGACTAATTATTCAACATTAAAGTTCCATGAAAGTGCCTAATTATTTCGGTTTTATTATTGTTACGGACGAGATAAGCTTTCCTACAAAAAATACTTTTTCCAATAGAAAAAAACTTATTTTCACCACAAATATATATATATAATATATATATATATATATATATATATATATATATATATATATATATATATATATATATATATATATATATATATATATATATATATATATATATATATATATATATATATTTTCTCACCCAAAAATAGATTTTTTGCTTCGCTCAAAATCCGTTATTTCAACCATCACCTTTAGTGACTCCAAGGACTGAGAGCTCAGCCTCGTCCTTGTCACTCTCTTCAACTCCACAGCAGACAGTTCCAGTAGCTGTTACCTCTACAACCTCGGTGCCTGAGTCCTCTAATGCCATGGAGACCAAACCTGCTGTGACCCAGGGGAACCATCCCATGGGCTGTAACTGCACTGTGTGCCTTACTGAACTTCTTCATGAAGCCTCTACCATTGCTGCCAGCATCCCAGTTCCACAGACCGGAGCCAAGAAACCACTGCCAAAATTCAGGCTCACCCAGACTGACAGCTCCATCTCGTACGCCACAGTTGCTGCCATGGCTGCAAAGCCTGGCATGCAGCTTTCAGCTCATCCCAATCGGAAGGGTGACCTTATTATCATCCCCAAGAACCAGGAAACATCCAGATCCCTCCAGGAGGAACCAGCTCTGACACTACTCAACCCTGCCTTGATCCAGAAGAAAGCAGTCATCACAAGATATCCCATCACCATGCCCATCTCCATCGCCACCTCATGCAGCAACATTGACTAAGGCTGTGCGCTGCATGAGCAAGACTGACGTCCCAGTCAGAAGGGTTGCCACCTTCATCGGTCCAGTGCCTTCCTCCCTGGATCTAGGAGTCTGGGGGACATTCCTCATTGAAGATTACACACCAGAACCCCTCGGATGCTACCGTTGACAGAGATACGGCCACCACAAGGAAGAGTGCAGAGGACCTATCATCTTGGGAGTCTGCAGCCAACGTCACTGCACAGAAGTGTGCATCCAGGCCCACAAGGATGGAAAAGACACCAAACCAAAGTGCCCCAACTGCTCCAGGCCTCACCATGCCTGGAACAGGCGCTGCCCAGAGTGACACAGGAGGATAGCTGCCATGAAAAGCACTTCCTCCCCTAAACAACCAGAATCACCTGCAACCCAGCCACCCAAGGACCAGCGACCTCCTCGCCAAAGGAGACAACGCCAGCCACCCACTGCTCCTGTACCATCACCTGCCAACCAGCCGCATGCAGTACCTCTTCCTCAACTTAACATCCTCAAACCCTGGCTCAGCAACTTGAGTCACTACCCCTGGAAGACCTCATCCCGATCGCCTTCAAAATCTTTACCAGAGTCCTGGACCCAAACCAGGATCCCCAACTTCATGCAGTTACTCCAGCAGTTCCAGCTTCCAGCCACCGAGCAGGGATGAGCTTATTTGCTTACACCTACTTCTTTTCTCTCTGAATAAAGGAAAAAACCTCTCTCCTCTCCTAGTCTCTTATACTTACTGGGACTCGCTGCTATAACCACAATTTCTGTGACTGACAGACTCTGTCTGTTAACCTTTCATTTCGTGGACCTAAAGATGAGTCTCTCCTCCGGGTCACTTCCCTCACTTCCACGTCAGATGCTGAAATCAATTTTAAAGTAAAATATCCTTCCCTTTTGTATGTTCCAGTAATGACATCCCGAATTCCCGCCTGCGCAACCTAAAGGAGAAGACACTGCGCTACCGCTTCCGCATCGTATACGTGCCAGGAATGCACAACAAAGCACCTGACGCCATTTCACGTCATCCAAGAGGCGACACCAACCCAGAAAAACTATCTCCCCGACAACAATGCATCAGTCTGCGACCACTCCATACGGTTGGTCCATCACGATATCCTTGTCGGCATATGCATGATGGACTGTGACACATGCACGATTGAAGAGTCCGCATACCTGACAGCCCTGAATTCCCTTCCCACAGTCACCTGGGACTGTGTACGGGAATCTACAGCAAGTGATCCCGCCCTTTATGCGCTCACAGAGCTCATCGAACATGGACTCCCAACGTCAAAAGATGACATGCCGCAACACCGTGCGTACTACCACCTACGGAACGAGCTCGCCACCTTCGTCGGTGTCTGATTGTTCAAAGATCATGTTATCGTCCCCACGTGCTTGCGCCAGAGTGTCCTATCCGCATTACATTCGGCACATAAGTGTTCCCCTGATGACTGCTCGTGCAGAGGCATCAGTGTACTGGCCAGGGATTATGGCAGACACACAGCCGACTAGAGATAACTGTGAGGATTGCCACCGCATGGCCCCCTCCCAACCATCCGCCCCCCTACCCCACCCGTCTTGCCTGTTTACTCATTCCAGTCGATGTGTGCCGACTACTTCACTCACAAGGGCTCCCACTACCTGGTAATTGTGGACCGATACTCGAACTGGCCACTTATATCTAGGTCTACCAGTGGTGCCAAAGGACTAATTAAAAACCTGTGCCATGCATTCATCCCGTATGGAATTCCTGAGGAACTTGCCAGCGATGGTGGGCCAGAATTCACGGCAACCGAAACATGCATGTTCTTGAGAGACTGGGGTATCCACCACCAACTGTCGTCAGTAGCATTTCCACACAGCAATTGCAGAGCGGAAATCGGAGTGAAAACAATGAAGCGCCTGATTACTAACAACACGGGGACAAATGGAGACCTGGACACAGATGCCGTTCAGAAAGCAGTCCTCCAGTACAGGAACACTCCAGACCCAGTCACCAGAATCTCCCCAGCCATGTGCATCTTCGGTCACCTGATCTGCAATCTCATCCCTATCCTTCCTGGGAAGTACAACCCCCACACCACATGGCGTGAAACCCAGACATCCAGGGAAGAAGCACTACACAAGCGCCATGTTCGCATGATGGACACTTGGTCACAACACACTCGCCGTCTGCCACCCTTACGGGTTGGTGACCATGTTCGCATCCAAAATCAAACCGGCCCACATCCCACCAAATGAAACAGGACCGGGACAGTCGTCGAGGTAAGGCAGTACGACCAGTTCGTGGTAAAGGTTGATGGCTCGGGCCAAGTATCGCTGCGCAACCGGAAATTCCTGAGAAAATTCACACCGGTTACGACCCTGACAGAGCTGCAAAATATAACCTGTGGTATACCCCTTCAACCACTAGCAAGCGCGGCCCCGACCAAGCCGAAGGAGACTAACTGATACATACCAACACAGCCGGACCTGTCCACTGACCGACATTACCCAACATCAATCGATCAACCTCCCCCAGTCACGCCTGTAAAGCCGGCTAACCACACTCGCCAGCTTATACACTCAATGCCGATCGACCAAACTCCCCTGCCCCCACCAGCAACACTAAGTCGTGTCAGACCTTCAACGCCAGCCGCTCCACCCTGACTAGCAAATCCCATCCACCCAATTGGTGTTGCCGTGGGCCGGCCATCCAGGACTGTCAAAACGCCTAAATGGCATGACGACACTGATTTTTCATCTCATGCTTAACATGTCTATGTCCAATGTCATAGTGCTCGATCAACCGGATATTATTTCAGAAATTGCATTATTTTCATCAGTGTAATTATTGCTTTGTGTAACTTGACTAGTTGGATGAATGTTTGAACCACCTGTTATTAGATTAGATGTCGTATTACCATCCCCAGTACATTCATTTATCACTATGATTTACAGAACTATCAGGCTGTTCAGTGAAGATTTTCCATTTTATTACTAACTGTTCAAACTTGATCAGTCTCTTCCTAGCCGATCAAGACTTGGGAGGAGATAGAGAACCATGACTTATGAACGTCACCTGTGTGTGACACTGTGAGCGTTGTAGAGCACACCCCTCGCTTGTAGCTCCTTTGTACATTGTTTACATGCCAAATACAAATGGACATCGTTCCTATT
Source organism: Palaemon carinicauda (assembly GCF_036898095.1). Taxonomy (NCBI): domain Eukaryota; kingdom Metazoa; phylum Arthropoda; class Malacostraca; order Decapoda; family Palaemonidae; genus Palaemon; species Palaemon carinicauda. The sequence continues at coordinate 56,893,439 of NC_090767.1, read as the reverse complement.
TAGAATATACCTGGAACAGTTACTTAGAAATAATAATCAATCATTCATGGTAGTGTGTGCAGCTCAAAATTACCTTTTGCAAGTATCACAGTGTTATCCCACGGATATGACCATTCACTTTCACAGCATTACCTCTCCTCTTTAATCTATCACATGCATTATTATGATATTTCTTTCACATTATTATTGCCTTACACCTATTATTATATCCTTAATCCTCTTCCCAATTCCTTCCCATTCCCCTTTCTTACATTTACACCGCTCTCTCACACACATCTATGTCGAATCTTTCCAACTTATTTCATTCCCTTTATTCCATATTTCCTGTCCTCTTCTATCTCTCCACCATTTTCTTCACATAGTCAGTTTTAGTATTCTTTTTCGCATTATTAGTTTGTCCTATTCCCTAATCATTCCTTTCTCACTTTTCTTCCTAATGTCCTTCATTCCTTTTTGAAATCTCCCAAATTGCGTGACCTGCGCTAGTTTATTTTGGATTAGCGTAGCTTCGGTGAGGGAAGATGTGAAATGGAAGAAGTTCATCGTTCGCGGGCTGGTTACTGCTCCTCTTGTCTTGTGTCTGTTTCTCTGCATCAAATTGTTTCGTCAGTTTATCTCCCCATATTCATTTTTATCTCGTGCTTGGCTCCCTCATCTCTCTTGCTCACCCATAAATTCTTGTTCTCAAGTTCCGAATTTCATTTAGCCTCTCTCTAACTGACTTATCTCTGTCCTGTCCACCCATCCAAGTCACAATACTCTGCTCTCTTAAAATCCATTATTTTCATTGGCTGTTCTAAATCCACTTTCTCTCGGTCCTGTTTCTTGTCAAGTCCCATGCTACGTTATTTTCCGTTAACCACCGTATCCTTCCCGTCACCTGATTGGTCCCCATCCTCATCCTAAAATCCTGGTTTTTGATTCGCTTCACCAATCTGATTCCTCTCCTTCCTGTCCACCAATCCAAGTTCCGTGCCAGCCTTGTAACTCTCCCATCTTGTTCGATCTCTGATTGGCTCTCGGCCATGACGACCTTCCCGCTCTCACACTTATTTCGTCACTTTTTCCCGTGATTATTATCTCTATCCCACTTCGCTAATACTTTTCTCTGTAGCTATTTCTAACACTTGAGCTTTTTCTAAGGAATATTCCATTCCCTTTCTTCTGCCTACAACTTGAAGTTCTTTTTCTTCCTTCCAATGATCTCCTACTCCCATAGGACTTCCAGCTATAAAAGCTTTCTCTCTCACTATGCAATTATTCATTTTCATGGACCTTAAAAGGAACCATCCTACCGACCTTTTCCATTCCTTGACACTTCCACATTGGGGTCTGTTGGAGAGCAACTGGTCGATCCCGTTCGTCTTTAATTTATTGTTCCACTTAATTCTTGTATTATTCCTGACCCTATAGGGATGTAGAGGTAGATAACTAAATGAGGTGACGTGAGTACATCATTTTGGGAGAATTCTACGAGAGTAATAAGGTAGAGACTACTAGACAAAATTGCCCAGCTGTGATACCTTTCAAAAAATGCGTCTTATTCACCGCAATGCAACGTCTACATGGAATATCACATCACGTTTACTGGTGAGTTTCCATCAAAGAAAAAACTTCTATGTAAATAGTCTTCAAAATATTGTAATTTTTAAATAATTGATGGGTTACTTATTTTTAATATTTTCAAAATTCGATTCATTTCAAGGTTTAGCAAAACACAGGCTCTTTCTTCTTAAAAATCCACAATACTTTCCATCTCTGCACCCCCATTCGGTTATGACCATGTCCGGTTCATTTGTTTGAAACGCCATTTCACTAGTAGACATGTATATACTAAATTTGATTTTCCTTACATGAATAAATATATATAAATAGATAGAAAAGAATTTGTTCTTCAAAAGTTTTAATGACAACATTTTCACATATAGAATTGAGACTAATTATTCAACATTAAAGTTCCATGAAAGTGCCTAATTATTTCGGTTTTATTATTGTTACGGACGAGATAAGCTTTCCTACAAAAAATACTTTTTCCAATAGAAAAAAACTTATTTTCACCACAAATATATATATATAATATATATATATATATATATATATATATATATATATATATATATATATATATATATATATATGTATATATATATATATGTATATATATATATATATATATATATATATATATATATATAATCTCACCCAAAAATAGATTTTTTGCTTCGCTCAAAATCCGTTATTTCAACCATCACCTTTAGTGACTCCAAGGACTGAGAGCTCAGCCTCGTCCTTGTCACTCTCTTCAACTCCACAGCAGACAGTTCCAGTAGCTGTTACCTCTACAACCTCGGTGCCTGAGTCCTCTAATGCCATGGAGACCAAACCTGCTGTGACCCAGGGGAACCATCCCATGGGCTGTAACTGCACTGTGTGCCTTACTGAACTTCTTCATGAAGCCTCTACCATTGCTGCCAGCATCCCAGTTCCACAGACCGGAGCCAAGAAACCACTGCCAAAATTCAGGCTCACCCAGACTGACAGCTCCATCTCGTACGCCACAGTTGCTGCCATGGCTGCAAAGCCTGGCATGCAGCTTTCAGCTCATCCCAATCGGAAGGGTGACCTTATTATCATCCCCAAGAACCAGGAAACATCCAGATCCCTCCAGGAGGAACCAGCTCTGACACTACTCGACCCTGCCTTGATCCAGAAGAAAGCAGTCATCACAAGATATCCCATCACCATGCCCATCTCCATCGCCACCTCATGCAGCAACATTGACTAAGGCAGTGCGCTGCATGAGCAAGACTGACATCCCAGTCAGAAGGCTGATTGCCACCTTCATCGGTCCAGTGCCTTCCTCACTGGATCTAGGAGTCTGGGGGACATTCCTCATTGAAGATTACACACCAGAACCCCTCGGATGCTACCGCTGACAGAGATACGGCCAGCAAAAGGAAGAGTGCAGAGGACCTATCATCTTGGGAGTCTGCAGCCAACGTCACTGCACAGAAGTGTGCATCCAGGCCCACAAGGATGGAAAAGACACCAAACCAAAGTGCCCCAACTGCTCCAGGCCTCACCATGCCTGGAACAGGCGCTTCCCAGAGAGACTTAAGGAGGATAGCTGCCATGAAAAGCACTTCCTCCCCTAAACAACCACAATCACCTGCAACCCCGCCACCCAAGGACCAGCGACCTCCTCGCCAAAGGAGACAACACCAGCCACCCACTGCTCTTGTACCATCACCTGCCAACCAGCCACATGCAGTACCTCTTCCTCATCTTAACGTTCTCAAAGCCACCTCAAACCCTGGCTCAACAACTTGAGTCACTACCCCTGGAAGACCTCATCCCGATCGCCTTCAAAATCTTTACCAAAGTCCTGACCCAAACCAGGACCCCCAACTTCATGCAGTTACTCCAGCAGTTCCAGCTTCCAGCCACCGAGCAGGGATGTGCTTATTTGCTTAAACCTACTTCTTTTCTCTCTGACTAAAGGAAAAAACCTCTCTCCTCTCCCAGTCTCTTCTACTTACTGGGACTCGCTGCTATAACCACAATTTCTGTGACTGACAGACTCTGTCTGTTAACCTTTCATTTCGTGGACTTAAAGATGAGTCTCTCCTCCGGGTCACTTCCGTCACTTCCACGTCAGATGCTGAAATCCATTTTAAAGTAAAATATCCTTCCCTTTTGTATGTTCCAGTAACTTTGTAAAGATCACCCTTTGCCTTTTTAATGCTGCAGTATCGGCCTCCTCTGGGAGACCACCCTTTTCAAATTAATATGCTCTTACGGGCTGGCCAACGGCAAGAGCCCGTGTCATGTCACTGGCATGGCAATCTTTACCTCCAGCACCGCTAACCAGACATTGTCAAAGCTCTTGCGGGGTTTTTTAGAAGAAAGAGCCTGTGTTTTGCCAAATCTTATTATTAAATCAATTTTGAAAATAATACCAGAGAGGAATCATTCATCAATTATTTACAAATTGTATTGTTTTGAAGAATTTTTACATAGAAAGTTTTGTCTGTGATGAAAACTCCCCAGTCAATGTGATGACCTAGAACGAAGAATTTTCTAGGCAATAACATATAAGTTTCATAGATATAAAAAAATTTTTATAAGGTATGATACCTGGGCATTTGAATGTCCAGTATCGTTTACCTGAATATCTCTTATAGTTCACCAATCCCATTTGTGGTGTCTCATATTCACTTATGTAATTGCATATGCCTCTACACCTCTGTTATAGTTCACCACTTGTGATATTCTGAGATCACTTATTTCAATAGTGTCTTCCTCTACACCTCTCTTATAGTTCACCACTTGTGATATTTTTAGATCACTTATTTAACTGGTGTCTGCCACTACACCTGTTATAGTTCACCACTTGTGATAGTCATAGACAACTCATTTCAATAGTGTAAGAACTTCACAGAGAGGCTTTAAGGTAGACGCTGCTGGACAGGTTTGCCCGAGTCATACCCGTCGGAAGGTATCAAAAAGCACTCATCCATTCTATTAGAAATACGAATCGGTCATATATCCAGGGAATGTCTCGCATTGGGTTATGGCCTGACCATTAGAATTGACTATGTTGTTCATTTCAGAATTGGTTCAATAATAAGGTTTGGTCAAACACAGGCTCTTTCTTTATAAATCTCCACTAGTGCTTAACATCTCTGTCTCTCTCTTGTTGGATTACGACATGTCCGCTCCATTTGTTTCAAGGACAATTTCGCTGTTACTTTTTTTAGATTTTTCTTGTTTATAAATAAATAAGTATTATTGTACAGTATTACAGGGCAATGTAACCTATGGAAAAAACTACTTTTTTATAGAAAAAAAAATCCGCTCTTCGAAAATGACACACTTTCCCGTCGCAAATGAATAGTTTCAGAAATATATATATCTATCCAGCAATTATGGGGGACCCCCAGTGGGCACTCGGGGGTTTGGGTGGGGAAAACATACTGGGGAAACGGTATATAACGGTAAAACAAGTTGTTTCTTCTCTATACATTACCTTCTTGGATGTATAATAAACCGATGAAAGAATATGGTATTATTGAGCTGCGCCATCTATCATTAGCAATGTTAGCGTAAACTGCTAATGTTCCGCGCTATGTTGGAATCTGCGCCGATTCCGAATCGGGTTGTGCGATGTTAGAATTCTTACTTTGTGCGGCAAAGTTGGAATGCAGTGTTGGGTTCCCGCGGGTGTTGACGCCTATATAAAGAACTAGCAGACGACATTAACGTCAAGTGCTTGTCAGTCAGTGTGCTGTCACGACCTTCTGCCAAGCGCTAACAAGTGTTCAATTGCCAGTTAAGTACTTATTATTATTATATAGTCTAGGAATAACTAATAACTGAGTAATTGTTGGAATTCTTACCTAACCTAACCTAACCTACTGCCATGTAAGGTAAACGAGTCAGTCGGCGTATTTACGTGAATCTGTTTCACTCCACAGCAACCAAAATACGATTCCAACTTGGTCGCGCGATCTGGGAATCTTCACATTGCGCAGCACCAAGTGAGAATATTCCAACACGGTGCAGATTCTGAGATGGGTCGCAACACTAACATTATCAGTTATTCTCTTATTTTTTTACATTTTATGGGTCTGTTGTAGTCGCTCTCGTTCGTTCGTTTGTACATAGCTGGTTGCGACCTTCTGCGCTTAGACTCCTCCTCCACCAATAGGATTACTTCTCCACCTGCCACATTTAACTATTCGACTTCACCCTCTTTATTCAAGTATTTGACTTATTCCAGTACTACAGTATACCATTCATTTTACGTAATACCCTCGTATACATATTACGTGTGACCCAAGTATTACTCGTTTTATTATCCGATATCTTATAAAATCACCTCATTTTATATTCCCATTAAATATTATTTATCATTACGTATATTTAAATATACAAGAAAATCACATTTATTATGTGTGTATATTTATAAGTGAAAGTGTTTGAAATAAATGAATGGACATTGTCATAAGCCAACCTGAAATGCGGAAAATCAAAGCTCTTGCCGGATTCTTTTTTCAGAAAAAAGAGGCTGTGTTTGGCCAAATATTATTGAGTCAGTTTTGAAAATAATACCAAAGAGGAATCATTCATTAATTATCTACAAATTGTATTGTTTTCGAGAATTTTTACATAGAAAGTTTTGTCTGTGATAAAAACTCCCCAGTCAATGTGATGACCTAGAACGAAGAATTTTCCAGGCAATAACATATAATATTTTAGCTAAAAAACAAGTTTTATAAGGTATGATACCTGGGCATTTGAATGTCCAGTATCGTTTACCTGAATATCTCTTATAGTTCACCCATCCCTTTTGTGGTGTCCCATATTCACTTATGTAATTGCATATGCCTCTACACCTCTGTTATTATGTCCCTTTCCCAGTTAGTGGCGGATTGTAGCAATGAAGGGGAAAAGATAAGGACGATAGAAAGAGTTAATTACAAATTTAACGCCACTGAGGCAGCAATAACTTTAGAGTAAACCTGCTCTCAAGACTAGAGGGTCTACTACCAAATGTATATGATATTGAATATATTAAGGAGCAGAACTTAATCTGTACTCCTCAAAAAGTACTAAGTAGTCATTCAAACCATAAACAGTCTAATAAGCAAACACAATTGGAAGACCCAATTACTTTGATATATTGAAATATTAGAAAAAGAAATAATGCAATATATTTAGTATTTTTTATTAAATTTTATTTTAAATGCAGATAAAAGCTAGGATATTTCATATATTTTTATTTTTATGTAACATATTTATGTAATACGGCTGTTTTTAATTAAAAGGTTGATGTGCAATCAGGGAGAATCTTCGCACCAAGAAAATGTTGTAGATGATAAAGAACCAAGAATTAGAAGCATTCCACACAGGTTGGTCTAATTGCAGACTCTCTCTCTCTCTCTCTCTATGAAGAGCATGGACCTATGCAACTTTATCCGTGTCCTTGAGGTTCAAATGTTACTTATGAATGGCAGAGGCAAGAGACCGTAATAATACCTTAACTGAAGGACAAAGCCCTTGAGACTGACCATATATGCATAACCCCCTCTCCACCCATAGTAGCACAAGGCTGGACAATCTAACAAGCAAGCATAGAAGAGTTTTACAAGCAAGAGCCTGTGCCTTGCATAAGGCAAGGCAATCTCAGCTTAGTTCCCAGACTGAGAGGATCTCTCTCTGCCAGTGCTAGTACCTGCTTACCCGGCACAGGGGACACAAGACTCCCATCATTGGACTTGCTTGCTTGCTTGTTAGATTGGCCAGCCTTCTGCTCGAAACGGACTCTTGCGTTGGCCCGTAGCAAGGCACATTGGACACCAAGTTACCCCACCCAGCTTACCGGGCACAGGGGACACCAGTCTCAAGTCTCTGCCTGCCGGCATATTGGACTTGCTTGCTTGCTTGTTAGATTGCCCAGCCTTGTGCTGGACACGGGCTCTTTCGTTGGCCCGTAGCAAGGCACAGGGGACACCAAGTTACCCCTCCCAGCTTGCCCTGCCCGGCACAGGGAACACCAGTGTCCTGTCTGTGCCTGCCGGCACATTGAACTTGCTTGCTTGCTTGTTAGATTGCTCTGGGCACCTTCTGTTCCAAGCGTGGTGTGGCTGAGAACAGTTGGGGCACTTTGGCCGGGTTTCTCTCCCGGCATTGTGCTCATCAATGCAGATTTGAGTGAGGTGTTTTCCGCTGCAGGTTCCGCAGATAGCCTGGCTCCTGCAGTGAGACTTGTAGTGTCCGAAGCGTTGACAATTGAAGCAATGAAAGTGGCTCCCTTTTCGAAGTTCTTGATGGGAAAAGTACCCCACAGCTGGAGCTCCAAGGCAGGTGGAATGGGTCCGATGAAGGTGACAGTAACCTCCCTGGTGGGTGCCTTGCGACTGCTCAACTTCCGTTTGGATAGGGCAACGTTCTGGCATTCTTCGATGGGGGAGACTGGCATGTTGGTAGGGTAGTGGTATACCACAGCTTTCCTATGTTTCCTGTTAGGATCAAGGAAAGTGAGGGTGGCATCGTTGCTGAGGTGTCTTGCGCTATCCTGATCTTTGGGATTGATAATAATATCACCCTTTAAGTTGGTTCTGGCCGTGATTCCTAGGCCAGAGTTGGCAGCCGCCATAGCAGCAACAGCCGCATAAGACGGTAGCTTAAATTTTGGCTATTGAGTTGCTGTTGGCTATGAGGCCTCAATTGAGACCTGATTGCTGTTGATGGCAGTGGCTTCAGCTAGTGGATGATTGAGGCACACATTGCAGTTGCATTCCGGCACGTGCGTCTCTGTAAGCTGTGTTGTGGGCAGAGTTCCAGGGTCCAGGTCCATGGCAGGCACGTCTACATTCTGCGTGGAGGGGGCTGCACTCGTAGTCTCTTCGGGGCCAGCTTGTGACATCGAGGAGGGAGGAAGGGTGTCCTGTGCAGAAGGATGATCAGTCTTCTTTTTCTTGGCAGATGGCTGGGTTGGAGAAGGTGGAGGCTGTTGTTCAACAACTGGTTCTTCTGGTTGGACAGAGAGCCAGTACTCATGCAAGCACTTTGGGCAGGTGCATGATTGGTGGTGTGGTTTATCTGGGTCTGGTACGTAAAATTCTGTGTGCTTGAGGTCGTGCTCGGGCTGGTCCAGGATTGATTGGAGCGGGCCTGTGGTAGGTGGAAAATAGACCCAGTTGTTGGGTCGCTGCTCATGCTCCAAAAAGTGAGGTATGCAAGCAATTGTGAAGTCTAAGCAATCCGAGCATTCACATCTCAGATTGTGCATGGACATGTTTTGATCTTTAGTGGGGACAAAGCTCACATGCTGGATGAGTTCCTGCCTGTAGCAGATGTAGAACTCGCAGTCTCTGCACTCCGTGGAAGCTGTTTTGTTCTTGTAGAGTTTACTGCAGTGTCTGAGGCTGTCTGGATACAAGGTCCAGACAAGGTCCTTAAGTCTCGTGTAACCCACTGACATATTGCTTGATGGTAGTCATCTGTGTCGAAGAAATTAATGTAGCAGCTACAGAAATCGGCATAGAGCCGAGAATTTCGGCACTGGCTGAAAAATACTGCTGTCAAGCTGGCAGGGGACCTGTGGGATCCCCTGTGGTGAATGGCAAACTTCCTGGGTGCGATGATAGGTCCTCACAACGTGGGAGCCAAGCTGCAGCAACGTCCACCGTGTAGAGCGTCGTTTGGGAAGCCGCAAGCAGCCTACCAGGAGAGTCATCATCACCTTCATCGGCAAGATTTTAGAGACACTAGACCTTGGACTCCGGGGAAAGTTCCCCATAGTCGAGCTGGAAGTTGAGCCACTACAGTGCTTCAAGTGCCAACGTTTCAGCCACCACAAGACTGCCTGCAGAGTCCAATGGTCTGTGGAGTCTGCAGCCGTCGGCACTCCATGCAAGATTGTATTGACATTCACAAGAATGGGTTGGACACCCATCCAAAGTGCCCCAACTGTGCTGGATCCCACCACACCTGGAACTGGAAATGTCCAGAGTGGCTCAGGAGATTAGAAGCACTGCAGACCATCCCTCCTTCGACAGCAGCAACAGCACAGCCACCAAAGCCCCAAAGGGCTCCTCATTCCAGACCACCGTGTCGGCCACCTACTAATCCCACTCCAGTCACTGCTCCTGCTCCTGCCACAGCTCCCACCCCAGTCACTGATCCTGATCCTAGTCAGAGTTTCCCCATTCCCCTTCAAACCCCCCCCCCCCCCCCCCCCGAGATGCTGAAGCCTAGATGAGGATGGGGGGCTTAGGGATTAGCAGCTGGGCTCTAATGAACAGTGGGAACTACTTTCCCACTGGACCTCGGTGACCAACTGTTGATCCAACTAAATCAGTCAGCACTTTCTCTTTTTCTTTTGGTTAATTTTTTATTCTCTCATCTCTTTTTTTATGGGCTTGAACTTGTTGACGACTTTGGCTTGTTTGATTATGCTTTGGCTGCTGCTTTGGATTTGGCACAATGTGGGATGGACGGCATTCCATCTCGACCTGTGCCAATTTAGACGCCATCACCCTCTGGCAGACCCCATTGGGTGCAGACCAAGTCTGTTAAGAGTCGGGCTCTAGTGATCCGGTTGTAAGTCACTCATATTTGCGGGTAATGGGTGATGCCAGGCATTGGAGTCGCCGGTGGGAGGGACTAACCACCCCCACTGACTAGTGTACGCCCACCTTAAGAGAGGTAGCCCCTCTCTAATAGAGGACTAGTCCCGCTTGAAGCCTCTTCTCGTGTTGGGCCACATAGGATAGGAGGACTAACATCATCCGATAAGAGGTGGATAACTCGGCTTACCCTTACCAAAGAAACCCACCCTTCTGTTGACGAACTGGAAAATACAAACGTGGACTTCTTGCTTGCACCTCGGTAGAGACAGCTCCAACTCAGGTTCTGATATTGTAACGTTGGAACCTTATATGCGTTATGGAAATAATGATAAGAAAACACTAGAAGAAAGAGAGAGAGAGAGAGAGAGAGAGAGAGAGAGAGAGAGAGAGAGAGAGAGAGAGAGAGAGAGAGAGAGAGAGAGAGACTGAGAAATGATGACAGTACAGAAAAATATAGAAAAGTAGAAGTTTTACCTGGTCACTATGAAGTAGTGAATTATGAGAAATCTTGTATTTTGGAATTTGAAAATGCAAGACATGAACGTGTAAATGTATTTAAAGCCAACTGGGAAATAGTTGCTATGTGTGGAGGGCAGCCAAAAATTCTTGCCCAGGGAAATGGAAGTCTTGATTGAGACACTATCCCCAATACAAGGTGAAAGATTGAAAACTTTCAAAATTGGATGGTCATAGTGTAAAAAATTTTACGCTCCCCACTATTGTCCATTTCTGTCGTATTCGGGGAGTACATCCAGATCCGGATATATACATGAAAGGTCAATGGATCCCGTGTGTAAATGAAGCTAAATTTTTAGGTTTGATTTTTTCTTGTAGGTTGACATGGATTCCACACTTAAAGGCATAAAAAGCTAAATGTCTTGAGGCTCTGAATCTTTTAAAAGTATTGTCCCATACATCATGGGGAAAGGCCGTAAAACTATTTCAAAATTATACAAGGCCTTGATTTTATCCAAAATTAGTTATGGATACGAAATATACTCCTCAGCCACCCCAAGCCGGTTAAAAATATTAGATTCAATACCTCATGCTGGTATTAGATTGTCCACAGGAGCATTTAGAACCTCACCTATCACAAGTCTCCTTGTTGATGCTGGGGAGTTGCCTCTAGACCTTTACCGGATGTAATCTATTATTCGGTATTGGTTTAGATTGCAAAGACTCCCTAATTCTTTAGCCTTTCAGACTGCAAGCATTGTAAGGCACTCAACCTACTTTGAGTTGCACCCAAAACCTCCTCAACCTTATGGCTTTCGGGTGAAACAATTATTTAACAATCTGGATACAATTAGAAGTAAGATGCTTCCATTTAAGATATCATCAACCCCTCTGTGGAAATTACCAGATATATATTTTTGTAAATATCTTTGGTGTTAAAAAAAACATGACTGAAATAGAAGCTAAGTGTCTTTTTATGGAACATGAAGAACATAGGGAATCAACTTTTATATATACCAATGGCTCCAAATCTGATGCTGGCATTGGATTTGGAGTATGTAGTAGTTCTTATAACTGTAGAGGTGCACTTCTTCCAATGTCTTCCATATTTACTGCTGAAATATATGGCATACTAACCGCTATTGAGAAAATAGCATTAAAAGCAGAGGGCAATTTTACCATTTTATAGTGATTCAAGAAGTGTCCTTCAAGCTTTAGAAGGTTTCAATTCTAGTAACCCTTTAGTTTTAGAGATTTTAGAGTGGCAGTTCGATGTTGCTGGGTTCCGGCTCACGTAGGTGTGTATGGAAACAAAGAGGCAGATTCACTGGCAAAGAGAGCTGCAGCTGATTTTCTACCAAGAAGGTATCCCATTCTTTGTAATGGTTTTTTTTTACCAGCAATTAAGAATTTTATTTATAACAATTGGCAACAGCATTGGGATAGTCTAACCGAAAATAAGATGAGAGAAATTGCGAATTAAATATAATATTTGTACAAAAAAAGTTAACTTGTTCCTTGTCTTACATTTCCTCCTATGTTAATTTCTTGTGCATATATGACAAGACTTAATTATCGCTTTATATATATCATGTTAGCATTATCTTTCCTTAGCTCTTCGCTCCGCAAAATGAATTTTGCGGGCACTCTATCCCATAATAGATAACTGCAAAGCTTCTTAATCTTATAGGTATTACTGTAATTGGGCTTAATCTTACCTGTACCATAAAAATATCATTAATACAGTTCTTAATCTTTATTTTCTAATATTTTACCATGAAATCAGATAGAATAACACCTTGCTATCATCACATTGTAATTCTTTAATAGGAAGTAACAACCTCAAGATAAAAGGAAGAAGAAGAAGAGGTAGTTTCGCAGATGTAAACAAACAGTAAACACAGTTACAAACTTACAAATCAAACCGTGAATTCGATCAGTATACCTCTGTATAAATTGACGCTTTTCTCTGCTAATACACAATTGTATATTGTTACACAATTTTTAGTTAAAAAGAATACTTTGTGATCTACGTTTTGCAACTGTAGGTATTAATCCCAGGTCTTTTGTGTACCAGAAATAAGACAGAAAGGAAAGGTAACGTGGAGAAGGGCGTGTTGTCAATTCGATTTTCCTTACGAGATAATTTTCACCTTGGCTATTATGGCGTCAGTTTTAAGATTTTCCGAAATATCTAGGTTTGCATTGTCAGGAAGGAAGCTGGTTTGGAAGCAACCTCAGGATTGAGACATTCTTAGTGTAATAGGATACGGTAAGGATATGGCTCCTATGTTAGGTTATGGGGAAAGATCTTAGGCTGCATTTACACCAAGCGAGTCGAGTCGCGTCAAATCTTGAACGTCATTTGATGAGATTCATTTTGACTCGTCTCCATTTACAGCGACTGTGTCAGCCCGCGTCAAGTCAGTATCAGTGACCTGTCTGATTTCATACGGAATGGATGAAAGTTCCTTGGTTGAAGTGGCTACTTTGTTGTGGCCTCGTCGTCGCAGACGTAAGAAGAGAAAACGAATATGGATGCATGAACTGAACACCAAGTAATGTATATTTCATGGTGAATAAGCCTAATGTTTTATTCATAGTAAATATAGCGAATGGACAGTTCATAGCCTAGTTTATAGTTCAAAGTGAATAAAACTGTTGTCTTAACTCTACACTTCAGTGCAGCAGCAACCTCCTTCCACAGGGCAGCTATGACATCACGATCCCGGTGGCTGGGGTCACTGGGATCATATATAGGAGGGCGCTCTCGAACCAAGTTTATTATGAACTCCACTTCCATGATGATCACACGACGACGACTTGCTGTGACTGATATAGAAATTGGGTCCAGCCCAATACGTGACTCGACGCGACGCGCTGTGACTGGTGTAGAAAATGGGTCCAGCCCAATACGTGACTCGACGCGACGCGCTGTGACTGGTGTAGAAAATGGGTCCAGCCCAATATGTGACTCGACGCGACGCGCTGTGACTGGTGTAGAAAATGGGTCCAGCCCAATATGTGACACGACGACGACTCGCTGTGACTGATGTAGAAAATGGGTCCAGCCCAATACGTGACACGACGACGACTCGCTGTGACTGATGTAGAAAATGGGTCCAGCCCAATGTGTGACTCGACGCGACGCGCTGTGACTGATGTAGAAAATGGGTCCAGCCCAATACGTGACTCGACGCGACGCGCTGTGACATGTAGAAAATGGGTCCAGCCCAATATGTGACACGACGACGACTCGCTGTGACTGATGTAGAAAATGGGTCCAGCCCAATATGTGACTCGACGCGACGCGCTGTGACTGGTGTAGAAAATGGGTCCAGCCCAATATGTGACACGACGACGACTCGCTGTGACTGATGTAGAAAATGGGTCCAGCCCAATACGTGACTCGACGCGACGCGCTGTGACTGATGTAGAAAATGGGTCCAGCCCAATATGTGACTCGACGACGACTCGCTGTGACTGATGTAGAAAATGGGTCCAGCCCAATATGTGTCTCGACGCGACGTGCTGTGACTGGTGTAGAAAATGGGTCCAGCCCAATATGTGACACGACGACGACTCGCTGTGACTGATGTAGAAAATGGGTCCAGCCCAATACGTGACTCGACGCGCTGTGACTGATGTAGAAAATGGGTCCAGCCCAATATGTGACTCGACGCGACGCGCTGTGACTGGTGTAGAAAATGGGTCCAGCCCAATATGTGACACGACGACGACTTGCTGTGACTGATATAGAAATTGGGTCCAGCCCAATACGTGACTCGACGCGACACGCTGTGACTGGTGTAGAAAATGGGTCCAGCCCAATACGTGACTCGACGCGACGCGCTGTGACTGGTGTAGAAAATGGGTCCAGCCCAATACGTGACTCGACGCGACGCGCTGTGACTGGTGTAGAAAATGGGTCCAGCCCAATACGTGACTCGACGCGACGCGCTGTGACATGTAGAAAATGGGTCCAGCCCAATACGTGACTCGACGCGACGCGCTGTGACTGGTGTAGAAAATGGGTCCAGCCCAATACGTGACTCGACGCGACGCGCTGTGACATGTAGAAAATGGGTCCAGCCCAATACGTGACTCGACGCGACGCGCTGTGACTGGTGTAGAAAATGGGTCCAGCCCAATACGTGACTCGACGCGACGCGCTGTGACATGTAGAAAATGGGTCCAGCCCAATACGTGACTCGACGCGACGCGCTGTGACTGGTGTAGAAAATGGGTCCAGCCCAATACGTGACTCGACGCGACGCGCTGTGACTGGTGTAGAAAATGGGTCCAGCCCAATACGTGACTCGACGCGACGCGCTGTGACATGTAGAAAATGGGTCCAGCCCAATACGTGACTCGACGCGACGCGCTGTGACTGGTGTAGAAAATGGGTCCAGCCCAATACGTGACTCGACGCGACGCGCTGTGACATGTAGAAAATGGGTCCAGCCCAATACGTGACTCGACGCGACGCGCTGTGACTGGTGTAGAAAATGGGTCCAGCCCAATACGTGACTCGACGCGACTCGCTGTGACTGGTGTAGAAAATGGGTCCAGCCCAATACGTGACTCGACGCGACGCGCTGTGACATGTAGAAAATGGGTCCAGCCCAATATGTGACACGACGACGACTCGCTGTGACTGATGTAGAAAATGGGTCCAGCCCAATATGTGACTCGACGCGACGCGCTGTGACTGGTGTAGAAAATGGGTCCAGCCCAATACGTGACTCGACGCGACGCGCTGTGACTGGTGTAGAAAATGGGTCCAGCCCAATATGTGACTCGACGCGACGTGCTGTGACTGGTGTAGAAAATGGGTCCAGCCCAATACGTGACTCGACGCGACGCGCTGTGACTGGTGTAGAAAATGGGTCCAGCCCAATATGTGTCTCGACGCGACGCGCTGTGACTGGTGTAGAAAATGGGTCCAGCCCAATACGTGACTCGACGCGACGCGCTGTGACTGGTGTAGAAAATGGGTCCAGCCCAATACGTGACTCGACGCGACGCGCTGTGACTGGTGTAGAAAATGGGTCCAGCCCAATACGTGACTCGACGCGACGCGCTGTGACTGGTGTAGAAAATGGGTCCAGCCCAATACGTGACTCGACGCGACGCGCTGTGACTGGTGTAGAAAATGGGTCCAGCCCAATACGTGACTCGACGCGACGCGCTGTGACTGGTGTAGAAAATGGGTCCAGCCCAATACGTGACTCGACGCGACGCGCTGTGACTGGTGTAGAAAATGGGTCCAGCCCAATACGTGACTCGACGCGACGCGCTGTGACTGGTGTAGAAAATGGGTCCAGCCCAATACGTGACTCGACGCGACGCGCTGTGACTGGTGTAGAAAATGGGTCCAGCCCAATACGTGACTCGACGCGACGCGCTGTGACTGGTGTAGAAAATGGGTCCAGCCCAATACGTGACTCGACGCGACGCGCTGTGACTGGTGTAGAAAATGGGTCCAGCCCAATACGTGACTCGACGCGACGCGCTGTGACTGGTGTAGAAAATGGGTCCAGCCCAATATGTGTCTCGACGCGACGTGCTGTGACTGATGTAGAAAATGGGTCCAGCCCAATATGTGACACGACGACGACTCGCTGTGACTGATGTAGAAAATGGGTCCAGCCCAATATGTGACTCGACGCGACGCGCTGTGACTGGTGTAGAAAATGGGTCCAGCCCAATATGTGACACGACGACGACTTGCTGTGACTGATATAGAAATTGGGTCCAGCCCAATACGTGACTCGACGCGACACGCTGTGACTGGTGTAGAAAATGGGTCCAGCCCAATACGTGACTCGACGCGACGCGCTGTGACTGGTGTAGAAAATGGGTCCAGCCCAATATGTGACTCGACGCGACGCGCTGTGACTGGTGTAGAAAATGGGTCCAGCCCAATATGTGACACGACGACGACTCGCTGTGACTGATGTAGAAAATGGGTCCAGCCCAATACGTGACACGACGACGACTCGCTGTGACTGATGTAGAAAATGGGTCCAGCCCAATGTGTGACTCGACGCGCTGTGACTGATGTAGAAAATGGGTCCAGCCCAATACGTGACTCGACGCGACGCGCTGTGACTGATGTAGAAAATGGGTCCAGCCCAATATGTGACACGACGACGACTCGCTGTGACTAATGTAGAAAATGGGTCCAGCCCAATACGTGACACGACGACGACTCGCTGTGACTGATGTAGAAAATGGGTCCAGCCCAATACGTGACACGACGACGACTCGCTGTGACTGATGTAGAAAATGGGTCCAGCCCAATGTGTGACTCGACGCGACGCGCTGTGACTGATGTAGAAAATGGGTCCAGCCCAATATGTGACACGACGACGACTCGCTGTGACTGATGTAGAAAATGGGTCCAGCCCAATACGTGACTCGACGCGACGCGCTGTGACATGTAGAAAATGGGTCCAGCCCAATACGTGACTCGACGCGACGCGCTGTGACTGATGTAGAAAATGGGTCCAGCCCAATATGTGACACGACGACGACTCGCTGTGACTGATGTAGAAAATGGGTCCAGCCCAATACGTGACACGACGACGACTCGCTGTGACTGATGTAAAAAATGGGTCCAGCCCAATGTGTGACTCGACGCGACGCGCTGTGACTGATGTAGAAAATGGGTCCAGCCCAATACGTGACTCGACGCGACGCGCTGTGACTGATGTAGAAAATGGGTCCAGCCCAATATGTGACACGACGACGACTCGCTGTGACTGATGTAGAAAATGGGTCCAGCCCAATATGTGACTCGACGCGACGCGCTGTGACTGGTGTAGAAAATGGGTCCAGCCCAATACGTGACTCGACGCGACGCGCTGTGACTGGTGTAGAAAATGGGTCCAGCCCAATATGTGACTCGACGCGACGTGCTGTGACTGGTGTAGAAAATGGGTCCAGCCCAATACGTGACTCGACGCGACGCGCTGTGACTGGTGTAGAAAATGGGTCCAGCCCAATATGTGTCTCGACGCGACGCGCTGTGACTGGTGTAGAAAATGGGTCCAGCCCAATACGTGACTCGACGCGACGCGCTGTGACTGGTGTAGAAAATGGGTCCAGCCCAATACGTGACTCGACGCGACGCGCTGTGACTGGTGTAGAAAATGGGTCCAGCCCAATACGTGACTCGACGCGACGTGCTGTGACTGGTGTAGAAAATGGGTCCAGCCCAATACGTGACTCGACGCGACGCGCTGTGACTGGTGTAGAAAATGGGTCCAGCCCAATACGTGACTCGACGCGACGCGCTGTGACTGGTGTAGAAAATGGGTCCAGCCCAATACGTGACTCGACGCGACGCGCTGTGACTGGTGTAGAAAATGGGTCCAGCCCAATACGTGACTCGACGCGACGTGCTGTGACTGGTGTAGAAAATGGGTCCAGCCCAATACGTGACTCGACGCGACGCGCTGTGACTGGTGTAGAAAATGGGTCCAGCCCAATACGTGACTCGACGCGACGCGCTGTGACTGGTGTAGAAAATGGGTCCAGCCCAATACGTGACTCGACGCGACGCGCTGTGACTGGTGTAGAAAATGGGTCCAGCCCAATACGTGACTCGACGCGACGCGCTGTGACTGGTGTAGAAAATGGGTCCAGCCCAATACGTGACTCGACGCGACGCGCTGTGACTGGTGTAGAAAATGGGTCCAGCCCAATACGTGACTCGACGCGACGCGCTGTGACTGGTGTAGAAAATGGGTCCAGCCCAATATGTGTCTCGACGCGACGTGCTGTGACTGATGTAGAAAATGGGTCCAGCCCAATATGTGACACGACGACGACTCGCTGTGACTGATGTAGAAAATGGGTCCAGCCCAATATGTGACTCGACGCGACGCGCTGTGACTGGTGTAGAAAATGGGTCCAGCCCAATATGTGACACGACGACGACTTGCTGTGACTGATATAGAAATTGGGTCCAGCCCAATACGTGACTCGACGCGACACGCTGTGACTGGTGTAGAAAATGGGTCCAGCCCAATACGTGACTCGACGCGACGCGCTGTGACTGGTGTAGAAAATGGGTCCAGCCCAATATGTGACTCGACGCGACGCGCTGTGACTGGTGTAGAAAATGGGTCCAGCCCAATATGTGACACGACGACGACTCGCTGTGACTGATGTAGAAAATGGGTCCAGCCCAATACGTGACACGACGACGACTCGCTGTGACTGATGTAGAAAATGGGTCCAGCCCAATGTGTGACTCGACGCGCTGTGACTGATGTAGAAAATGGGTCCAGCCCAATACGTGACTCGACGCGACGCGCTGTGACTGATGTAGAAAATGGGTCCAGCCCAATATGTGACACGACGACGACTCGCTGTGACTAATGTAGAAAATGGGTCCAGCCCAATACGTGACACGACGACGACTCGCTGTGACTGATGTAGAAAATGGGTCCAGCCCAATACGTGACACGACGACGACTCGCTGTGACTGATGTAGAAAATGGGTCCAGCCCAATGTGTGACTCGACGCGACGCGCTGTGACTGATGTAGAAAATGGGTCCAGCCCAATATGTGACACGACGACGACTCGCTGTGACTGATGTAGAAAATGGGTCCAGCCCAATACGTGACTCGACGCGACGCGCTGTGACATGTAGAAAATGGGTCCAGCCCAATACGTGACTCGACGCGACGCGCTGTGACTGATGTAGAAAATGGGTCCAGCCCAATATGTGACACGACGACGACTCGCTGTGACTGATGTAGAAAATGGGTCCAGCCCAATACGTGACACGACGACGACTCGCTGTGACTGATGTAAAAAATGGGTCCAGCCCAATGTGTGACTCGACGCGACGCGCTGTGACTGATGTAGAAAATGGGTCCAGCCCAATACGTGACTCGACGCGACGCGCTGTGACTGATGTAGAAAATGGGTCCAGCCCAATGTGTGACTCGACGCGACGCGCTGTGACTGATGTAGAAAATGGGTCCAGCCCAATGTGTGACTCGACGCGACGCGCTGTGACTGATGTAGAAAATGGGTCCAGCCCAATGTGTGACTCGACGCGACGCGCTGTGACTGATGTAGAAAATGGGTCCAGCCCAATACGTGACTCGACGCGACGCGCTGTGACTGATGTAGAAAATGGGTCCAGCCCAATGTGTGACTCGACGCGACGCGCTGTGACTGATGTAGAAAATGGGTCCAGCCCAATACGTGACACGACGACGACTCGCTGTGACTGATGTAGAAAATGGGTCCAGCCCAATGTGTGACTCGACGCGACGCGCTGTGACTGATGTAGAAAAGGAGGTTACTTCGATATGCCTGGGGCTGTAGGGGGAAACTTCTGAGTTCCTGAACGGATCCGACTCACTACCATACTTTTGAACTCCGTCATAGCCCCTTGGTTTTCCCTAGAATGTGTTGCTTTTAGCAGTCACGGTTTATGCAGGGTAACATGAACATCAGGATCCATTAAGGGTCCTAGGTCGGTGACGTAGGTAATTGCAAAGCTGAAGGCTCAAAATTCATCCCCACCTACCTGCCCGTCCATGGGGTCGTCGTCCAACCTTAGAGAAGACACTCTGAGGAGATAGGGACCTCTAGATGGAGCATTTCTTCCCAACCTTGATAACCAAGGGCGGAGAGCCTCTCTTGCAGGCCAGAGAGATTCCTCATCATCCTGACGGGAACCATGTAGGCGAACCTTCTGTAAAAGAAAGGGGACATAAGTCTGGATGTTCCTTGAACTTTGGTTAGTGATCCTATTCACAGGCTGGAATCAGCTGTATAACTCATAAAAATCAATTTTAAAGAAAATTCATTTAATGTACTATCTTTTGGGGTATAGTTCGACACTTGTATTCATGAAATGTGACACTGTTGGCGCATCCGCCACAGGTTGGCCACCCCTGACTCAGACGTTCAGAACCGGGTCTAACATTATTTACTGGCTATTAGTATTCTATTGATTCATCTGTTCACTGACCAGAGTTTCAAGGAACAGTAGATAGCCTCTCATGGCATGGTTAGTCTCGACCCGGCCCTTCATTAGAAGGGGCCAACGTTTGGTTCCCAGTACTGAGTGGAAACTTATTTCTATTTGAACACTATGTTGTATGGATATTTATTCATATTTAGGCATAGTTAGAATTGAATATGTATAAATATAGGCATAATCAATTTATTTCTATTTGAACACGATGTTGTATGAATATTTATTCATATTTAGGTATAGTTAGAATTGAATATGCACAAATATAGGCACAACCAATTTATTTCTATTTGAACACTATGTTGTATGGATATTTATTCATATTTAGGCACAGTTAGAATTGAAAATGCATAAATATAGGCCTAATCAATTTATTTCTATTTGAACACGATGTTGTATGGATATTTATCCATATTTATACATAGTTAGAATTAAATATATGCATAAATATAGGCATAGTTATGTTCATATATTTTTATTTGGACTTTCAAGAATAACTAATGAATATTACCAACGCAAATTCAAAGTGTCATTAAAGTAAGTACAGTTGACTTTGTATTCATGTTAAATCCTTTCCTTTACAGCAAAAACAAGAGATTGGCCACCCGTGGTCTGAGTGATCTCTGTCTGTACTGGAGCTCCGGTAACAATCCCCGGTACAAAGGTCCGTCATAGTGACAACATGAACACCAGAGGAAAACTAATATTAACCTCAATGCTGATCGCCTGTACGATATCCGGTTAAGCCGGAGATTCGATGAAAAGGATCGTAATAACGATATTGTGATTATTTATGAAAAAGGGGTTCATACCCTAATTCTGATCGTCTGATTGATCTCTATTTGTAACGGAGAACTAGTGACAAAGGTCCGTCATCGTGAAAACGTGATCCTCAGCGGTACGATAACATTCTCTAATACTGAATGTTTGTGTTATCTCCAGTGAAGCCGGAGATTCGATGAAAAAGGGACCGTAATAATGAAACTGTGAAGTCTTCATCGGTATCACATTGTTAACTCCGGTTCTGGCCGTCTGCTTGATCTCTGTTTGTACCGGAGATCCGGTAGCAAAGGCTCGTCACCGTGATATCGTGACCGTTCCCGGTACGATAACATTAACCTCAATGAATGATTGTGTTATCTCCCGTGAAGCCGGCCGTAACGGTGTAATTATGATCAAACATGACAAAGGTTCGTGTGTAAAAGGCTTCAGCCGGAGTCCGAGTGCCGGATTTCACCGTTGCACTCCAAAAATCTGCTCCTGAACGTTAACTAGTTCTCACCCAATGACTATCCATATAGCGGAGCATAACTCAAGGCGGAGCTAAGGGTGTCGGTATAAAACGACCCCAATTAATGACTCATACACTAACGTACCTATTAATAGTGTTAGCTATATTAACAGTAACCACATCAATAAAAACGTTTATAATATTAAACGTACTATCATCAACTCTGATACTAAGAGGAGGCCTGAATAACTCGTGATCGTATAAAAACGGAGAACGGGAAATTCACCTCTCTTACTCGAGCTAACAAAGAAAACGAGAGAAGGGATAACTCATATCTGTAGAACAGGGAACGAGCAGTCTCTGTTTTCGCTCTCAAGGTTACATAATAAAAAAACTAACATCACACAATAAAACAAGAACATTAATAAAATTGATTGCTTTTCTTAGTAATAACCAAGAACGAAGAATAACGACAACGTAACAAATAAACATGGATATAGTCTAAATCGAAGCCTCTGAGGCGAGTACAAACTAACAGACTAAATCGCTAAACTTTAATTCGCTATTCTTTAAATCGCTATTCTTCGTAGGTCCAAATTGGACTTGCAAGCAAATAAATACCATAGTAAAAATTAATGATAACACTAAAAGGCCATAAAACGTAAGTGATATAACCTAGATGACAGAGTACCAGATGGGCAAAATTAACTAGAATATTTACCGAAGCGAACATAACACAAAATGGCTGCCGATACCTCGGCCGGACAATCGCTTCCAAAACTAAAAACCACCATATTGGAAACAGAACAAATGCCCGGTACTGTCAAAAGCTGCCAAAACAAACTATGGTACTTAACATTGGTAAGGGTGAAGTATCAACGTCAGTCATGTTGAATTAACGACAATCACTTCGAAAAACACTGGGCAAAAAACTTATCAACTTTGCGGTCAAGTCCAAAACAGAAGGATGACCTGGTGAGCGCGAGTGGTAGGTGTCGGTAGG
>NC_090767.1:56848099-56865599 GCF_036898095.1 Palaemon carinicauda | reverse complement strand
TGCAGTCTGAAAGAAGTCGTGTTCAGAGTAAAAGTAAAATACAAAGTACGAATGATATGAACGGAAAGGGTGTATGTGACAATGTTCTGTGACCTCTATTTTGAGGTGTCATCCTTCTAGCATTAGATGTTCTTTGACCTCTATTTTTTAATGTGTCATCCTTCTAGCATTAGATGTTCTGTGACCTCTATTTTTGAGGTGCCATCCTTCTAGCATTAGATGTTCTTTGACATCTATTTTTGAGGTGCCATCCTTCTAGCATTAGATGTTATTTGACCTCTTTTTTTTGAGCTGTCATCCTTCTAGCATTATATGTTCTTTGATCTCTATTTTTTGAGGTGTCATCCTTCTAGTATTTTATGTTCTTTGACCTCTATTTTTTTGAGGTGTCATCCTTCTAGCATTAGAGGTTCTTTGACCTCTATTTTGAGGTGCCTTCCTTCTAGCATTATATGTTCTTTGACCTCTATTTTGAGGTGCCTTCCTTCTTGCATTAGATGTTCTGTTCCCTCTATTTTGAGATGCCTTCCTTCTTGCATTAGATGTTCTGTTCCCTCTATTTTGAGATGCCTTCCTTCTAGCATTAGATGTTCTGTGCCCTCTATTTTGAGATGCCTTCCTTCTTGCATTAGATGTTCTGTTCCCTCTATTTTGAGATGCCATCCTTCTAGCATGAGATCCTCGTTGCTCTCTATTTTGAGATGCCTTCCTTCTAGCATTAGATGTTCTGTGCCCTCTATTTTGAGATGCCTTCCTTCTTGCATTAGATGTTCTGTGCCCTCTATTTTGAGATGCCTTCCTTCTTGCATTAGATGTTCTGTGCCCTCTATTTTGAGATGCCATCCTTCTTGCATTAGATGTTCTGTGCCCTCTATTTTGAGATGCCATCCTTCTTGCATTAGATGTTCTGTGCTCTCTATTTTGAGATGCCATCCTTCTAGCATTAGATGTTCTGTGCCCTCTATTTTGAGATGCCATCCTTCTTGCATTAGATCCTCGTTGCTCTCTATTTTGAGATGCCATCCTTCTAGCATTAGATGTTCTGTGCCCTCTATTTTGAGATGCCTTCCTTCTTGCATTAGATGTTCTGTGCCCTCTATTTTGAGATGCCATCCTTCTTGCATTAGATGTTCTGTGCCCTCTATTTTGAGATGCCATCCTTCTTGCATTAGATGTTCTGTGCCCTCTATTTTGAGATGCCTTCCTTCTTGCATTAGATGTTCTGTTCCCTCTATTTTGAGATGCCTTCCTTCTAGCATTAGATGTTCTGTTCCCTCTATTTTGAGATGCCTTCCTTCTTGCATTAGATGTTCTGTGCCCTCTATTTTGAGATGCCTTCCTTCTAGCATTAGATGTTCTGTGCCCTCTATTTTGAGATGCCTTCCTTCTTGCATTAGATGTTCTGTGCCCTCTATTTTGAGATGCCATCCTTCTTGCATTAGATGTTCTGTGCCCTCTATTTTGAGATGCCTTCCTTCTTGCATTAGATGTTCTGTTCCCTCTATTTTGAGATGCCTTCCTTCTAGCATTAGATGTTCTGTTCCCTCTATTTTGAGATGCCTTCCTTCTTGCATTAGATGTTCTGTGCCCTCTATTTTGAGATGCCATCCTTCTTGCATTAGATGTTCTGTGCCCTCTATTTTGAGATGCCATCCTTCTTGCATTAGATGTTCTGTGCCCTCTATTTTGAGATGCCATCCTTCTTGCATTAGATGTTCTGTGCCCTCTATTTTGAGATGCCTTCCTTCTTGCATTAGATGTTCTGTTCCCTCTATTTTGAGATGCCTTCCTTCTAGCATTAGATGTTCTGTTCCCTCTATTTTGAGATGCCTTCCTTCTAGCATTAGATGTTCTGTGCCCTCTATTTTGAGATGCCTTCCTTCTTGCATTAGATGTTCTGTGCCCTCTATTTTGAGATGCCATCCTTCTTGCATTAGATGTTCTGTGCCCTCTATTTTGAGATGCCTTCCTTCTAGCATTAGATGTTCTGTGCCCTCTATTTTGAGATGCCTTCCTTCTAGCATTAGATGTTCTGTTCCCTCTATTTTGAGATGCCTTCCTTCTAGCATTAGATGTTCTGTTCCCTCTATTTTGAGATGCCTTCCTTCTAGCATTAGATGTTCTGTTCCCTCTATTTTGAGATGCCTTCCTTCTAGCATTAGATGTTCTGTGCCCTCTATTTTGAGATGCCTTCCTTCTAGCATTAGATGTTCTGTTCCCTCTATTTTGAGATGCCTTCCTTCTAGCATTAGATGTTCTGTTCCCTCTATTTTGAGATGCCTTCCTTCTAGCATTAGATGTTCTGTGCCCTCTATTTTGAGATGCCTTCCTTCTAGCATTAGATGTTCTGTTCCCTCTATTTTGAGATGCCTTCCTTCTTGCATTAGATCCTCGTTGCTCTCTCTACATGTACCTGACTTAGTACCTGACTAATCTTGCATGAGATCCTCGTTGCTCTCTATTTTGAGATGCCTTCCTTCTTGCATTAGATGTTCTGTTCCCTCTATTTTGAGATGCCTTCCTTCTAGCATTAGATGTTCTGTGCCCTCTATTTTGAGATGCCATCCTTCTAGCATTAGATGTTCTTTCCCCTCTATTTTGAGATGCCATCCTTCTAGCATTAGATGTTCTGTGCCCTCTATTTTGAGATGCCTTCCTTCTTGCATTAGATGTTCTTTCCCCTCTATTTTGAGATGCCATCCTTCTAGCATTAGATGTTCTTTCCCCTCTATTTTGAGATGCCATCCTTCTAGCATTAGATGTTCTGTGCCCTCTATTTTGAGATGCCTTCCTTCTTGCATTAGATGTTCTTTCCCCTCTATTTTGAGATGCCTTCCTTCTTGCATTAGATGTTCTTTCCCCTCTATTTTGAGATGCCTTCCTTCTAGCATTAGATGTTCTGTTCCCTCTATTTTGAGATGCCTTCCTTCTAGCATTAGATGTTCTGTTCCCTCTATTTTGAGATGCCTTCCTTCTTGCATTAGATGTTCTGTGCCCTCTATTTTGAGATGCCTTCCTTCTTGCATTAGATGTTCTTTCCCCTCTATTTTGAGATGCCATCCTTCTAGCATTAGATGTTCTTTCCCCTCTATTTTGAGATGCCATCCTTCTAGCATTAGATGTTCTGTGCCCTCTATTTTGAGATGCCTTCCTTCTTGCATTAGATGTTCTTTCCCCTCTATTTTGAGATGCCATCCTTCTAGCATTAGATGTTCTTTCCCCTCTATTTTGAGATGCCATCCTTCTAGCATTAGATGTTCTGTGCCCTCTATTTTGAGATGCCATCCTTCTTGCATTAGATGTTCTGTGCCCTCTATTTTGAGATGCCTTCCTTCTTGCATTAGATGTTCTTTCCCCTCTATTTTGAGATGCCTTCCTTCTTGCATTAGATGTTCTTTCCCCTCTATTTTGAGATGCCATCCTTCTTGCATTAGATGTTCTTTCCCCTCTATTTTGAGATGCCTTCCTTCTTGCATTAGATGTTCTGTGCCCTCTATTTTGAGATGCCATCCTTCTTGCATTAGATGTTCTGTGCCCTCTATTTTGAGATGCCTTCCTTCTTGCATTAGATGTTCTTTCCCCTCTATTTTGAGATGCCATCCTTCTAGCATTAGATGTTCTTTCCCCTCTATTTTGAGATGCCATCCTTCTAGCATTAGATGTTCTGTGCCCTCTATTTTGAGATGCCATCCTTCTTGCATTAGATGTTCTGTGCCCTCTATTTTGAGATGCCTTCCTTCTTGCATTAGATGTTCTTTCCCCTCTATTTTGAGATGCCTTCCTTCTTGCATTAGATGTTCTTTCCCCTCTATTTTGAGATGCCATCCTTCTAGCATTAGATGTTCTGTGCCCTCTATTTTGAGATGCCTTCCTTCTTGCATTAGATGTTCTTTCCCCTCTATTTTGAGATGCCATCCTTCTAGCATTAGATGTTCTTTCCCCTCTATTTTGAGATGCCATCCTTCTAGCATTAGATGTTCTGTGCCCTCTATTTTGAGATGCCATCCTTCTTGCATTAGATGTTCTGTGCCCTCTATTTTGAGATGCCTTCCTTCTTGCATTAGATGTTCTTTCCCCTCTATTTTGAGATGCCTTCCTTCTTGCATTAGATGTTCTTTCCCCTCTATTTTGAGATGCCATCCTTCTTGCATTAGATGTTCTTTCCCCTCTATTTTGAGATGCCTTCCTTCTTGCATTAGATGTTCTTTCCCCTCTATTTTGAGATGCCATCCTTCTAGCATTAGATGTTCTGTGCCCTCTATTTTGAGATGCCTTCCTTCTTGCATTAGATGTTCTTTCCCCTCTATTTTGAGATGCCATCCTTCTAGCATTAGATGTTCTTTCCCCTCTATTTTGAGATGCCATCCTTCTAGCATTAGATGTTCTGTGCCCTCTATTTTGAGATGCCATCCTTCTTGCATTAGATGTTCTGTGCCCTCTATTTTGAGATGCCTTCCTTCTTGCATTAGATGTTCTTTCCCCTCTATTTTGAGATGCCTTCCTTCTTGCATTAGATGTTCTTTCCCCTCTATTTTGAGATGCCATCCTTCTTGCATTAGATGTTCTTTCCCCTCTATTTTGAGATGCCATCCTTCTAGCATTAGATGTTCTGTGCTCTCTATTTTGAGATGCCTTCCTTCTTGCATTAGATGTTCTGTGCCCTCTATTTTGAGATGCCTTCCTTCTTGCATTAGATGTTCTGTGCCCTCTATTTTGAGATGCCTTCCTTCTTGCATTAGATGTTCTTTCCCCTCTATTTTGAGATGCCTTCCTTCTTGCATTAGATGTTCTTTCCCCTCTATTTTGAGATGCCTTCCTTCTAGCATTAGATGTTCTGTTCCCTCTATTTTGAGATGCCTTCCTTCTTGCATTAGATGTTCTTTCCCCTCTATTTTGAGATGCCATCCTTCTAGCATTAGATGTTCTGTGCCCTCTATTTTGAGATGCCTTCCTTCTTGCATTAGATGTTCTGTGCCCTCTATTTTGAGATGCCTTCCTTCTTGCATTAGATGTTCTTTCCCCTCTATTTTGAGATGCCATCCTTCTAGCATTAGATGTTCTGTGCCCTCTATTTTGAGATGCCTTCCTTCTTGCATTAGATGTTCTGTGCCCTCTATTTTGAGATGCCTTCCTTCTTGCATTAGATGTTCTGTGCCCTCTATTTTGAGATGCCTTCCTTCTAGCATTAGATGTTCTGTGCCCTCTATTTTGAGATGCCTTCCTTCTTGCATTAGATGTTCTTTCCCCTCTATTTTGAGATGCCTTCCTTCTAGCATTAGATGTTCTGTGCCCTCTATTTTGAGATGCCTTCCTTCTAGCATTAGATGTTCTGTGCCCTCTATTTTGAGATGCCTTCCTTCTTGCATTAGATGTTCTGTGCCCTCTATTTTGAGATGCCTTCCTTCTAGCATTAGATGTTCTGTGCCCTCTATTTTGAGATGCCTTCCTTCTTGCATTAGATGTTCTGTGCCCTCTATTTTGAGATGCCTTCCTTCTTGCATTAGATGTTCTTTCCCCTCTATTTTGAGATGCCTTCCTTCTAGCATTAGATGTTCTGTTCCCTCTATTTTGAGATGCCTTCCTTCTTGCATTAGATGTTCTTTCCCCTCTATTTTGAGATGCCTTCCTTCTTGCATTAGATGTTCTTTCCCCTCTATTTTGAGATGCCTTCCTTCTAGCATTAGATGTTCTGTTCCCTCTATTTTGAGATGCCTTCCTTCTTGCATTAGATGTTCTGTGCCCTCTATTTTGAGATGCCTTCCTTCTTGCATTAGATGTTCTTTCCCCTCTATTTTGAGATGCCTTCCTTCTTGCATTAGATCCTCGTTGCTCTCTCTACATGTACATGACTTAGTACCTGACTAATCTTGCATTATTTCCTCGTTGCTCTCTATTTTGAGATGCCATCCTTCTAGCATTAGATGTTCTTTCCCCTCTATTTTGAGATGCCTTCCTTCTTGCATTAGATGTTCTTTCCCCTCTATTTTGAGATGCCATCCTTCTAGCATTAGATGTTCTGTGCCCTCTATTTTGAGATGCCTTCCTTCTTGCATTAGATGTTCTGTGCCCTCTATTTTGAGATGCCTTCCTTCTTGCATTAGATGTTCTTTCCCCTCTATTTTGAGATGCCATCCTTCTAGCATTAGATGTTCTGTGCCCTCTATTTTGAGATGCCTTCCTTCTTGCATTAGATGTTCTGTGCCCTCTATTTTGAGATGCCTTCCTTCTTGCATTAGATGTTCTTTCCCCTCTATTTTGAGATGCCATCCTTCTAGCATTAGATGTTCTGTGCCCTCTATTTTGAGATGCCTTCCTTCTTGCATTAGATGTTCTGTGCCCTCTATTTTGAGATGCCTTCCTTCTTGCATTAGATGTTCTGTGCCCTCTATTTTGAGATGCCTTCCTTCTTGCATTAGATGTTCTTTCCCCTCTATTTTGAGATGCCTTCCTTCTAGCATTAGATGTTCTGTTCCCTCTATTTTGAGATGCCTTCCTTCTTGCATTAGATGTTCTTTCCCCTCTATTTTGAGATGCCATCCTTCTAGCATTAGATGTTCTTTCCCCTCTATTTTGAGATGCCATCCTTCTAGCATTAGATGTTCTGTTCCCTCTATTTTGAGATGCCATCCTTCTAGCATTAGATGTTCTGTGCCCTCTATTTTGAGATGCCATCCTTCTAGCATTAGATGTTCTTTCCCCTCTATTTTGAGATGCCTTCCTTCTTGCATTAGATGTTCTGTGCCCTCTATTTTGAGATGCCATCCTTCTAGCATTAGATGTTCTTTCCCCTCTATTTTGAGATGCCATCCTTCTAGCATTAGATGTTCTTTCCCCTCTATTTTGAGATGCCATCCTTCTAGCATTAGATGTTCTGTTCCCTCTATTTTGAGATGCCATCCTTCTAGCATTAGATGTTCTGTGCCCTCTATTTTGAGATGCCATCCTTCTAGCATTAGATGTTCTTTCCCCTCTATTTTGAGATGCCATCCTTCTAGCATTAGATGTTCTGTGCCCTCTATTTTGAGATGCCATCCTTCTAGCATTAGATGTTCTTTCCCCTCTATTTTGAGATGCCTTCCTTCTTGCATTAGATGTTCTTTCCCCTCTATTTTGAGATGCCTTCCTTCTTGCATTAGATGTTCTTTCCCCTCTATTTTGAGATGCCTTCCTTCTTGCATTAGATGTTCTTTCCCCTCTATTTTGAGATGCCATCCTTCTAGCATTAGATGTTCTTTCCCCTCTATTTTGAGATGCCTTCCTTCTTGCATTAGATGTTCTTTCCCCTCTATTTTGAGATGCCTTCCTTCTTGCATTAGATGTTCTTTCCCCTCTATTTTGAGATGCCATCCTTCTAGCATTAGATGTTCTTTCCCCTCTATTTTGAGATGCCTTCCTTCTTGCATTAGATGTTCTGTGCCCTCTATTTTGAGATGCCATCCTTCTAGCATTAGATGTTCTTTCCCCTCTATTTTGAGATGCCTTCCTTCTTGCATTAGATGTTCTGTGCCCTCTATTTTGAGATGCCATCCTTCTAGCATTAGATGTTCTGTGCCCTCTATTTTGAGATGCCATCCTTCTAGCATTAGATGTTCTTTCCCCTCTATTTTGAGATGCCTTCCTTCTTGCATTAGATGTTCTGTGCCCTCTATTTTGAGATGCCATCCTTCTAGCATTAGATGTTCTTTCCCCTCTATTTTGAGATGCCATCCTTCTTGCATTAGATCCTCGTTGCTCTCTCTACATGTACCTGACTTAGTACCTGACTAATCTTGCATGAGATCCTCGTTGCTCTCTCTACATGTACCTGACTTAGTACCTGACTAATCTTGCATGAGATCCTCGTTGCTCTCTCTACATGTACCTGACTTAGTACCTGACTAATCTTGCATGAGATCCTCGTTGCTCTCTCTACATGTACCTGACTTAGTACCTGACTAATCTTGCATGAGATCCTCGTTGCTCTCTCTACATGTACCTGACTTAGTACCTGACTAATCTTGCATGAGATCCTCGTTGCTCTCTCTACATGTACCTGACTTAGTACCTGACTAATCTTGCATGAGTTCCTCGTTGCTCTCTCTACATGTACCTGACTTAGTACCTGACTAATCTTGCATGAGATCCTCGTTGCTCTCTCTACATGTACCTGACTTAGTACCTGACTAATCTTGCATGAGATCCTCGTTGCTCTCTCTACATGTACCTGACTTAGTACCTGACTAATCTTGCATGAGATCCTCGTTGCTCTCTCTACATGTACCTGACTTAGTACCTGACTAATCTTGCATGAGTTCCTCGTTGCTCTCTCTACATGTACCTGACTTAGTACCTGACTAATCTTGCATGAGATCCTCGTTGCTCTCTCTACATGTACCTGACTTAGTACCTGACTAATCTTGCATGAGATCCTCGTTGCTCTCTCTACATGTACCTGACTTAGTACCTGACTAATCTTGCATGAGTTCCTCGTTGCTCTCTCTACATGTACCTGACTTAGTACCTGACTAATCTTGCATGAGATCCTCGTTGCTCTCTCTACATGTACCTGACTTAGTACCTGACTAATCTTGCATGAGATCCTCGTTGCTCTCTCTACATGTACCTGACTTAGTACCTGACTAATCTTGCATGAGTTCCTCGTTGCTCTCTCTACATGTACCTGACTTAGTACCTGACTAATCTTGCATGAGATCCTCGTTGCTCTCTCTACATGTACCTGACTTAGTACCTGACTAATCTTGCATGAGATCCTCGTTGCTCTCTCTACATGTACCTGACTTAGTACCTGACTAATCTTGCATGAGTTCCTCGTTGCTCTCTCTACATGTACCTGACTTAGTACCTGACTAATCTTGCATGAGATCCTCGTTGCTCTCTCTACATGTACCTGACTTAGTACCTGACTAATCTTGCATGAGATCCTCGTTGCTCTCTCTACATGTACCTGACTTAGTACCTGACTAATCTTGCATGAGTTCCTCGTTGCTCTCTCTACATGTACCTGACTTAGTACCTGACTAATCTTGCATGAGATCCTCGTTGCTCTCTCTACATGTACCTGACTTAGTACCTGACTAATCTTGCATGAGATCCTCGTTGCTCTCTCTACATGTACCTGACTTAGTACCTGACTAATCTTGCATGAGATCCTCGTTGCTCTCTCTACATGTACCTGACTTAGTACCTGACTAATCTTGCATGAGTTCCTCGTTGCTCTCTCTACATGTACCTGACTTAGTACCTGACTAATCTTGCATGAGATCCTCGTTGCTCTCTCTACATGTACCTGACTTAGTACCTGACTAATCTTGCATGAGATCCTCGTTGCTCTCTCTACATGTACCTGACTTAGTACCTGACTAATCTTGCATGAGTTCCTCGTTGCTCTCTCTACATGTACCTGACTTAGTACCTGACTAATCTTGCATGAGATCCTCGTTGCTCTCTCTACATGTACCTGACTTAGTACCTGACTAATCTTGCATGAGATCCTCGTTGCTCTCTCTACATGTACCTGACTTAGTACCTGACTAATCTTGCATGAGATCCTCGTTGCTCTCTCTACATGTACCTGACTTAGTACCTGACTAATCTTGCATGAGATCCTCGTTGCTCTCTCTACATGTACCTGACTTAGTACCTGACTAATCTTGCATGAGATCCTCGTTGCTCTCTCTACATGTACCTGACTTAGTACCTGACTAATCTTGCATGAGATCCTCGTTGCTCTCTCTACATGTACCTGACTTAGTACCTGACTAATCTTGCATGAGATCCTCGTTGCTCTCTCTACATGTACCTGACTTAGTACCTGACTAATCTTGCATGAGATCCTCGTTGCTCTCTCTACATGTACCTGACTTAGTACCTGACTAATCTTGCATGAGATCCTCGTTGCTCTCTCTACATGTACCTGACTTAGTACCTGACTAATCTTGCATGAGATCCTCGTTGCTCTCTCTACATGTACCTGACTTAGTACCTGACTAATCTTGCATGAGATCCTCGTTGCTCTCTCTACATGTACCTGACTTAGTACCTGACTAATCTTGCATGAGATCCTCGTTGCTCTCTCTACATGTACCTGACTTAGTACCTGACTAATCTTGCATGAGATCCTCGTTGCTCTCTCTACATGTACCTGACTTAGTACCTGACTAATCTTGCATGAGATCCTCGTTGCTCTCTCTACATGTACCTGACTTAGTACCTGACTAATCTTGCATGAGATCCTCGTTGCTCTCTCTACATGTACCTGACTTAGTACCTGACTAATCTTGCATGAGATCCTCGTTGCTCTCTCTACATGTACCTGACTTAGTACCTGACTAATCTTGCATGAGATCCTCGTTGCTCTCTCTACATGTACCTGACTTAGTACCTGACTAATCTTGCATGAGTTCCTCGTTGCTCTCTCTACATGTACCTGACTTAGTACCTGACTAATCTTGCATGAGATCCTCGTTGCTCTCTCTACATGTACCTGACTTAGTACCTGACTAATCTTGCATGAGATCCTCGTTGCTCTCTCTACATGTACCTGACTTAGTACCTGACTAATCTTGCATGAGTTCCTCGTTGCTCTCTCTACATGTACCTGACTTAGTACCTGACTAATCTTGCATGAGATCCTCGTTGCTCTCTCTACATGTACCTGACTTAGTACCTGACTAATCTTGCATGAGTTCCTCGTTGCTCTCTCTACATGTACCTGACTTAGTACCTGACTAATCTTGCATGAGTTCCTCGTTGCTCTCTCTACATGTACCTGACTTAGTACCTGACTAATCTTGCATGAGTTCCTCGTTGCTCTCTCTACATGTACCTGACTTAGTACCTGACTAATCTTGCATGAGTTCCTCGTTGCTCTCTCTACATGTACCTGACTTAGTACCTGACTAATCTTGCATGAGTTCCTCGTTGCTCTCTCTACATGTACCTGACTTAGTACCTGACTAATCTTGCATGAGTTCCTCGTTGCTCTCTCTACATGTACCTGACTTAGTACCTGACTAATCTTGCATGAGTTCCTCGTTGCTCTCTCTACATGTACCTGACTTAGTACCTGACTAATCTTGCATGAGTTCCTCGTTGCTCTCTCTACATGTACCTGACTTAGTACCTGACTAATCTTGCATGAGATCCTCGTTGCTCTCTCTACATGTACCTGACTTAGTACCTGACTAATCTTGCATGAGTTCCTCGTTGCTCTCTCTACATGTACCTGACTTAGTACCTGACTAATCTTGCATGAGATCCTCGTTGCTCTCTCTACATGTACCTGACTTAGTACCTGACTAATCTTGCATGAGATCCTCGTTGCTCTCTCTACATGTACCTGACTTAGTACCTGACTAATCTTGCATGAGATCCTCGTTGCTCTCTCTACATGTACCTGACTTAGTACCTGACTAATCTTGCATGAGATCCTCGTTGCTCTCTCTACATGTACCTGACTTAGTACCTGACTAATCTTGCATGAGTTCCTCGTTGCTCTCTCTACATGTACCTGACTTAGTACCTGACTAATCTTGCATGAGATCCTCGTTGCTCTCTCTACATGTACCTGACTTAGTACCTGACTAATCTTGCATGAGATCCTCGTTGCTCTCTCTACATGTACCTGACTTAGTACCTGACTAATCTTGCATGAGTTCCTCGTTGCTCTCTCTACATGTACCTGACTTAGTACCTGACTAATCTTGCATGAGATCCTCGTTGCTCTCTCTACATGTACCTGACTTAGTACCTGACTAATCTTGCATGAGATCCTCGTTGCTCTCTCTACATGTACCTGACTTAGTACCTGACTAATCTTGCATGAGTTCCTCGTTGCTCTCTCTACATGTACCTGACTTAGTACCTGACTAATCTTGCATGAGATCCTCGTTGCTCTCTCTACATGTACCTGACTTAGTACCTGACTAATCTTGCATGAGATCCTCGTTGCTCTCTCTACATGTACCTGACTTAGTACCTGACTAATCTTGCATGAGATCCTCGTTGCTCTCTCTACATGTACCTGACTTAGTACCTGACTAATCTTGCATGAGATCCTCGTTGCTCTCTCTACATGTACCTGACTTAGTACCTGACTAATCTTGCATGAGATCCTCGTTGCTCTCTCTACATGTACCTGACTTAGTACCTGACTAATCTTGCATGAGATCCTCGTTGCTCTCTCTACATGTACCTGACTTAGTACCTGACTAATCTTGCATGAGATCCTCGTTGCTCTCTCTACATGTACCTGACTTAGTACCTGACTAATCTTGCATGAGATCCTCGTTGCTCTCTCTACATGTACCTGACTTAGTACCTGACTAATCTTGCATGAGATCCTCGTTGCTCTCTCTACATGTACCTGACTTAGTACCTGACTAATCTTGCATGAGATCCTCGTTGCTCTCTCTACATGTACCTGACTTAGTACCTGACTAATCTTGCATGAGATCCTCGTTGCTCTCTCTACATGTACCTGACTTAGTACCTGACTAATCTTGCATGAGATCCTCGTTGCTCTCTCTACATGTACCTGACTTAGTACCTGACTAATCTTGCATGAGATCCTCGTTGCTCTCTCTACATGTACCTGACTTAGTACCTGACTAATCTTGCATGAGATCCTCGTTGCTCTCTCTACATGTACCTGACTTAGTACCTGACTAATCTTGCATGAGATCCTCGTTGCTCTCTCTACATGTACCTGACTTAGTACCTGACTAATCTTGCATGAGATCCTCGTTGCTCTCTCTACATGTACCTGACTTAGTACCTGACTAATCTTGCATGAGATCCTCGTTGCTCTCTCTACATGTACCTGACTTAGTACCTGACTAATCTTGCATGAGATCCTCGTTGCTCTCTCTACATGTACCTGACTTAGTACCTGACTAATCTTGCATGAGATCCTCGTTGCTCTCTCTACATGTACCTGACTTAGTACCTGACTAATCTTGCATGAGATCCTCGTTGCTCTCTCTACATGTACCTGACTTAGTACCTGACTAATCTTGCATGAGATCCTCGTTGCTCTCTCTACATGTACCTGACTTAGTACCTGACTAATCTTGCATGAGATCCTCGTTGCTCTCTCTACATGTACCTGACTTAGTACCTGACTAATCTTGCATGAGATCCTCGTTGCTCTCTCTACATGTACCTGACTTAGTACCTGACTAATCTTGCATGAGATCCTCGTTGCTCTCTCTACATGTACCTGACTTAGTACCTGACTAATCTTGCATGAGATCCTCGTTGCTCTCTCTACATGTACCTGACTTAGTACCTGACTAATCTTGCATGAGATCCTCGTTGCTCTCTCTACATGTACCTGACTTAGTACCTGACTAATCTTGCATGAGATCCTCGTTGCTCTCTCTACATGTACCTGACTTAGTACCTGACTAATCTTGCATGAGATCCTCGTTGCTCTCTCTACATGTACCTGACTTAGTACCTGACTAATCTTGCATGAGATCCTCGTTGCTCTCTCTACATGTACCTGACTTAGTACCTGACTAATCTTGCATGAGATCCTCGTTGCTCTCTCTACATGTACCTGACTTAGTACCTGACTAATCTTGCATGAGATCCTCGTTGCTCTCTCTACATGTACCTGACTTAGTACCTGACTAATCTTGCATGAGATCCTCGTTGCTCTCTCTACATGTACCTGACTTAGTACCTGACTAATCTTGCATGAGATCCTCGTTGCTCTCTCTACATGTACCTGACTTAGTACCTGACTAATCTTGCATGAGATCCTCGTTGCTCTCTCTACATGTACCTGACTTAGTACCTGACTAATCTTGCATGAGTTCCTCGTTGCTCTCTCTACATGTACCTGACTTAGTACCTGACTAATCTTGCATGAGATCCTCGTTGCTCTCTCTACATGTACCTGACTTAGTACCTGACTAATCTTGCATGAGATCCTCGTTGCTCTCTCTACATGTACCTGACTTAGTACCTGACTAATCTTGCATGAGTTCCTCGTTGCTCTCTCTACATGTACCTGACTTAGTACCTGACTAATCTTGCATGAGATCCTCGTTGCTCTCTCTACATGTACCTGACTTAGTACCTGACTAATCTTGCATGAGATCCTCGTTGCTCTCTCTACATGTACCTGACTTAGTACCTGACTAATCTTGCATGAGATCCTCGTTGCTCTCTCTACATGTACCTGACTTAGTACCTGACTAATCTTGCATGAGATCCTCGTTGCTCTCTCTACATGTACCTGACTTAGTACCTGACTAATCTTGCATGAGATCCTCGTTGCTCTCTCTACATGTACCTGACTTAGTACCTGACTAATCTTGCATGAGTTCCTCGTTGCTCTCTCTACATGTACCTGACTTAGTACCTGACTAATCTTGCATGAGATCCTCGTTGCTCTCTCTACATGTACCTGACTTAGTACCTGACTAATCTTGCATGAGATCCTCGTTGCTCTCTCTACATGTACCTGACTTAGTACCTGACTAATCTTGCATGAGATCCTCGTTGCTCTCTCTACATGTACCTGACTTAGTACCTGACTAATCTTGCATGAGATCCTCGTTGCTCTCTCTACATGTACCTGACTTAGTACCTGACTAATCTTGCATGAGATCCTCGTTGCTCTCTCTACATGTACCTGACTTAGTACCTGACTAATCTTGCATGAGATCCTCGTTGCTCTCTCTACATGTACCTGACTTAGTACCTGACTAATCTTGCATGAGATCCTCGTTGCTCTCTCTACATGTACCTGACTTAGTACCTGACTAATCTTGCATGAGATCCTCGTTGCTCTCTCTACATGTACCTGACTTAGTACCTGACTAATCTTGCATGAGATCCTCGTTGCTCTCTCTACATGTACCTGACTTAGTACCTGACTAATCTTGCATGAGATCCTCGTTGCTCTCTCTACATGTACCTGACTTAGTACCTGACTAATCTTGCATGAGATCCTCGTTGCTCTCTCTACATGTACCTGACTTAGTACCTGACTAATCTTGCATGAGATCCTCGTTGCTCTCTCTACATGTACCTGACTTAGTACCTGACTAATCTTGCATGAGATCCTCGTTGCTCTCTCTACATGTACCTGACTTAGTACCTGACTAATCTTGCATGAGATCCTCGTTGCTCTCTCTACATGTACCTGACTTAGTACCTGACTAATCTTGCATGAGATCCTCGTTGCTCTCTCTACATGTACCTGACTTAGTACCTGACTAATCTTGCATGAGATCCTCGTTGCTCTCTCTACATGTACCTGACTTAGTACCTGACTAATCTTGCATGAGATCCTCGTTGCTCTCTCTACATGTACCTGACTTAGTACCTGACTAATCTTGCATGAGATCCTCGTTGCTCTCTCTACATGTACCTGACTTAGTACCTGACTAATCTTGCATGAGATCCTCGTTGCTCTCTCTACATGTACCTGACTTAGTACCTGACTAATCTTGCATGAGATCCTCGTTGCTCTCTCTACATGTACCTGACTTAGTACCTGACTAATCTTGCATGAGATCCTCGTTGCTCTCTCTACATGTACCTGACTTAGTACCTGACTAATCTTGCATGAGATCCTCGTTGCTCTCTCTACATGTACCTGACTTAGTACCTGACTAATCTTGCATGAGATCCTCGTTGCTCTCTCTACATGTACCTGACTTAGTACCTGACTAATCTTGCATGAGATCCTCGTTGCTCTCTCTACATGTACCTGACTTAGTACCTGACTAATCTTGCATGAGATCCTCGTTGCTCTCTCTACATGTACCTGACTTAGTACCTGACTAATCTTGCATGAGATCCTCGTTGCTCTCTCTACATGTACCTGACTTAGTACCTGACTAATCTTGCATG
The DNA here is from genome assembly GCF_036898095.1 of Palaemon carinicauda. Classification (NCBI taxonomy): domain Eukaryota; kingdom Metazoa; phylum Arthropoda; class Malacostraca; order Decapoda; family Palaemonidae; genus Palaemon; species Palaemon carinicauda. Next base: position 56,849,729 of record NC_090767.1, on the reverse strand, counting down.
AGATCCTCGTTGCTCTCTCTACATGTACCTGACTTAGTACCTGACTAATCTTGCATGAGATCCTCGTTGCTCTCTCTACATGTACCTGACTTAGTACCTGACTAATCTTGCATGAGATCCTCGTTGCTCTCTCTACATGTACCTGACTTAGTACCTGACTAATCTTGCATGAGATCCTCGTTGCTCTCTCTACATGTACCTGACTTAGTACCTGACTAATCTTGCATGAGATCCTCGTTGCTCTCTCTACATGTACCTGACTTAGTACCTGACTAATCTTGCATGAGATCCTCGTTGCTCTCTCTACATGTACCTGACTTAGTACCTGACTAATCTTGCATGAGATCCTCGTTGCTCTCTCTACATGTACCTGACTTAGTACCTGACTAATCTTGCATGAGATCCTCGTTGCTCTCTCTACATGTACCTGACTTAGTACCTGACTAATCTTGCATGAGATCCTCGTTGCTCTCTCTACATGTACCTGACTTAGTACCTGACTAATCTTGCATGAGATCCTCGTTGCTCTCTCTACATGTACCTGACTTAGTACCTGACTAATCTTGCATGAGATCCTCGTTGCTCTCTCTACATGTACCTGACTTAGTACCTGACTAATCTTGCATGAGATCCTCGTTGCTCTCTCTACATGTACCTGACTTAGTACCTGACTAATCTTGCATGAGATCCTCGTTGCTCTCTCTACATGTACCTGACTTAGTACCTGACTAATCTTGCATGAGATCCTCGTTGCTCTCTCTACATGTACCTGACTTAGTACCTGACTAATCTTGCATGAGTTCCTCGTTGCTCTCTCTACATGTACCTGACTTAGTACCTGACTAATCTTGCATGAGATCCTCGTTGCTCTCTCTACATGTACCTGACTTAGTACCTGACTAATCTTGCATGAGATCCTCGTTGCTCTCTCTACATGTACCTGACTTAGTACCTGACTAATCTTGCATGAGTTCCTCGTTGCTCTCTCTACATGTACCTGACTTAGTACCTGACTAATCTTGCATGAGTTCCTCGTTGCTCTCTCTACATGTACCTGACTTAGTACCTGACTAATCTTGCATGAGATCCTCGTTGCTCTCTCTACATGTACCTGACTTAGTACCTGACTAATCTTGCATGAGATCCTCGTTGCTCTCTCTACATGTACCTGACTTAGTACCTGACTAATCTTGCATGAGTTCCTCGTTGCTCTCTCTACATGTACCTGACTTAGTACCTGACTAATCTTGCATGAGATCCTCGTTGCTCTCTCTACATGTACCTGACTTAGTACCTGACTAATCTTGCATGAGTTCCTCGTTGCTCTCTCTACATGTACCTGACTTAGTACCTGACTAATCTTGCATGAGTTCCTCGTTGCTCTCTCTACATGTACCTGACTTAGTACCTGACTAATCTTGCATGAGTTCCTCGTTGCTCTCTCTACATGTACCTGACTTAGTACCTGACTAATCTTGCATGAGTTCCTCGTTGCTCTCTCTACATGTACCTGACTTAGTACCTGACTAATCTTGCATGAGTTCCTCGTTGCTCTCTCTACATGTACCTGACTTAGTACCTGACTAATCTTGCATGAGTCCTCGTTGCTCTCTCTACATGTACCTGACTT
>NC_090767.1:56745384-56847599 GCF_036898095.1 Palaemon carinicauda | reverse complement strand
TTCCATGTCGTCTAGGTGGATGGGTGTCGAGCGAATGGCATTTAAAGCCGTTATCACCTCCAATGTGTTTGGCTGTGTATTGGGTGAAGGGTTCCTTGATGTGGCGTCTGCTGCGGGTATGTCTTTTCCTGGCACGTGAATGATTCGATATCTCCACCTTAGTGTTCGCTGCTTGAGTCGGAAGAGCCTTGGGTTCATGATGGTGTCTAGTTCTTTGCCCCCTAGAATTTTCACGAGTGGCTTGTGGTCCGTTGCTATATTCAAGTCTTTGCACCCCATGGTGAAGAATCAGCTGTCCTAGAGTGCCCATTCTACGGCCAGGGCTTCCCCCTCAATTGGTGCATACCGCTTTTCTGTGCCCTTGACAAATCGCGATCCTGCTAGGGTGGTCTTCCAGCCGCCTGGTGTGAGGGCCTCGCATGTACAGTGTTTCTGACGCAGCCAATACTCGATTCCGACTTTTGACCAATCTAGGTTAAGGCATGTTGGCTTGTCTGGGTTGAAAATCTCGACCCCCTTCTGGATTTCGCGTGTAATTGCTGCCTTCGACCTATCGAATGCGTTCTCGAGTTCTGGGCCCCACTGGAAGCGTACCTTTGGGCTGAGTAGGGGCCTGAACGGTTCCATTAAGTCAGTTGTTCTGTCATAGTGTGATACCTGGTGTACTAGTCCGAACCATGCCCGAATGTCTGTGATGTTCTTTGGTCTTGGGAACGTTGCAATTGCGTTCAGGTATTTTGGTAAGGGTTTTCCATCCGTTTCTCCAACCTGGAATCCTGCAAAGTCCACCTCTGTAGATGAGAATTGGAACTTGGCTGGGTTGAGAATGATGCCGTTCCTTCCAACAAGTTCCAAGTAATTTATGACGCGCCACCAGAGTTCCTGTAAGTTAGTCCCACCGTAGGGTGTCATCGACGCATTTTCTCTTTCTTGGGACGTCCGCAATACTCACATCATATCGTTGTGTGTACGCATCCTGTGATGCGAGAAAGCCCATGGGTGCGTGACGGTAGCGGAATCGTCCCTGCTCAGTGAGGAAAGTTGTCTTTTGTGTCTGTCCTCTTTGCAGATATCAATGAAGTGAAATCCGTTCCATGCGTCAGTGGCCGTTTTGTATACACTAGAAGGTACTGCTCTGGCTTGCTTTATGGGTGGGATGGTGTGATGTGTTTCTCGAACGCAATGTCAATTTAGGGGCTGTAAGTCCACAGTGCGGCGTGGTGTGCCATGTGGTTTTTGTGTGAGAACCATGTTGTGTAGCCAGGTCACTGGTGTGTTGGGTGGTAACGGTTCAATCACACCCAGTGCTACGTCTCTTTCCAGTTGGGCCTCCACCTCTTTTTGCCAGTGTACCGGTATGTTTGGGGGTCTCTTTGTCACCGTTGGTTCTGCCTGAGGGTCGATGAAACGTATCTCCAGGGGTGGTGCGGTCATTGTTGGCAGTGGCTGGTGTGGACACTTGTTGAAGGTTGACGATGCATATCGTTCCAGTAGCCACGCTTTCATATTTTGGGTGAACTCTGCTGACGGTTTGAACGTCAGGTTGGCTGGTTGCCGGGGAGGTGGAGTGTGGCGTGGGCATTTGCACTCTGCGAGCGAGTAGTTGCTGTGGGACTTCCCTACGTTTAGGCATACTGCGACCCTGCCTGTGGCACCAATCCTGGGGAAATCATGGTCCATGATGCCAAGCTTCGTCATAGCTGCTCAGCTGATATAAAACTTTTTGTCGGTGTCCGTGACATGCACCGTGGCAGTTGTGATGTGCGCTCCTTGCTCATTCTTGCCTGATAGTATGATGTGTGTGGAGCCGAGCACATTGATTTCCTGGTTGTTGGCTGCGAAGATGCATCTGTTAGCTGGCTTGAGGTGTTGCTGGTGTAGACCTATATTCAGGCACGTCTGAGCCCTGGAGTCCTCGACCGCCATAATGGATGAGGATTTGTTCGACATCTTTTTGTTGTAAGCAGCAGGGTTCACCGATATGCGGATGGGGATCATTGGGTGAGGTAAAACTTTGTTTCAGGAGTTCATTCCTGATGTGTGTACTTTGTTGTTTTCTGCTTCTGTGTCTTCTTGCGTGCGATAGAATAACGCCCCTGCTTCAGTACCTGCCGATAATAGCCGCGGCTTCCGTTGCCGTTGGACATTTTCCCTCCAGCATACTAGGCACGACTTGAACTCCTTTACTTTGCCTCTCACTTTTCCAAACTTTGGAGTGAGGCATCCGCACTGGCAACGAAACTGATGTCTTTGAGGTGTCTTGTTCATCGCCCTTTTTCGGTGTGGTTGAGGGGGTTGTGTTCGTTGTCATTTTCGCTTGTATCCTGTACCCGCTGGCTGATACTGATGGGTTTGCACTTAACATGGCCCGGCTAGCTGTTTCCTTGCTGTCGATGAGTGTTACTGTTTTGCTTAGTGTCTTGTTATCGACCTCTGGGGTTCCCAACACATCTCTTTGGATTTCTTTATCTGCGAGGCCATTTACCAGGATCAACTTCACAATCTCCTCTGTTTAGTCGCATGTAATCGTCTCTGTGCAGGGTTGGACTTGCAGGCGTTGGTGATGATCCACTGAAACACATTGGACACCCTGCGCAACCTTGCCACATATTGCCCTACAGGTTCACCAGGGGCCTGAGTGGTTTGTAGTACTGTAGTGTCGTCCTCCATACGCTTAAGGCTACACTCGGTACTGCCAGACGTTTGATTGCCGCTAGTACGTCCACCTCAGTCTTTGTTGCGATGGCGGGGTCCTCTCTGAATAGGGCGGCTTCAAGTTCTGGTTCACAACATGCGAGCAGGTGAGCTGTTGTCAGGTTAGGTGCCAAAGACGTTCCATCGCGAAACATTTCCCACCGCCTTGTGAAAGCGGCCCAGTCATCTTCGCCGACGCCTTGTTTCAGTAATGGGTGGTTAATTTTGGGGGGTTTCTGGCGTGACGAGTTTTTGTCATGCTTGTTCTTCTGATGTAATTGCATCAGTGCTATGCACGTCATATAATTCGCCTGGTTCACCTCCGTGCACCCAGGAGCCTCAAACCTCAATGACGCGGCCATGTCTGTATGTCCTGCGTTCTTGCCTACAATATTTCTTCAAACATGGTCAATAAGACATTCGTGCATTTGATGACTTTATTTGAGGTACACGCAACGAATGTTTGAAGCTGAAAAAATAAATGTATGTAATTACACACTTGTAATGGTTATAAGATAAAATAGGCTACCATACCTGTGATAGGCCATCCTGCTACATACATATCTATACATATAAATATGACCTTCCTGTGGCATGAGTGGATATGGGATATGCACTGTCATATATATTAATCTATGTATGTACACTGTGATGCATGCTTATATTTACTGCCAGACCTGCGTAAAATTACCCATTGGGAGAACTGTAAAATATGCCCATGATTGGCCTATCCAAATGTGTGACTCTCATCTGGCTGCTATGTAGCTCGCAATATAAATAAAACATAATGCCCCCTCTGGGCTCATAATAATGATGCACCCTCTTATACTATTACTTACAAATAAATCAAGATAATATTCCTAAGATCATTGTAGTATAACAGTTCCGGTAGCTGAGGCTTCCCTCGTGAATCTGTTTGTATCCCTGTTTACCTTTTGCGCCCCTAGGTGGCGCACATGCCCCTTGCCTGCCAGATTTGATCTGTCCTAACTCATTATTCCACAGGTAGGGCCATAACCTCTGTACCATGGTCTTCCACTGTCTTGGGGTAAAGTTCTCTTGCTTGAGGGTACACTCTGGGACACCATTCTTTTTTATTTGTCTTCCTTTAGTTTTTGTGAAGTTTTTATAGTTTATATATGAAGATTTATTTTGATGTTGTTACTGGTCTTAAAGTATTTTATTTTACGAATAGAACTTGCCTAGCAGTTATATATATATATAGCTATAGTCTCTGTCGTCCGGCAGATTTTTCAAAACTCGCGGCAACCGCTGAGTGGTGGCTGTCCGGTTAGGTAGTTAACAACCCTTACAGGGTGGTACTTGGAATCATTCCCGTTTTCTGTTCCTCAGATCCTCTCTGGCGGTTGGACTGACAACATCGTTGCTGGTCCGCCATTGGGTTTTTCGCTCGCTTTCCCTGTGTCGCTATATCGGACTATTATTGGTGACGTATACTGACCTGTGGATTGGCAATCGCTTTTGTGATTTATTCTTTTGATTGTTCTTTGAATACGATGTCTGATAAGCATTTTTGAGTGTGTGTGAATGAGGAATGCAAGGTGAGGTTACCGAAAGCTTCGGTGGACCCTCACACTGTTTGTTTGGGGTGCAGGGGCTTTGAGTGTACCCTGGATAAAAGGTGTAAAGAATGTGAGGTTTTGGATGAAAAGAAATGGTTGGAAATGAAACGCTATGTGCGTAAATTAGAATTGGATAAAGTCAGGAGGGCTTCTAAATCTAAGTCTGTTAGTGATGTTAGCCTAGACTTTTTTTTTTTACCCCTCAATTCCTTCTGTAGAAGTTGAACCTTCTCCTGAGGTAGTAGCCCCTGCTCCTTCTACAGGAACGGTGACTACTGTGGATAACCCTCAGTACGCCAGGATGGCGGCTGAGATGAAGGATCTTAAGGACCAGCTTGCAGCCTTGAAGGAAGGTAAGAGTGCAAGGGAAATTAGTGCTTGTGAAAGTGCAGTGGAGGTGGCGACTGATCGAACCTGTCACGCCCCTAGGTCTAGACCTCTACCAAGCTCCTAGGACCAAGGGAGAAGGTACGTCGATAGCCGCAAGGGAGCGAGAGGTACGTATCCTCTGTCAGCTGTCGCCTCAAGCAGTCCTGTTGCTATTTCCCAGGCTGCTCATGATCGCCACGGAAAAGGCGTGTTGGAAGAGGTAGTGTCTTCTCCGAGCCCCTCTCCTAGACGCAGATGGCAGTATGAGGCATCGAGGCCGACCAAGAGAAGGTGGATACAGCAAGCTGACCAGACCCGTTCTCGCTCTCCCCTTTCGAGTAGATGGAGTAGCTCGGAACCTATTCCTTCCGACGATGACTGGAACGCCTCTCCAGTGAAAAAGTCTAAACCTAGATCGGACGATTCTCCGCAGGACGCTTGGAGGAAGGAGAGATCTCCTCTTCTTTCAGGTTACGAAGGACTCTCGAGAGAACCTTTTCCTGCTACCAGCGTGACTCGGCAGCCTTCTCCTTCGGTATCGCGAGACCCAGCAGCGATTGCGAAATCCTTCATGACTGTCATGCAAGAACAACTGATGTCGCTAGTTCAAGCTTTTAGCCGCCCTCTCCCCCCCAGTCGGGCAGACGTAAGGACGACAAATTACCAATGAAAAAATCTAGCAAAGAAACACCCTCAAAGTTTTCTTCAGCTAGTAAGAGGGAGCGGAGTTCCTCTCCCTTTCGGGATGACAGACAGCACCATTCTCGCGGTGAGGGGAGGTTACGTCACTCCTCGGCCAGGGAAACGCGCCGCGATTCGTCAAGCGCTCGACGCCGCGTTCCTCCTTCCTCTAGACGACGACAGGACGCATACGACTCTCGTCATCAGAGACGCTTCCGACTCCCGCTCGCGCCGTTAGGACGCATCTAGCCTGCCTCTCAAGGACGCATCCAGCTCTCTACGTCAGGACGCATCCTCCTCTCGACGCAAGGACGCTTCAAGTGCTCGACGCCTAGACGTAACCAGCGCTTGGCGCCAGGACGCACGCGTTTCCCGATGTCGGGACGCATCCAGTCCTCGCCGGCAGGACGCATCCGGCGATCTGCTTTACTCCTCTGATGCAGGTGAACAGCGAGAAGGAAGTGATCCTTATGCACGCCGTACTGAAAGTAATGTGGATGTTAAAGAAGCCTCCGACTTAGTTCCTTCAGCTCAAAGGGAAACAGAGTTGGAAGGAATGCAGGACTAAGAGGATATTTCGGAGGACGAAGATAAACCTGCTAATGCGGCTGCTGACTATAAGGTTCTCTCACGCTCCCTCCTTGAGCTGTATGGAGAGGAGTTTAAACCTGCTGCTTCTCGTTCTCCTCAGTCGCAGTTCATCAGGAAGAAGTCGAAGAAGCAGTCGGCTTTCATCAAGATGGAACTGTCGATTTCGGCAAAGAAGGCTCTGGCTAGGATCAATGACTTGCTGAAAGAGCGCAGACAAGCAGTGAAGACCACCTTCTCGTTTCCACCAGCTCGACCTGCCTCTAAGGCGGGCATGTGGTATGAGACTGGAGAAGCTCTTGGCCAGGGAGTACCTGCCTCCTCCCAGGGGGAGTTCTCCAACATAGTAGATTCATCTAGGAGACATGCCCTTAATTCTGCTAAGGTGATGTGGTCTATGTCGGAGCTAGACCACCTCGTCAAAGGAATCTTCTGATCCATCGAAGTGTTCAGCTTCTTAGACTGGGCACTTTGAACACTGGCCAGGAAAGCAGAACACATACAAGCCACAGAGACAGAAGACCTAACCAGTATTATGGCCTGTATGGATAAGGCTCTAAGAGATGGGGCAAACGAATTGGCTTCCCTGTTTTCTGCGGGAGTTCTGAAGAAGAGGGCTCCATTATGCTCCTTCACGACCAAAGCGGTTACGGTCGCACAGAAGGCGGAGCTCCTATACGCCCCTCTCTCAGAACATCTTTTTCCTTAGTCCCTAGTCAGGGACATTACCCTTTTGCTGGCACAAAAGGCTACGCAAGACCTCCTGACGCTCTCCGCAAGGAAGGCTTTACCGGGGAATCTGCCATCTTTGAAGAAAGAGGAGAGGAAAGTTCAGCAGCCCTTTCGAGGTAGAGCCCCTACTAGGACCGAGTTGAGAGGAAGAAGGCAGGAGACGGGCAGTAGAGCGACCAGAGGGTCGTTCAGGGCCCGCACTAGGAAATGAGGCTCAAGTCCTCCAGACAGCAGTAGGAGCAAGTCTCACACTTTTGGCATGCCTGGAAGGAAAGAGGGGCGGAGGCTTCTTTAACATCCACATTACTTTCAGTACGGCGTGCATAAGGATCACTTCCTTCTCGCTGTTCACCTGCATCAGAGGAGTAAAGCAGATCGCCAGATGAGTCCTGGCGGCGAGGACTGGATGCGTCCTGACATCGAGAAACACGTGCGTCCTGGCGCCTGGGCACTGGTTACGTCTAGGCGTCGAGAGGAGGATGCGTCCTGACGTAGAGAGCTGGATGCGTCCTAACGTCGCGAGATGGAAGCGTCCTGGAGAGGCAGGCTGGATGCGTCCTGAGGGCGCAAGCGAGAATAAAATTAACTCGAGCCAGGGATTCACTGGCGAAAAACGTAAGACTATAATCCGCTAGTGGCGGAAAAGTGGTATACGTAAGAGTCAACTAAAATACCCAAAAGTAATAACAAACTCCGCTGTAAAGTCTGTTAACCAAGTACAATATCCGGAGCCCAGAACAATGAGTCGAACGAATAAACCGCCTTAAAAACAAAAATATAAGTAAATTCTCAGAATATGGGATACCCACCGAGTGAGAAGCATAAACGAGAAAGTGCAAACACAATTATAAATAAATTCTCAGAATACGGGATACCCACCGGTGTGGGAAACGTAAGTGATAAAGAACAAACAGACTAAAAATCAGATCTCAAAAGTTGTAGGCTCCGGATAAACAGGTGAATAAAGAAGCGCCGGAAGGCATGTGAACCTTCGGCGCATAAAAACAAAAATATAAAAACACAATATATAATAAAATAAAATCTCCCAAAAATAACGCCGGAATACATGCGTAAGATCCGGCGCAAAACGCAATGAATATAAACTTGAAATACAATGTTAAATTACACTAAAAGCTCCGCCGCAATCGCCCTCCCCGACACTTAAAAAACTATCAAATATAGGATAAAGAAAACTAACAGATATAGGATAAAGAACGGTAACAACAGAGTGAAGTGTCTGAAACCGATCAAAGAAACACTATTACAATACGTAAAAATTAATCTAAAATATCCAAACCCTCCGGGACGGGAGGATAACATCAAGGATGGATAACAGGGAGGGGAGGGGGAGTCGGGAGACGAGGTGCAAACCCAGTCTCGAATGCCTGGTGGCCAACCAAACTGAAGCGAGAAGAGAGTGCTACCCGTACTGACGTAGGGAGCGTATGGGCCAACCCCCCACCTCGAGGAACTTCCTGTTTACTGCCATAGAGCACGTGACCAAAGCCAACCCCCTTTGAAGAAGAGGGAGGCGAAGGGGTAAGAGGAAGGACCCAAGAGGGGGGGGGGGGGGAGGACCAGAACAAAATCAGGTGACTATTGTGATCGGAGGGAGGGGGAGGCCACCCACCGAAAGACAAAGGAAAAACCTGAAATGGCGGCAAACATGTAGCTCCCGCGATCGTATGTATAAACACAATAAATAATGGCAGACGTAAATGACGTGATTAAAATAAAAGCGAACACGCAAAATGAGAACGTTAGGGGGGAAAGAACACGGAGATATTTAATAAAACTTAACCTAAATCATTCTAAATCGGGAATAAGCCAAAACGGAAAGGGGATAAGGTAAATGAAAAACAAAAGGTCTTCCAAAAATGGGAAAATAACGATCCAGAACAACCAAAAGAGAACGTATTCTTCTCCCCGAAAAAGACTCAAAACAAAAAGGCTGGCAAGAAAGCTACCCACCGAACCGCTTATGGATCGACTAAGTAGGATATCAAATACAGCGCTAAAAAACCTGAAGGGTAAATTCGCTAAAATAATAAAAATGAATAAAATATGATCATGCCTAAATATGAAATAGATGTTCAAAACATATACAAGGGCTTACAAATAGTATGAAGAACTAAATGCAAACCCGATAAACAAAGAGATCACGAGGAAGCGACACACAATGGCCGCAGCGAACCCCCGAAAGGAAACAACCAGCGGCGAAAACAAAAAACCAAACACGGTTAAGAATAAAAAGTGTCGCTACCTAGAAATCCCAAAGAGACAAATATAATACTCAACTTGGAAGCTGGGATCTCTAAAACGCCGGACATCTTCCAAAAAACACAAAACAACACTGAGTAAAACAAAACACGTCTGACCAACACAAGTGCTGTTGAGGAATGAGGATGGGGGGGTGGGGAGATGTAGGGGTAGAGAGGGGGGATGTTGATGAAGGAGAGGTTTAATTGGTGAGGGATCCATGGTCGTGGTTCGATCACGCCCCAGTTTTCTATACCGACACTCAAAGAGTGAGCGAGCTAGGTTTATTCCTGGCATTCCACGCATCTTTTTTTCTCTGGTATATTCAGCAATAACTATGCCTTAGACATGGTGCTAGCGGAGCATTTCACGGAGCTACACAGGTCCCTCGCCCAGAAATACCCATTAGCCCATCCGATAGGTAAGTAGGTAAGGACATGGCTTGTAGGTTAGGTTAGGGGGGAAAGTTTAGGTAAATGGTTATCCATTTTCCATGCACACGTGAAGACCTGGCCGCTGATATACAAAGGCTCCCAGAACTCGACACCCATTTGCTACACAGTCTTATTTTGAGTTTTACGAAAGGGCGCTCTTCCATTTTCACCTTATGGTCTTAGCAGGTCCAATTCACTGCAGGACAATATTCCTGATGAAGAAAGTAAGAGTGCCTGGTTTATTTCAAAACATTTTGAACAAATCTGAATTTCAAATGAAAATACTCGGGAGAAATTCGTATTCTTAAATTATGGACGTTTTACAATTCTACAAGTTACGGTATAAGTCTGGGTGTATGTATGATGATGGCCAATTCAGAATAGGGTAGTGTTAGGGACTCCTCCCCCTCTTACACTGCATTAGACCCCGATAGCCAGGGACACGGGTTGTGGGTTAGGTTAGTTCGGTGTGTTAAGTTAGGTGGTGTTGTTTCGTAGAGGTTTTGCAGAATGACAGACAGATTTTGTAGCACAGCGACCTTGTCTTATGAACGGCTAGAAATCGGAAAGAAATTCCATTTTCTATACACGCGGGGTGTATATCCTAGTTTAACCCTTTTACCCCCAGGCTATTTCGAACTTTCCAACCCTTAACCCCCGGCGTTTTTTTTTTTTTCAAGCACATTTTGCAATATATATTTTTTAAACTGCTCCAACAGCCCTAATTTTCATCATAGAGAGGTCAGGTTGGTCTCATTTTTTTGGAAAACGCCTGAAGTTTCTCATAAAGTTATCAAAAATATGCCAAAAAAAAATGTAAATAGCAGTTTTTTGCAAGGATGTCCCAGTATGTCCATTGGGGTAAAGGGATGAGTTTTGTGAAACGTACCAGTACCTCCATGGGGGGGGGGGTAAAAGGAATAACCTATCCAAATAATTTGAAAAATATATATTTTGATGATTATCATAAAGATGTTATGTTACAATAAAGTAAAACTGCAAGTGTTCTCTATTTTGGTATAACTTAATCATGCGTTGGTTGTAGACGCATTGGTATGACATGTATAGCAATATGGGGTCCTTAGGCAAATAGGTGGTTTCTGTGGTGAGAGGTTATTTATCCGTCTTGTTTGATGTGACGCGTAAACTATTAGAATACTGTAAGATAATAGTTACAGAGAAATCGTGATTGGTTTATGTGTATTATTTGCGTTTTGAACATTTCTGGGGACAATAACTAGCAGAAACCCTTATTTGCTTATTTATGGTGGGTCGACTACCACAACTGAAAACTTGAAACGCCTTTGAACACACCCTATATCAGTGTAGCGGTCTTACGACCAACCCCCTTACCCAAGTATATTTATGAGTATATTTCTCCGCGGAAATAACGCTATTTAATCATCGGTCTTTGTGCTGCTGTGTCTTGCATCTCTCTCTCAATTTATTATCTTCCTCCTCCTTGGTTCTACCCATTTGTGTGGCCGAGTATTTTGCCATTACAAGAGCTGCTTACCAGAGCTGAAGTCTCTCTTCTACCCTTACCAAGTGGAAAGTAGCCACTGAACAATGACAGTGCAGTAGTTAACAACTTGAGTGAAGAAGAATTTTCTGGTTATCTTCAGTGTTGTCGGGTGTATGAGGGAAGAGGAGAACGTGTAAAGAATAGGCTAGACTATTTGGTGAAAGTGTAGGCAAAGGAAAAAGCCGTAACCAGAGGTGAATCCAGTGTACAGTAGTACAGTACTATTGAGCCAGTTAAAAGGACCCAATAATGCTAACAGTAGTATCTCAACGGGCAGCTGCTGGCTTGCCAGTCATTAGCGGGGAAGCATCACACCCTGCTCGCTCACTGTAACTCTACTTTGATTTCAGCAGTCGGTGGAGACAAAGCCCTGTCCCCACTGGGTTGAAACTGGACGAATTCCTGCTGGTCTCTGTTCCCGGTATGAGGATATATAATAGTGTCTTGGGAATTATTATTATTACTACCGGTACTTGCTAAGCTACAACTCTAGTTGGAAGAGCAGGATGCTCCAAGTCCAAGGGCTCCAACAGGGAAAAATAGCCCAGTGAGGAAAGGAAATAAACTATAAGAGAACTAATATTTTGATAACAATAACAGCATTAAGATCATTCTTTCATGTATATACCATTACAACTTGAAAAATAAAATCAAGAATAAGAGAAATAATATAGAATAGTGTGTCCAATTTTACCCTCAAGCAAGAAAACTCTACCCTAAGATAGTGGAAGACCATAGAACAGGGGCTATGGCACTACCCAAGATATTGCTTTAGTCAAGAACTTGATTAATATTATCATGTTACCTTTAACGCCTTAGGCTGGCCAAGGGGGAAAGCTCAGTCTCTCCTCCTTAGAGTTAGACTTCTCTGAAGTCTCAAGATCAGACTTCTTTCCTTCTGTGTCTATTTGCCAACCCTCCGTGGTTTTCTGACACACACACGTGAATAACACACATCCTAGTGAGTGCTGTTGATTCAACGTTTTCGGTCTCGCTTATCGGGAGCCAGTTGCTTCGCGTTCCGAGTCTGGCGATCAACTCGCTTTCAGCAATTTGGTATGGGGATCAAATTGTTTTAGCCATTTGAATTCCTCTGTGTCCTCAGCTCACATTCAGGGGGAAGCTAGCATTTCACTTGAGAGACAGATGCATTAGCCAGGATCTTCCTCTGAGCCCGCCAACCCTCCGGGGTTTTATGGCAGAGGCTGTCGCAAGCGTTTGCTGTTGTCCTGACCAGGTGGTTCAGAAGTGCAATAGCGAGTACTCGGTTCACAAATTATCCTCGCCGATCAGCTCGCCTGGCTGGGTTGAGAGCCCACCATCATAAGCTAGCACTCGGCTCGATCCCCATGGCTCGTGCATGCCCTTGCACAACTGAGATTGCTCTACCACAAGCAAGGCTCCCTCACCTTTTGCCGCACTCCCAATGCCCCCCGTCTCCCACTCGGCCACAGTCGGTGATCCTACTTCATCCAGGGGGTTAGTAGAGCATGAACCAGGTTTGTGCTCCCCTGGGGCTTGCACCCATGTCGACCTGAGAGACATGTAGAAAGCAATTGTTCACTCAAGGTCATTGGTGAGCTTTTCCCTGCGTTCAGCAGCATGCGCTCGAGGCAATCGCTTGCCTCACACCTGAACTCTCTTGAGCTGATGAATGTCCTTTCTACACCCCAAATGTGGATGAGACAGTCAGAGATATACAATAGGGGTTTATTCAACTGCTTAGGCACTGACATCATTCTAAAACCAAAATGGGTAGGTCTTCTTATTGAGAGGTTTGTTCCATCAAGTTGAGTACTGGTGTTTTCTCTGGAACTGAGGAGACCTGCCTGGGGTGCAAAATGGTGGCAGGTGCAGGCTTCCGAAGAGGTCGAGGAGTTGTGCGTGTGTATGCTTGAACAAATCCTCTGGCGTTTTGCTCTCCTGGCGTGTTACGTCCTCCAGGACACACTGCAGGGACAGGACATCCTACCAAGTGGTCTGACGACCAGTAGGAATTTTCATGGTGGCCAGGGATTGCTCTAGCCAACTTGCCACTTTACTGGGAACAGTTTTGAGGAACTTGCGCCTTGGGTCTCTTTTGTCCAGGTTACACCGTGGGTATGCTGACTTATACAAGGAGGCCAACTACATAGAGTAAATTTTCAACAGTTCGGCCTTCTCCCAGGTGGCGCTCTGGAATCGGGCCATCCTCCCAGCATCTCTTCTCTCGGAATCCTTAGCACCAGTCGAGTTGGAGATCCTTCATTTCCAGGTTGGAGGTTTCAGAACCCTCATAGGCTGGGAAAGCTCGCTTCCCCCTTCAGGTACCTTCCAAGCTCAGTAGTTCATCGACTGGATCTTTCTGCCGTCTATCTACCGACTGGCGCAGGAGGAGGTCTCAAAATCTGTAAGGAATTGGGTAAAACTTTGGCCGGATTCCAACTGAAAGATTCCAGGCTTGATGGCCCTGATCAAGTCATATAGATGGTAGTCTGACTAAAGGGTTTTGACATCCTCAGTAGAATCACCGTCAGCTGAGCTGACACCGGAGCAGGAGCTGTAAGAGTCGCCAGAGGTACCACTTGCCGGAATCTTCTTCGCAGGTCAACTCCTGTTCACAGTCGGTATTACTGATATAGCTGGTCTATTGTCAACCTTAGTTTGGCATTTCTGTTTGGGTATGGCCCCAGTCTTAGCAGGATGTGCTGCAACATCTTCCAGTCTGCCTAGTCAGCCAAGAACTGCTTCCTTAGTCCACATATAGGGCTGCCTAGTAGTTGCCGGAATAGGTGGGGAGGCAAGTTTGTGCCTCTATTAAAGGACTTAAATTTGTCTAGTTAGGAAAAATAGAAAATACTTTAAAAATTTGTATTTTGATTTTCGTGTCTTTCGTACCTGAGGTTAGAAACGTAACACTGACTAATTGATATTAATTCAAAATTGAGTCAAAGACTTGGATTTTAGCCATTGTGCTTTATTGCTCAAAGAATGCTAGTCTTTGATAGGAATTGGATATTTGCCTCAGAGCAATGCTTATTATTATGCATGCAAGATACATTCAATGATAAGTCCTCAACAATATGAGTAGTTCTGTTTTTAATTATTTTTCATCTTATTTCAGGTCTACGGAGATGAAAGCGTTGCTGGAGAAGAATGGGGGAAATGTCTGTCTAAAGGTGAAGGACATTACTTTAAAATCAAGTTGTAAAAGGATACCCGCCTAGATGATGCTGAGGATTGTGAGGGACAATGAAGGACAGCCTTTTAGTCATGCAGATGACTAAGGGACAGATGGTCATCATACAGACACCATAGTTACCGTAGAAGATAATGACGATAATGCTGTTGAGAAATTGGCTGGATGCACGGCATGTCGGCTCGTCTTAGCTTTTGTCGTTATTGTATGTCATCAAGACCATTCTACATCTCTTCAATAAAGGTAAGAAGGATTTAGATACCTATGAAGGGTAAACTAATCCTAATTCCTTATGGAAACGATTCATTTGTAGACTGTTCAGTTTCTTAAAGATGATTGTAAATGAAGGGTATTGTGTTGGTTAGTTTATGTAGGGAATCTCTTTAGGTCCTGGATTTACAAACTTGCTAAGCTCCAACCAGCATATCCATTAAACTGAGGGACAGCTGTACTCTATTGAGAATGATACAATAAACAGTTAATTGGTGGTTGTATTTACTCTTCTCAGGTAATGTCCATGCCATTAAGTCATGTAAAGTGTTAAGTATCAAGAAACATTATCAGATCAAACCACCTTTTAGAGTACTTGTTCCTATATGAATATCAACTGTCGTCCCTTAATAGGGGAATGATTTCAATGACAGGCATCAGAGTTTTCTCATCGATTCGGGTCGTAGGGTATTACTTTCGGCATAGCCGAAATGACGAGCCATTAGAATTTTAACGAGGGTTTACTAACCCCTCGCTAGTTAGCGTGGGGGTAGGGGAGGGGTAGCTAGCTATTCCTCCCCCCCCTCACACACCGGTGACTAGCTCACTTTGCTTTTGGCTCGGGTGATGAACAGACGTGTCTGCTCCCACCCTCGCTTGACAGCCTTTGATCTTTTTGTTTTTGCCTTTTCTTTGCAGTTGTGTGTTTGGAAGTTGGCCTTTACTATGGATCTCCTGCGCGCCATCGCTCCCCAGCACGTCCACGCGCCCACGAGCCTGCTCGCCATAGATCGCCTGCGCGCAAGCGCACCGTCACCTGTGCGCAGTCGCTCACCTGCGCGCTTATGCTCTCCTGTGCGCCATCGTTCTCCTGTGCGCCATCGCTCGCCTGCGCGCCATCGCTCGCCTGCGCGCCATCGCTCGCCTGCGCGCCATCGCTCGCCCGCGCGCCATCGCTCCCCCGCGTGCCCTCGCCCGCGCCTTCATCTCCATGTGCGCAAACCTGGGATTATTCCATCGCACTAGCGCGATTCCCACCGGGTTTCGCTGCGCGAGCCCCCGAGCAAGATTTCAGGAACGAGAGAAGCCAGGTCGTCGTCTTCACCCCCCCCCCCCCCCCCCGGCAAGCGCAGATCAGCGCGCTCGTAGGAGGAGGGGAGGTCTTCAGATAGGTCCAGGCACCAATCTTCTTCCCTTTCTTTTCAGGCAGGCCCTGTTGTAGTATCTACTCCGAAGGATAGCCCGATCCCCTTCCCTCCAGAGGGAGCCTCTGACACTGCGTCTGTCAGTAAGCAGCCATGGTTTGGGTCCCTTATCAGAGCTGTCGTCCAGGCTGTCAAGCCTGCCTTCTCTGAGTTGGGCCTCAACCCAAGGGCAGCTCCGACCCCACTGAAGAGGAAGAGAGGAGTAGAGGTCATTGTGACTTCTCCCAGGGTCAAGCTGGCTCTTCCAGTGCACCACTCTGTGGAAGAGCTTGCCAAGGGAGTCCCTCTTGAGAGACACTCTAGCCGGCAAGTGACTTTCTCGGCGACGGAGATCCTAAGCCAGGAGAAGGTCGTGAAGTGTGCCATGCAGGCTACTTCGTGGCTGGATATCTGGTTGGGTTCTCATGACATCCTGCTGCGATCTGAGGATCTGTCCAAGGAGAACACCAGGAAGGCCCTGGAGACCTTCTTCCTTTCGGGCACCCGCACCATTGAGTTTCTGGCCCACCAAGTTTCGAACTTGTGGGCCAATTCGATCTTGAAACGACGTGATGCGGTGGCAGAAAGGTTCCATTTGAAGGTCCCGGCCATCGAAGTCAGCAGGCTCAGACATTCTTCCCTTTTGGGAAAGAGTCTGTTTCAGCCCAAAGATGTGAAACAGGCAACTGAGAGGTGGAGGAAATCCAATCAGAACTCTCTCCTCCAAAGGGCTCTCACAACGAAGCCCTACAAACCTCCAGCACCTAAACAACCTCGCCCGTCGAAGACAACGAAACCGGCAGTGGCAGCAAAGACGACAGTGTCCAAACAGCAGCCCTTTCCTGTCAAAGACAACAAAGGCAAAAAGTCCTCCAGGGAAGGCAAGAATCCTAGAGGGAGTGGCCGAGGCCGCAAACGCTACGATTGGCAGTCCCCCTGCATGTCCACCAGTGGGGGGATGCCTACAAAGTTGCGCAATCAGGTGGCCGCAACTCGGGGCCGATTCCTGGACGATTTCCGTAATCGGTCAGGGATATCGCGTCCCGTTCACAACATCTCTACCTCCCCTGACAGCGAATCCAGTGTCGAGCTCCTATGCTATGGGATCGGAAAAGGGGCTAGCCCTACGGGCAGAAGTCGAGACCATGTTAAAGAAGGATGCTCTCCAAGAGGTCGTCGACGGTTCCCCAGGCTTCTTTAGTCGACTCTTTCTTGTAAAGAAGGCGTCTGGAGGCTGGAGACCAGTCATCGACCTCTCAGCTCTGAACAGGTTTGTCAAACAAACATCGTTCAGCATGGAGACGGCAGACACGGTCAGACTTGCAGTGAAACCACAAGACTTCATGTGTACACTGGATCTGAAGGACGCGTACTTCCAGATCCCAATCCATCCGTCTTCAAGGAAGTACTTAAGATTCAGCCTAGACAACAAGATCTACCAGTTCAAGGTGCTGTGTTTCGGTCTCTCCATAGCACCTCAAGTTTTCACCAGGGTGTTCACACTGATTTCTTCGTGGGCATACAGGATCGGCATCCATCTCCTCCGCTATCAGGACGACTGGCTGATCCTGGCAGACTCGGAGTCGACCTTTCTTCGACACCGGGACAAGCTTCTGGGACTTTGCCAAGATCTAGGGATCATGGTAAATCTCAAGAAGTCTTCTCTGCTTCCAACTCAACGACTGGTATATCTAGGCATGATCTTGGACACCAATCTCCACAAAGCCTTCCCATCAGACAACAGGATAGCAAGGCTGAGGAGGGTCGCGAATCCTTTCCTCAGACGAGAAGAGCTCCCAGCCCAATCGTGGTTACGTCTCCTCGGTCACCTCTCATCCCTGGTCCGTCTAGTTCCCAATGGTCGCCTCAGAATGAGATCTCTCCAGTGGCGACTCAAGTCCCGGTGGAATCAGGGTCTCGATTCCCCGGACGTCATGATCCCTGCAGAACAGACGGGCTTTCAGTGGTGGGTGGCAGACGAAAACCTACGAAAGGGAGTGGATCTTCTCGTCCTCCCCCCGGATTTGATGCTGTTTTCGGACGCCTCAAAGAAGGGGTGGGGGCCCATGTTCTGAATCAGAGGACCTCAGGCCTGTGGTGAGAATCAGAAAAGTGCCTCCATATAAATCTGCTAGGAATGAAGTCCGTCTTCCTGGTCCTTCAACAGTTCCAACAATACCTGGTGGGTCACTCTGTGGTGGTGATGAGCGACAACACCACAGTAGTGGCTTACATCAACAAGCAAGGAGATACCTTTTCAAAGGAGCTATCCCATCTCGCAGTAGAGATACCGAGATGGACCGAAGTCCACTCGATTCCACTATCGGCTCGCTTCATTCCGGGCAAGAGGAATGTGCTCGCCGACAGTCTTAGCAGAGCGTCTCAGATAGTGAGTACCGAGTGGTCTTTGGATCATCTAGTAGCCACCCTCTTAATGAGAGAATGCCTTGATGAAGTCACTGAGCTTCAGCACGGCATTCTATTCCCGTGCTGAAACTTGGTGACGGGCAAGAGGGCTCTCGAACTTCGGGAAATTGCTCCCCCAGTTCGAATCTAAATTTCTCTCTTTCATCTTTTTCTTCTGCTTAATATTACTTCGACCTTCTCCTAATTTTATCAAATTTCCTTTCTTTCATCTTGCTGTCCTATCTCTATGATTATTATTTTTCTTAGTTATATGTATATGTAGGTGTATGCATGTATGTATGTATATATATGTGTGTATATATATATATATATATGTATATATATGTGTATATATGTATATTTATTTATTTATTTTATTTGTTCATTTATTTATTTATTTATTTTTTTCTATTTTATTTAAATGGCGTGGATATTTCCACATTCGTTATTACTGCCTGCTTAGATGAATGGGAGAAGGGATCACGGTTGGGAGGTATTCGCGTTCAAAGCTATATATGAGAGTATTGGATGATCTCAGCCATCCCAAAGATGGTTTGGACCTTTTTGGCGGAACTACTCTCAAGGGTTGGGTCATCGGAATCCAGGGGGATCCAATCCTTGAGGTGGGACTCTTGGCTTTTGGCCGGAAGCCCATCATTACAGATATGGGGAGGATGATTCCATATTACTTTGGTCTCAGTCCTAACAGGCGGGTTTAGCTTACACCTGTGCCTCTATATCTGTTTTGATGCTATCCTTCGGGTAGGGTATGGAGTGGACCATCGGGGAAATATACTCTCATTGTGCCGATAGTGGAGAATGCAAATTTCCTTCCCAACGTATGATACTTTCTTATAATTCTCAAGCAGGTACCCCAACAAAACAACAAAAAAAACCTGAAAATCCCACCCTTAAATATGGACCCTTCAAATACTGACTCCCCATCCCCTGGATTTGCTGACTCCCCCCCGGCACTGTTGACGACTTCTGCTACTGTAATTAAGGAAAACTCTGTTGACGACCTTCGAACTAAAAAGGACCACTCTACTGATGTTAAAAAATCTAGCAATTTGGGTAACACAGGGAAACTACGATTCCTTCATGTTTCCCAAATCCCATTAGAGACAAATTATGATGATATATATAGAGCATTTGAGTGCTATGGATTGATAAAGGAAATAAGGATGCGACTTGGAGATGAAAAATGGGACTCTTGGATATCTTTTGAAAGTCATGATGAAGCGTTTAATGCCATAAGTAATATTAGTAGTATCAAAATTAACGAATTGAACATCATGGGAGCTCTTTGTGATAAGGTCCCAAAGGAATTGGATGTGTACAAACCTGCTGATTGGTTTGAAAAAGATAGAAATGTACCCATGCCTTCACAGAGAAAACCCAAACCACCAATGTGGCTCTTAGCTGAACCTAAAGGGATAATAGGGAATTATTTTAAAATATGTAAGTTTATCCAAAAAAAAGTAGGAACCATAGCACCTGGAGATATATCTCGTTTTGGGAAGAACAGTTATCTCATCCATGCCAAATCTTCGACTCAGTCTGCAATACTGTCCAACTTACAGACAGGCAGTGATGAAATTACATTGGAAATGAAACCTCATCTTAATTTTAGTTATGGAAGGGGAGTGGTCTTTAATAAGGACCTATACGAATTTACAGAGGAGGAGATACTTTCTATGTGTCCATTAAATGTATGGAAAGTGCATAAGGTTCCTGGAACTTCAATGATTATACTTACTTTCCAGGATGCTGATGTACCTTTCCATATTTTTATTGAAAATGAAAGGATTAAAGTTCGGCCTTTCAAACAAAAGCCCCTGCAATGTTTTAATTGTTTTAAATTTGGACACCCATCCAAAGTTTGCAAAAATGGAAAAATGTGTGGTATTTGCTCCAAAACTTATCATGGAGAATGTACACTTGAGGCCAGGTGTTCAAATTGCAATTTGAATCATAAATCAACTGATAGGAGATGCGAACTGTATAAGTTGGAGGAAGCTGCCCTAAACAAATCAAGTTTAGAACACATAAGTGTGGGACATGCAAAAAGAATGTTGAATAAATCAACCAGCTATGCAAAGGCCTTAAAATCAAAGGTAAATTTACCACAGGAGACAGCAACCCCACCTAGCACTGCCAGTAATTCTAAGAAAAGAAATACAACCTCTGATGATAAAGTACTGCATGACAAAGTAATCGTATTGCCTTCTGAGGCTTTGCCACAGCGTATTAAAAATGGGTCATTGCCCATTTCTGTACAGCCTTCGTCCCCCATTACCAACAATAGTACTAACCTCTCCCAGGCCATGTCCTTGCCTGATTTGATGGAGATGCCACCTGACACCAAGTTACCAGGTGCACCTGTATTGGGGAAGGTGCAAAAACCTGGTAGCTCAAAACCTACTAATCGGAAAAGAGAGAGACCTCCATCTCTCTCGCCCCCTTCCATAAGAAATATCAAAATTACGACGTCAAATAAATATGAGGATTTGTCTGTTGATATTTCTGATCTGGAAGTCAATTTAAATAAATCGGAAATTCAAGTGGAGGTCCACCAACCTCCTCAACAATCAGATCAAAAAGACAAAAAGAAAATCATAAATTCTAAACCCAATCTATCAAGACCTTCTTTAATAAAACCACCTAAAAATAGTGTTAGATCAAAAACTGCTAATGGGAAGACTCCATCCAAGGGGTCTAACAAATTATAAACCATAGTTTTTTCCTCCATTTTGCAATGGAATTGTCAGGGTTTAAGGGCCAAATATGAAGAACTTAAGCTCCTTATTCATGAGCATTCCCCCATAATTATTTGTCTACAGGAGAGCAAACTTGATCATAATACCCCTTGTCCTCGCGAATACATTAGTTATAGGACACTATATGATCACCAAGTGGGGAGCCATGGCGGAAGTCTCATATACGTTCGTCGAGATGTTCCCCAAGTTTCTCTGTCTATTCGTACACCTCTGCAGGCAGTGGTTGTACAGATCGATATAGGGCGAAAATATACAATTTGTTCTCTGTACTTGCCTCCAAATGATAACATTTTGTACGACAACTTAGTGGAGGTGATTCAACAACTCCCTCAACCTTTTCTTTTACTTGGAGATTTGAATGGTAGACATCCTTTGTGGGGTGATGTTTTAGCAAACACGAGGGGAAATATCATATCATCAATTGTGGAAAATGAAGATGTGGGACTCCTTAATACAGGAGAGCCCACACACTTTCATGTCCAGACAGGTACCTTGTCATGTATTGACCTAGCAATCGTAAGCTCTAATTGCCTAATCGACTTCGATTGGAGAACATTAGATGATTGGCATACTAGTGATCACGCACCAATCATTATAAACACCAACAATGGTCCACCTTTACAGGGATCGCCACGATGGAATCTTGACAAGGCGGACTGGGATAAATTTCGTGAGCTAAGCGAAATTGAGGGGGATGCAGGACAAGTTGAAAATATCGATGATGCCATAGACTTACTGAATGGAACTCTCCATACAGCAGGAGTCAATTCAATTCCCAAAACAACAGGGTTATTCAAACGACGACCAGTCCCGTGGTGGTCTTCAGAACTAACTGCCCTGCACAGAGCCACAAGAAGATCTTTAACACGATTGCGTAGACGCAGAACTGATGAGAATTTAATTATGTACAAGAAATGTAGAGCACAGTTCCGTCGTGCCATGAAAGAAGCAAGGCGCCAGTCATGGATGTCTTTTGTTTCCTCCATTAACAGTAGAACACCACCATCTTCTGTGTGGAGGAAAGTAAAAAAGATAGCTGGCAAATTCACCCCCAACCCACCACCAGTGTTGAGGGTGAATGGCCAGTATGTAACTGAAGCAAAGGAAGTTAGCAATGCCCTGGCTAATCATTTTTCAAATGTATCCAGCAAGTGTGAAGGAGCCCCTGGTCACCAGTATAGGAGCGTTGAAGAAAAGAAAATTTTAAATTTTGCAACAAGAAGGGAAGAGTCGTATAATTCTCCTTTCACTGAAAGAGAATTTGATTCCGCACTTGCTCATTGCAATGATACAGCCCCTGGACCCGATGGAATTCCATATGCAATGATTAAACATGTACATTTTAATACAAAGCTATTTATTTTAAGTATTATTAATAGAATATGGCATGATCATAGTTACCCAAGTGTTTGGGAACTAGCCATTATTTTAGCGTTTTTAAAACCCGGTAAAGACAAGTTTTTAGCAGCAAACTATCGTCCTATTGCATTGACATCTTGTTTATGTAAAATCATGGAGAAGATGGTCAATGCAAGGCTGATGTGGTACCTTGAAAAGAAAGGTATTTTATCACCGATTCAATGTGGATTCCGAAAAATGCACTCAACGACTGATGTGTTGATACGACTAGAGTCTTCTATTTGTGAAGCCTTTGCTTCCAAACAGCACCATGTTACAGTATTTTTTGACCTTGAAAAGGCATATGATACCACATGGAGATATGGTATACTGAAAACCATTCATGAATTGGGATTGAGAGGAGAGCTGCCACTATTTATTCAGGCATTTCTTTCACGTAGAGTTTTTCAAGTGAGAGTTGGGGAAACACTATCTGAGAGTAAGTGCCAGGAAGAAGGAGTTCCTCAGGGTAGTGTGCTGAGTGTAACCCTTTTTGCACTAGCAATTAATGGGATATCCTCAGCCATTCCCCAGGATGTTCTCTCAACATTATTTGTGGATGATCTCTCAATATCATTTGCTGGCACCAGAATGGCAATGGTTGAGAGAAAAATCCAACTCTCTATTGACAAAATTATCCAGTGGGCTGACATGAATGGATTTAAGTTCTCGACAAGTAAAACTACCGTTGTCCATTTTTGTCGTATCCGGGGAGTACATCCAGACCCGGATATATACATTAAAGGTCAACGGATACCATGTGCAGGAGAAGCTAAATTTTTAGGTTTGATATTTGATTGTAGGCTGACATGGGTTTCTCACTTAAAAGCATTAAAAGCTAAATGTGTTGAAGCTCTGAATATCTTAAAAGTATTGTCCCATACATCGTGGGGGGCAGACCGCAATACTATTTTAAAATTATACAAGGCCTTGATTTTTTCCAAAATTAGTTATGGTTGTGAGGTATATTCTTCAGCAACCCCAAGCCGGTTAAAAATATTAGACTCGATACATCATGCAGGTATTAGATTGTCTACGGGAGCTTTTAAAACCTCGCCTATCCCAAGTCTCCTTGTTGATGCTGGAGAGTTACCTCTAGACCTTTACCGAAAGTCTTCCATTCTTCGGTATTGGTTTAGATTGCAAAGACTCCCTAACTCTCTCGCCTTTCAGACTGCAAGCCTTGTAAGACACGCATCATACTTTGAGTTCCACCCAAAATCTCCTCAACCTTATGGCTTTCGGGTGAAACGATTATTAAATAGTCTGGATATAATTAGAAATAAGGTACTTCCATTCAAGGTATCACCAACGCCTCCATGGAAGTTACCAGAGATATCTTTTTGTAAATATTTTATTGGAGGTAAGAAGAATATGTCAGACCTAGAAGCCAGGTCTCTTTTTAATGAACATGTTAGAGAACATAGAGGATCAACTTTTATCTATACTGATGGCTCCAAATCTGATGCTGGCGTTGGATTTGGAGTACATAGTAATGGTTTTAATTGTAGAGGTGCACTTCCTCTGACCGCTTCTATATTTACTGCCGAACTGTATGGCATATTAACCGCTATTGAGAAAATAGCGTTGGAGAAGGAGGGTAATTTTACAATTTTTAGTGATGCAAGGAGTGTCCTTCAAGCTATGGAAGTTTTTAATTCTAATAACCCTCTAGTTTTAAAGATTTTAGAATGGCTTTTCATTATTGGACGGAGAGGTATAACAGTTCAATTTTGTTGGGTTCCAGCACATGTAGGTGTGTCCGGGAATGAAAAGGCAGATTCACTGGCTAAGGAGGCTGCATCAGAGTTGCTGCCAAGAAGGTATCCTATTCCCTGTGATGATTTCTTACCTGACATCAAGAAATTGGTTTGCAATAAATGGCAACAGCAATGGGATAGTCAAGATGGCAATAAAATGCGAGAGATAACAAATGACATATCTCCTTGGAGGTATAATATGATGCCCCGAAAATGGGAGACGTCTCTTTGTCGTCTCCGTATTGGTCACACTCGGTTGACACACGAGTTTCTGCTGAAGGGCCAACATCAACCGTATTGTGACGACTGTGTAGTACCTCTAACAGTAAGGCATTTGTTGACCGAATGCCCCAATTATAACAACTTGCGGAATAGATATTTGTTTGAGGCTCGAGGTGAGGGTGGCTGGTTCATCCTTGCCAAGATTCTTGGAAATGATGTGTCCTACCATGCAAGTGGCATTTTTAGATTTATTTCAGAAGCAGGTCTTCTGAAAAATATTTAACTTTTATGACATTCAACTTTTATGATTTTAATTGAATAGTCTTTTATTTTTTATTTTATTTTATCTTTTATTTTTGTATACATAAATTAAATGTTACCGGCGTCAATGACCTTAGATGTCAGGATGCCTGAAAACTTTAAATCATTCATTCATTCATCTAGTAGCCAACAAAGTCCTGACTTTGTGGGGTTCCCCGACTGTGGATCTTTTCACTACAGCGCTGAACTTCAAGCTCCCGCTGTACTGCTCCCCAGTCCCGGATCCCAAGGCACTCTGGCAAGATGCCTTCCAACAACGGTGGGACAACATTGACGTGTACGCCTTTCCCCCGTTCTGTCTGATGAGGAGGGTGCTCAACAAGACTAGAATATCGGTCAATCTCTCGATGATCCTTATAGCTCCGCTATGGCATCACGCGGAATGGTTTCCAGACCTTCTGCAACTACTAACGGAACTTCCGAGAGAACTCCCTCCACGACGCGAGCTACTCAATCAACCACACGCCAACATCTTTCACAAAGCCGTAACTTCGCTTCGACTTCACGCCTGGAGACTATCCAGCATCTCCTCACTGAGAGAGGATTTTCGCAACAAGTTGCGAACAGGATGTCTGGACACCTGCGAAGGTCATCCGCAGGGGTTTACCAGGCAAAGTGGCGAGTTTTCTGTGGTTGGTGTCATGGAAGGGGTATCTCTCCACTCGATGCCACTATTCCAGCAATAGCGGAGTTCTTTGTGTATTTGCGAGAAGAAATGCGCCTTTCAGTCTCGGCAGTGAAAGGCTATCGCTAAGCCTTAAGTCTAGCCTTCAGGCTCAAAGGAGTGGACATTTCTTCTTCGCTGGAACTTTCCCTACTCATACGAAGTTATGAACTTACCTGCCCTCAGTCGGAAGTGAGACCTCCAACATGGAACGTGGTTCGAGTTCTCAGGTCTCTTAAGAGACCTCCCTACGAACCATTACGCTAGGCTTCAGATTGCCATCTAACTTGGAAGACGGTGTTCCTTCTAGCTTTGGCCTCAGCCAAGCGAGACAGCGAACTTAATGGTCTCTCATATGACATCGCCCATTCAAGGGGATGGGGGGAGGTAACGTTCAGATTCGTCCCCGAGTTTGTTACTAAGACTCAGAATCCGGGAGTGCCGGACCCTCGGTTCGACTCTTTCCAGATCTCGAGTCTTCGTTCTGTAACAGGTGACCCAGACCATCTCCTACTGTGCCCAGTAAGGAGTCTGAGGCTATATCTCAAAAGAACGGCTGCAGTTCGTCCCCAAGTGCAGGCATTGTTTGTGAGCACTGGGAGAACAAAGAGGAGGGTTACCAAGAATACTATCTCGGCATGGATTCCTAGGGTAATCCATCTGGCCCTGAATCCTGACCCTCCTCCGTCACGTCGCCCTAGAGCACATGATGTCAGGGGCGTAGCTACGTCCCTGGCTTTCAAGAAGAACTTGAGTGACGCAGGTTCTACAAGCATGGGTGTGGAAGCGTCAGATGACCTTCACAGTCCACTACTTGCAAGACGTGACCCACAGGAGGCTCGATACGTTCTCTATCAGCCCTGTGGTGGCTGCACAACAGCTGGTTTAAACCTCAGGCTCCTTAATGGACAAGTAGCAGAAGGTCGAGGGCATTGTTACCCGGTCTTAGTCTGCATGAATGAAAAGGTTTGTCTGGCCCTTATTCTTTTCTTCATCCTCCCCTCTCTTGGGGAAAGCAGCATCCTGGGTTCTCTGCACAGCTGACCTCAAACCATTGCAGGTAAACCATGTTTCCTTGTGTTCCTAGTATTAAGCTAACACTGTCACGTCCCCATACCCCGACGAGGTGGTATTGGAAGAGTCCTAGCCTAAAGTTTCCATCTAAAGGACTACAGGTCAACTTCTTAGGACAAGTCACACTTCAGACCTTCACACACAGCTTATGTAGGCTGCAGCCCTTGCGCAGCAAGGTTCTAGCGAGGTGCAGGGACTCCTTACTGTTGAGTGCTGACACACTCAGATACTGAGTCCCCGGGCAAAGCCAAAACCCAGTACTGGCCGGGACTTACCACCCTTCCTAAGGGGTGAGTCAACCATATTAAATAGCGTGGTTTGTATTTCAGTTACGGAACAAATGACAAATTCGTAGGTTATTTGTATTTTTCCTAACTATACAAACCTTAGCTATTTAATCAAACTTGCCCGCCAGCCCTGTCCCCCTTGAAGTCCTACCTCCAAGCAAAGTGAGCTCAAGCACAGGTGTGTGTGTGAGGGGGGGTGGGGGGGGGGGTTTGCAAGCTACCCTCCCCACTCCCCGCTAACTAGCGGTGGGATAGTAAACCCTCGTTAAAATTCTAATGGCTCGTCATTTCAGCTATGTCGAAAGTAATTACCCATATTAAATAGCTGAGGTTTGTATAGTTAGGAAAAATACAAATGACCTACGAATTTGTCATTTTAGTATTGTGGCTCAGGATTTGTTGACATGGAATGAGATTAGATTATCCAGGTACATTTAACCTCAATTTAAGAAAGATGTCTGCGTTATATTTTCAACTCTGTATGAATATAATGAGAGCCTCTGGAGGAAAATTGAGAGTAGCTACATTTTCTCTTAGTTTGCTGGAAAGGAAATCACTCTGAACGTTTCCTTTAGTTGCACGGGTTGAATAGGGAACCCATCCCTGTTTATTTTTGGCATAATGATTTCACATTGATTAATCTCTTATTGGACTTTGCTGAAACTGTTTCTTTGGTTATCACAGTATAATGGGTCTTGAGAAATTCTCAGTTTAATTTGCATCCGATGTGTTGGAGAAGTTTAAGTTTGTTTTTGTTGTCGGTGTATCAGGATGCGGTTGGGACAGAATTTAGGTTGGCAAAATACAGTACCTTAAAATGGAAATAATTTAATAAGATGTGCAGTCATACCGTAAATTATGAATTAAGGACAACCTGGTACAGTTTTTGGAATCTGATCAACGCAAGTGCTGAGGAGGAATGAGGATGGGGGGTGGGGAGATGTAGGGGTAGAGAGGGGCGATGTTGATGAAGGAGAGGTCTAATTGGTGAGGGACCTATGGTCGTGGTTCAATCACGCCCCAGTTTTCTATACCGACACTCAAAGAGTGAGCGAGCTAGGTTTATTCCTGGCATTCTATGCATCTCTTTTTTTTCTCTGGTATATTCAGCAATAACTACGCCTTAGAAATGGTGCTATAAGGAGCATTTCACTGGGCGACACAGGTTCCTTGCCCAGAAATAGATTTTTCCTTCGTCAAAATCCCTTTATCTTTTGGTTTACAAAATAAGCAGGAAATAACTTTACTCTTCATTTTAATTTAATGTAAAGGTCAGGTAGTTGCCCTCCAAGGGAGGTACTGATAGCTGCATTTTGGTATTTAACCCTTCTACCCCCAATGGACGTACTGGTACGTTTCACAAAACTCATCTCTTTACCCCCATGGACGTACTGGTACGTCCTTGCAAAAAAATGCTATTTACATTTTTTTTCATATTTTTGATAACTTTATAAGAAATTTCAGGCATTTCCCAAAATAATGAGACCAACCTGACCTCTCTATGACAAAAATTAAGGCTGTTAGAGCAATTTAAAAGATGTATATTGCAAAATGTGCTTGAAAAAAAGAAACGCCTGGCGGTTAAGGGTTGGAAAGTTCCAAGTAGCCTGGGGGTAAAAGGGTTAAGGCTACCTTGGTACCAATACCACGCCTTTCAGTCCCACCTTGAAGGGTGTGTGCTGCCTGTGCTAACTCGTCGGTGTAGGGGAATGTAAGAGCTGTCCCATCTGGCACATAACTGGCTGGGGTGAATCGGGGGTGAAGCTGGGCGTGTCAGGGTAGTTCTCTGCATTTGATGTCATCCCCTTTTCCAAAGTCTATTGCGCATTTGAGAAGTATCACACAAACTTACCTTAGTCGTGTAGGGGAATGCAAGAGCTGTCCCATCTGGCACATAACTGGCTGGGGTGAATCGGGGGTGAAGCTGGGGTGTGTCAGGGTAGTATTCTGCATTTGATGTCATCCCCTTTTCCAAAGTCTTTTGCGCATTTGAGAAGCATCACACAAACTTACCTTAGTCGTGTAGGGGAATGTAAGAGCTGTCCCATCTGGCACATAACTGGCTGGGGTGAATCTGGGGGTGTCAGGGTAGTACTCTGCATTTGATGTCATCCCCTTTTCCAAAGTCTTTTGCGCATTTGAGAAGCATCACACAAACTTACCTTAGTCGTGTAGGGGAATGTAAGAGCTGTCCCATCTGGCACATAATTGGCTGGGGTGAATCGGGGGTGTCAGGGTAGTACCCTTCATTTGATGTCATCCCCTTTTCCAAAGTCTTTTGCGCATTTGAGAAGCATCACACAAACTTACCTTAGTCGTGTATTTGGTCTTACTGCTTCCTAGGGAGCTTTTATCATCCTTCATATAATGGACTGCTCTCGAAATAAGGACTCCTGTCCTCGGTGGTGACTTGGGGACACTAAAGTAAACTCTAAATGTCTATACATTAATGATATTTTGTTCACATTCAGGGTTTTATAAGGGCTTATTTCATACATTTATTTTGCTCATTTCCAATTTTTGTATTTAAAGTGTGATGGCATTAACATGTTTCTACTTCAATGTTAGTTATAACCAAAGTAGCGTCTGAAATATTTCAGTATAGCTAGTTTATTTTTCTTTATTTTTTTTCTTAATTAAAATCCTGTAAATCTTGTGGGTGTTGCAAGTGGCTTTATTATGTTCTTGTGTAATATAATTGACCTTTTAAAAGGTAGGAATTGGAATAACCAAATGACTGTCTAAATTAATTTTGAATTTACCGAGTGTAAATATTCAGAGTCATCAGAATGTAATTGCTTCACGATAGAGAAGGTAGAAACTCTATTTGAAATTCCTGTGTAATTTATTGAAAAAATAAATTTAGTTTTGCTAAAGGTATGACTTAGAAATTTGACCAAATTTAGATGGAAGCCTTTTTAATTGTTTAGTGAAAGTGATGTCCTAAAATAGGTTAATAAAATAACAAAAGGATATTTGTCAAGTTAAACATTGGTAATGTTTTAAGGCCGGATCCTATTTCTAGTTCCCATTAGAAATTCCAGTTCACCAAGTAGGCCTATACAAAAATTAGCCGAGATCAGTTTGCACTATGGAACTAAATATTAAATATTAAGAAATAATTTATATCAAGATATTTTAATTGTTCTTCTGTTGTTTTTAAATGAGAAAATCATTTTATTTTCATTTTTTTTATAGGTAATGGACTGAAATGAAAGATGGCTTCTGCTCTTCTTCAACTGAAGACCAAAGTCGTGTGAAACTCCGAGGTTGACTTCATCATATAAACCTATAGAATGGTGAGTATGGAGTTTCATTTAAGGAGAGAGAGAGAGAGAGAGAGAGAGAGAGAGAGAGAGAGAGAGAGAGAGAGAGAGAGAGAGAGAGAGAGAGAGAGAGAGAGAGATTTTTCTCTTGCCTCGATACTCCAAGTTTCTCAATACTCTCCATTCTCCTCTTCTTGTCTTCTCGAGTCATTAAAATACATTAATTTTTGGGACAGTTTTAATTGTTAACATATGTATTTTGGAGCCTCATCAGCCTTTTTTTTTAATTCAACTTGTCCGTTTCACATATGTAGTGTTTTTAATGACTTAACTATTTCTTTGTTCCTATCTTGGTTTTTTAATACACATTTTGTCCCAGGTAAGACTACAGCAAATATAATATTGCGTATTTAAGACTACAACAAATATTACTTATTTAAGACTACAACAAATAACGATATACTATTGCGTATATTGTAATTATGTTCTTTTAGACATAACTTTGATCAGCGTTTTAGAAAGATGAAAAATACTTCATCTAAATAGGAGATAATTACATATGCAATCTAATACACTATAATATAGCATTTTCCACTAGGCCTAATGTTATATCATTTGCAGTAGGCCTAATATTAAATATAGGTGATATTATATCATTTGTAATAGGCCTTGTGTCGTTACCATGGACAAAATGGGTTATATAAAACCAAGATAGGAACAAATATATGTTATATTGACAAATACCAAAATTCCATTGATAGAAATGTTCAGTATTTATGTAATATAGTGTAATATTGCATTGTCTCTTGAATGCTATTTGTTTTGTAGTTTCTTATACGAGTTGCTTAATGCTATTTTTGTTTTGTTTTGTAGTCTCTTAAATAGCAGTTAAGAGACTACAAAACCAAAATAAATTAGACTACAAAACAAATAGCATTTAAGAGCATTTGTTTTGTAGTCAAATTTATTTTGGTTTTGTAGTCTCTTAAATGCTATTTTAGAGACTACAAAACAAAACAAATATACATTTGAACCCTTTTCAGAGACTAAAAAGCAAAACAAAAATGCTCTTAAATGCTATTATAAAACAAATAGCATTTAAGAGCATTTGTTTTGTTTTGTAGTCTCTTAAAAGGGTTCAAATGTATATTATAAAACAAATAGCATTTAATTCACTATGCAAATATTCTCAAATTTGTTAACTAATTGTGATATTTCATATTTTGCAGGTATAGGCCTAAGCAGAGAACTCAGCGTTGGAGCATAACTCATACCAGAAGATTGCAAAGAGTCGGAGACAAGAGGAGGATCGTCGACACCGAAGAAATCAATCCAAAGACGCTGGTAAATCCAGGGCAAAATTACGTAACATCTGGATCCATAATTGGAAAAATTCAAAGAAAATATTTTATTTTATTTTTTTTTGTTGGCTGTGACAAAACAGTATCTCAGTTTTAAAATATTTTTGGAATAATAAAAAGTAATGATATTTATTATGTAATTTTATTTTGACCCAAAGAAATGATACAATTGTATTCTTTTTGTACAAGCTAAGATTTTGAACAATTGTAATAGCATATATGGGTGGTATGACTGGCCAGAATTTTGAAATGGTGGCTTAAAGTTGCCAGGTAGTATATTTATCCTGAATTACTGGACAGTCTCCAAATTCATTACTCTCCTCTATATAGGAGGGATGGCCAGGGGTCCCACCTTACTGCTTCAGTAGATTGCCAATTCCTCTATATCCGTCCCAGGATCTTCATCAGTTTCTGTAGAGTATATCGCAGTTTACCATTAATATAGAAAATGGGTATCATAGAAAACGAGATTCAAGATCACAGAATCACAGTTACTATACCCTCCTCATATCACTAAGGTCTGAACAAATAAATTGATAATAAACTAATTCCTATAGAGATTATTGCTTACCATGTAACTATAAAGGGAGTACTGGAAAAATTATATACAAGGAATATATAACAGCTAAACGTATGATCGTTATATTGGCAAGATCAATAGGCATAGATTAAGCATTGTAAAATTATATTTATATTAAAAATGAGAACTGAATAGATATATGAAAGAATCAAAATTAGTTCTAGAATACTTATGCTCGTGGATATAATGAGTATGACAAATACATTGAAGAGATGAAAATATTAACATTGGATAACACAGATTATATATACACCTTTGTTAATGAGTAATAATATTGCCAGTGTAGCAAGGTGCTTTTAACTGTGAAAAATATTTGCACAATAATGTCATAAGAAAATAATTTGCATATATACTTCGTATTTATATAGCAATGGATGAAATAATAATGAATGAGGAAACTTTGAGTTAAATTTGAATAAGATACAAGCGAAGTACTAAAAAACAATTTGGTTTTTGCAACTCTTTTTAGGTCTAAAAAATTCTGATACATTGAATGATACTAAATATTAAATGCAAATATTATTGATTTTACAATGCAATATATAAAGACGGAAGTATGTCAATGAAAACCTCTACATGAATGTGAATGACATATGCCTAGATTAGACATGGGGTCTATCATGAAAGTCTGGGATAATTACAGTTTATTCCAATGGATGAAAAAACCAGGAAATGTTTAAAAACTTTAAAAAGAAAGTGAAAGTTTAAAGAAACTGATAAAAGCTTGAAAAGCACATTGCTATAAGCCCAGGGGCTCCAACAGGGAAAATAGCATATTATCACTAACAAACTAGGACATTCCAATGTCTTAAGCGGAGTTTACATGGGCGAACGGTTCATAACAGATAAGTGTATGCAGCGACATTTGAATGTGTAAACGGGGTATTTAGTTACCAGACATTTTAAGACTCCAACTCCTCAAACCGTTCGACTAGTAGGTCCGACGAATAGTTCGACCGTGTAAAACCCGCCTCGACGCGGAACGGATTCCGCAAATTCTCACCTGGTTCGAGCGAAGTCAAGAGGATACACAAAGCAGAGGGAGGTTGCACCGGCAGCACCGCCAGAAGCGAGGTTACCTAAGAAGAAACGCCAGAACTGGGTCTTCTTGTCAACGCCGCCAAGGAAAATCTGCAGAGAAAGAGAGTTTAAAAAAAGAGGTTTATAATAAAATCAATGGTATAATTATCAAAATGATTAATATTTAGTAACTAACATATGTGAATAAAGTATCAAGCATAGAATGTTGTACAGAGAAGCGTAAACTTGTCAAAAACTGTCGACTTTTCTTTACCAAAAAAAGCAAGTCACTTCCCACTTAATGCTTAAAAAAAAAAACCTAAACACCGTTGTTTTTCCGACAACCACGTCCATACACGACCGATTGTCTCCCCAAAGCACCTGGCAAGAAGCTATAGAAGCATTTGCCTGACCTAATGCGATGGAATTCTCTCTCGCACAGCTCTCGATTCTGACAGGTATGGGAGTCACCTGGCAGGTCAGTTAAGCATGCGTGGGCAGATTAAAGATCTCCAAATGCGAGAATTTTGTTACAATCTTTTATTATTGATTTAGGTATTTTTTTTCAAAGTTTCGGAGTAGACCAAAGATATAACAGATCAGAGATGGAAAAATGACTGACGCAGTGGCAGCGACCCCCGCTGGAGGGAAGGGGATCGGTTGATCCTTCAGAGTGGATACTATAGGGCCTGCCTGAAAAGAAGAAAGGGAAGAAGAATGTTGTCCGGACCTCTCCGATGACTCTTCCTGCTCCTGGGCGCGTGCTCAGCGCTTCCGCGATGGTGATCGCGAGGACGATCTGGAAGTACGCGGCCCCGGTACCTCGCAAGGCTGGGCGCACTGCGAAACCCGGCGGGAATCATGCTGGGGGTCGCGTGATGGTAGGATCGCTGGTTCGCGCTGGCGTTCGCGCGGTGGCAGAATTACCGGGTCCAGCTGGCGCTCGCGCAATGGCAGAATCGCGGGGTCGCGCGTGGGCGACCGTTGGCGCGCGGAGATGAGGGCGCGGGCGCGCTGGTGACTTGGCACGCTGGTGAGTGGGCGCGCAGGCGAAGGTGTGCGTGAATGGACAGGTGAGCACGAGTGCCTGGGTGATCGCTGGCGATCAGGAGAATGGCGCGTAGGTGAATGATTTAGCCTAGGCGAGATCAAGCGCGTTGGCGAGTTATGGCGTGGTGGCGAGCGACGGCGCGTTGGTGATCTTTGACGAGTGGAACGCGTGGGCGACCGACCGCGCACAGGTGAGTTGGCGCGTGGGCGAGCCGGAGCCCTGTGGCGATCATACGCGTGGGCGCGTTGGTGAGCGTTCGCGCGCAGATGAAGGATCGCGCGGGCGCGTAGGGGAACGCTGGCGCGTAGGAGATCGCTGACGCGTAGGATGGCACGCCGTGGCTGATGGTCTCGAAGGTGAAGTCTTGTGGGCGGGCTCAGGAGCTGGCTCGTGGGCGTGTATGCACTTTAGTGCGTGCTGGAGACTGGAGCGCAGGTGGTAGTCGACGTGTAGGGGAACGCTGGCGAGCCTAAGAAACAATGTCCTTGCCTGCGCTCAGATCCGAAGATCGTGGGCGCGCGGGCGAACGTTGGCGCGCTGGGCGCGCATCAGGAACTTGGCGTGCCGTAGTGCGCTGATGCGCCGGAGGTTGACGGCGCTCAGGAGACTGTTGACGCGCAGCAGGGGCTGAAGTGCGCATGCGCGCAGGCGAGCAGGTGAAAGCTGGAGATCAGGAGAGCGCTGGCGAGGAGTGTCAGGAGACTCTACGGCAAGAGAGCGCTGACGAGCAGGTGGGCGCTGGCCATCAGGAGAGCGAAGGCGCTTGCGCGCTACTGAAGAGCGCGCAGGTGAAACCTGGCGCGGAAGGGCCTCACCCACATTGTGAGAGAGGCCCTTCTGCCCCAAAGGGACAGGTGCTTGCGTAGGCAAGGAAGATCTGGCAGGCGCAGGAGATCGCGAACGATCAGCAGAGAGGTCCAGAGGAGTTACTGCTACGGTCTGTTGCTGAAGAGAAGAGTCCTTCACAGGGGACGAGGAGGATGACGACCCGAAGAGGAGGCGCCTCTTGACTCCCTTGTAAGGAGAAGGAAGGCCTCGGCGACAAAGAGGAGGGCGAGCCTTACGGCGAAGACAACCTCGTGGCAGGGTATCAGCATCGTCGGTCCTCTGAAGAGGAGTCTCTGTTAGTGCACTCCCCCAAGGGGGAGCAACACTCGCAGGAGAGACTGTTGGACCCAGCTTCCCCCTTGAAGGATTTTCGGAGGGGGAACCTGGGCCTTCAGCAGCAACAGCAACAGTAGCAGCAGGGGTTTGACCCGACCCATCGGACGCCTCTGTCACAACAACGTCGTCAATAGCCAGGGGATCTACCTCTGGTATTACCGGTGACTGTTAGACAGCTGCCCCCAACTGGATCAGATCAAACAGGGCTTCCTTGGAGGGTGAGCCCTTAAGCCCCAAGGAAGCCCAAAGCTGGAAAAGATCATCATTAGACACAGTTTGGTCGTAATCTACAAAATCAATAATATCCTCCCCCCGAGGAGGAGGGGGAGCTGCCTCGGTATGGGAAGCAACGCCCTCTCCCACACACCGAGTTCGGGAAACAAAAGAAGGGCCTACTCTACCACTCAGCGGCCTCTCACGAGAGACCGAACGAGTGGGAGCTTCGGAGGAGGTTCGGGCAATGGAAGAAGAGTCCTTGGAGCCTTCCTTCCCCTGGGGGGAAGAACGGTCTCTCTTAGAACTCTTCTTACGCCGCCGCGCAAACCTCTCCCACTGGAAGGTAGGCCACTCCCAACATTCCATACACAGATTATCACTACTACACCGTTGACCTCGACACTGCGGGCAAAGGGTGTGAGGGTCTGTCTCGATCGCCGACATAAACGTTCCACAGGGGCGATCGGGAAGTCCAGGGCATTTCCGCATGGTAGAAAGTAAAGGTAGAGGCCAACTTCAAACAAACACACACTGGAAGAAAAAGCAAACAAATTAAGGCTGTCAATATGTGAGGACGGGACAGAAACGTCTGTACATCGTCCGAGCCAAAAGTTAAGTGAAGTGAAGCAGCTCACCGGTGTGAGGAGGGGGGAGGGGTAGCTAGCTACCACTCCCCTACCCCCGTGCTAACTAGCGCGGGGATAGTTTAACCCTCGTTAAAATCTAATGGCTCGTCATTTCAGCTACGCCGAAAATAAACCCTATGTTAATAGCGTGGTTTGTATTTCAGTTACGGAACGAATATACATAAACAAAGAATGTTTATATATATATTACAAGTATAAGAAAAAGTAAGTAAAACAAAAACAAAAGCATTAATGGCTGTCAAAGAGGCGAGGGTGAAAGCGGACACATCCGGGTACCACCCGAGCCAAGAGCAAAGTGAACTCAGCACAGGTGTGTGTGTGTGGGGGGGGTAGCAAGCTACCCTCCCTACCCCCCCCCCCCCCCGCGCTAACTAGTGGTGGGGTAGTAAACCCTTGTTAAAATTCTAATAGCTCGTCATTTCAGCTACGCCGAAAGTAATACCCTATTTAAATAGCGTGGTTTGTATTTCAGTTACGGAACAAATGATTTTTCTTGTCCTGATTTTTATAGCAAGACCAGTATCAACGTGGCAAAATATTCAGTTATACAAATATACAGCAATACACAAATTCGAAACAAGTCTATCATCATGACCACTTGGATTCTATCAACACAGAACACCAAATGATACACTCCTCACCTTTGATCATTGGACCAGCCCAAGGCACTTCTGATCTCAAGCCTTTTCATGACCAGCTAAGATAGTATCGAGCAACACAGACGTCGTCACGTCCTTGTCGCCGGAGGAGCTCGGTTCGACTCGGAACACGACGCTGCGCAGCCTCAGAACTTTGTCTTCCCCGTCTTCCGCATCCTTCACGTCGTCTCCTTTCTCCAGCACCCAGACTTTCCAGACACGAACGGAGGAGTCCTTCGAACAGCTGGCAAGCAATAATCCGCCATTATGTGAAAAGGTAATAATATTTATGCTCAAAATGCATTCTCAAAACAAGTCAAAAGAGCTCCCTGAATATTACCAACATTTGATTCAAGTCTAGGGACCAACCTTCCCCTTTTTCATACGTTGACCTTTTGCATAATCTACTGTCTATATATAATAACAATCATAACTAGAACTGTGATCTTGCTGTGGTTCACCTTCAAAATTCAATGGGTTCCTCCAAAGCATAATAATACCTATCAGTGGTTCAAAGTTGGTGGAAATCAAGCAAGACGTTTGAACATAATCTTGCTAACAGATAACAAACAAACGTATAAATAAATAAATTAATAAATGCTGGTCATTTTATAAACTCATTGGCAGAGGTAATGAATTCATAATCTAACATGATTTTTCATTCCCTGAATATTTAGTCTTTGCATTAAATATTCTCTTGACTCAATTCAAAAGGTGTGGTAGCCACTTTACAAAGTCTTGAGTATTTTCTGCCTCAATTCCCATCTGGTTTAGATTACATTTCCTTCACTTGATTATTATGTTTGGCAATTCCTACTGGTCTCTCGCCACACTACGTCCGACTCATTTTTTTATCTTCCTTCATTGCAGCTCCAAACCAGACCCATTTCTTTTCCTTCCTCTGGACATCTCACCCCTCTGCAACATACAATATAAAAGGTAAACAATACAAGGTCCTGAATCAAGTGAATAAGATCTCGGAAACTAACCTTCTCGCATAATGTCCAGCGAAGTCACCCAGTCTTCGTGACCGTTAAGAACCGCTTCTGGAAAATAGTCACCTAAACTCTCGCGTGTGAATACGTGTAATCGGCTGTCGTGATCGCCGCACAGGAGCAGCGGATGCTTGGCCTCTTCAATCTCCACTGGGAGGAGGCTCGTGATAAACGTGCGTCTCGGGAGGCGGAATGTCTTCCTGCATTCTCTTTCACCTGAAGAAGTGCATTGAATTAACAAAAGGCAAAATACGTACTATCAACTAAAACATTAAAAACAAGTAAAATGAGCACTCAGAGAGCACAGACCTCGATTCCCTCTATCATACCATCTCGATCTTCACTAGATCTCTATTTACATGTTGTTTACATGTTCCCATCCTGGATCTGCAGGTCCGGAATAATACCATAAACATAATGTAGCGATTGCTAGACCTTACGATGGCTTAATGCTTAAAAGTTTCGACAAAGTCTACTGTGCTTTACTCGAGTAATAAGCAAGAATTTCCAATTTGGTCCAATCTCGCAATAGTTAAGAATCCTTTAGAAAAAAACTCTTGGGTCTGGATGGTGAATACGATCACAGGGTAAATCTAATACCTTCTAAGTTATCCCATTTCTAACATGTCTTGAAATTTCCATCAAATTCATCCATAGCTTTTTTGAGTGAGCCTGCTTACATCAGATTTCAGGAGTAAAATACAGTAAATAATACATCCAATGCCATTACAAAATTATCCCTCACCTGCCCCATAAGGATTTGTTTACAAACAGCTATAATGGAAAAGCCCAAAGTGGAATGGATAAAAAGTGAAAGGAAAAGGACAACATAGCTGAGAACGGCATTAATGACCTTAGATTTCAGGATGCCAAAAAACTCTCCTTCAATCAATCAATCAATCCATCATAGCTGAGAACTGTATGGAGGAAGCGAAATGCTTCTTATAAAACCTATAGTGTCCGGCCACAGCTAA
The DNA here is from genome assembly GCF_036898095.1 of Palaemon carinicauda. Classification (NCBI taxonomy): domain Eukaryota; kingdom Metazoa; phylum Arthropoda; class Malacostraca; order Decapoda; family Palaemonidae; genus Palaemon; species Palaemon carinicauda. The sequence continues at coordinate 56,809,338 of NC_090767.1, read as the reverse complement.
ACTTGTACTCTATGCAATACTCCCTTTGGCGATGCGAGAAATTCTGACGGCTGAAAAACCTCAGTTACACGATAACCAATGCCTAAACCCCATAACACATTGGACCGATATTTCATTTATTGAATACAGTCGCTGTTAGCTTCTCAGATGCAGCAGGGATCTGGTCTTTTGATATATCACAGGTCCTTGTTTTAAACACGTACATAATTATAAAACATACAGTATACCTGTAATGAAATTTTCATGGAATTAGGAGCCTTGATCGTATAACTCTAATTTCACAACAGTACCTGTTACAGGGCAAACGATCCAACAGGCGGCCATGGCAGTAACGGCCGTCACAATGATAAGCTTCTCCTTCCCGTCTTCCTGGATGACCAATCCATCGGACATGACTACTGAACACCTTCGCTGTGTTCTGGAAATGAGAAAAAGAAAAATCAATTTAGTATGAATGAATTTCTATTGATATTGTCATCAGTCAGGTCTCCTCCTTCTTTTGCCACTTTCACCAACACTCCTAACTCCCATTCATCAGGTTTTGCCTCTTCATGCCACATTCTACTCAAGTACCACATGTGGATGAGGTCATGATGAGGGGCAGATAGATGGAGAGGGTTTGGGCATGCTCTTTGCACTCCACAAGAGAGATTAGTTCACCAAACGTTCAGCTGGGCTACACGAGGCACTAGAAGAGTTGGAAGACCCAGCTCTACATGGCTGAGGACTATGAAGCGTGAAGCAGATGATGATGAATGGAGAAGTACAGTATTGAATTAAAAGCTCAAGATAGAGACGACAGGCGAAATCTAACCGAGGCCCTTTGCATGAACAGGTGTAGGAGGTGATGATGACAATTATTACGACTAAACTATTCAATCAAAACAAATCACACAAAACTCTACAATTGTCCCAAGAACGACACCGAAACATCCCATTGTGGAAGAACCCCCGACTGGGTCAGCTGATATTCATTCTCTTTCATCATTCAGTCCAGGCGCAGACGACTACTTACACTCAAACGTGTGGTTATGGGCGAGTAGAGACAAGGAAGTGCTAATAGACGAGTGATTATAGACGTTAATAGGGATGTCTGAGCATCTAAATGGAAGACATTATTGCTGTACTCGTCTATTACAACAACTTTTTAAGAATAAACTCTTGTATTACTAAGATGTCAAATTTATTCTGGAACTTTCGGCACTTAAAAATGACAAATTCGTACATATTTTGTATTTTTCCTAACTATACAAACCTTAGCTATTTAATAGGGGTTATTACTTTCGGCGTAGCTGAAATGACGAGCCATTAGAATTTTAACGAGGGTTTACTACCCCACCGCTAGTTAGCGGGGGGTAGGGAGGGTAGCCTGCTAACCCCGCCCCCCCCCTCACACACCTGTGCTTGAGCTCACTTTGCTTAGAGGTAGGACATCAAGGGGGATAGGGCTGGCGGGCAAGTTTGATTAAATAGCTAAGGTTTGTATAGTTAGGAAAAATACAAATTATCTACGAATTTGTCATTTGTTCCATAACTGACATACAAACCACGCTATTTAATAGGGGTGACTCACCCATTAGGAAGGGTGGAAAGTCCCAGCCAGTACTAGCTTTTGGCTTTGCCCGGGGACTCAATATTTGAGTGTTCGCACTCAGCAATAAGGAGTCCCTGCATCTCACTAGAACCTTGCTACGCAAGGACTGCGGCCTACGCAAGTTGTGTGTGAAGGTATAGTAAAGTGTGACTCGTCCTAGGAAGTTGACCTGTAGTCTTTTAGAAGGAAACTTTAGGCTAGGGATCTCCCAATACCATCTCGTCAGGGTATGGGGACGTGACAGTATTAGTTTAATACTAGGAACACAAGGAAACATGGTTTACCTACAGTGGTTTGAGGTCCGCTGTGCAGAGAACCCAGGATGCTGCTTTCCCCAAGAGAGGGGAAGATGAAGAAAAGAATAAGGGCCAGACAAACCTTTTCATTCATGCAGACTAAGACCGGGTAACAATGCCCTCAACCTTCTGCTACTTGTCCATTAAGGAGCCTGAGGTTCTAAACCAGCTGTTGTGCAGCCACCACAGGGCCGATAGAGAATGTATCGAGCCTCCTGTGGGTCACGTCTTGCAGGTAGTGGGCTGTGAAGGTCGTCTGATGCTTCCACACCCCAACCTGAAGAACCTGCTTCACTGAGAAATTCTTCTTGAAGGCCAGGGACGTAGCTACGCCCCTGACATCATGTGCTCTAGGGCGACGTGACGGAGGAGGGTCTGGATTCAGGAACAGATGGATTACCCTACGAATCCGTGCCGAAATGGTATTCTTGGTGACCCTCCTCTTAGTCCTCCCAGTGCTAACAAACAATGCTTGCACTTCAGGACGGACTGCAGCCGTTCTTTTGAGATATAGCCTCAGACTCCTTACTGGGCACAGTAGAGATGGTCTGGGTCATCCGTTACAGAACGAAGACTCGAAATCTGGAAGGAGTCGAACCGAAGATCCGGCACCCCCGGATTCTGAGTCTTAGCAATAAACTCAGGGACGAATTTGAACATTACCTCCCCCCATCCCCTTTAATGGGCGATGTCATATGAGAGACCATGAAGTTCACCGACTCGCTTGGCCAAAGCCAAAGCTAGTAGGAACACCGTCTTCCAAGTTAGGTGGCGATCTGAAGCCTGGCGTAATGGTTCGTAGGGAGGTCTCTCAAGAGACCCGAAAACTCGAACCACGTTCCATAGAGGTGGTCTCATTTCTGACTGAGGGCAGGTAAGTTCATAACTTCGTATGAGTAGGGAAGGTTCCAGTGAGGAAGAAATGTCCATTCCTTTGAGCCTGAAGGCTAGACTTATGGCTGAGCGATAGCCTTTCACCGCCGAGACTGAAAGGCGCATTTCTTCCCGCAAATACACAAGGAACTCCGCTATTGTTGGAATAGTGGCAGGCATCGAGTGGAGAGATACCCCTTCCATGACACCAACCATAGGAGACTTTCCACTTTGCCTGGTAGCCAGATGCGGATGATTTTCGCAGATCTCCAGACATCCTAATCGCAACTTGTTGCGAAAATCCTCTCTCAGCGAGAAGATGCTAGATAGTCTCCAGGCGTGAAGTCGTAGAGAAGCTACGGCTTTGTGGAAGATGTTGGCATGCGGTTGTCCGAGTAGATCATGTCGTGGAGGGAGTTTTCTCGGAAGTTCCGTTAGGAGTCACAGAAGGTCCGGAAACCATTCCGCGTGATGCCATAGCGGAGCTATGAGGGTCATTGAAAGATTGACCGAGATTCTGGTCTTGTTGAGCACCCTCCTCATCAGACAGAACGGGGGAAAGGCATACACGTCGATGTTGTCTCACCGTCGTTGGAAGGCATCTTGCCAGAGTGCCTTGGGATCCGGGACTGGGGGCACGGAGAGTGCTTGCGCATTGGTGAATGCTGGCGCGCAGGAGAACGTTGGCGCGCAGTAGGTTGAGGGCGCGCAGTAGCGCGTTGGCGAGCAGGTGATGGCTGGCACGCAGGTGAGCACTGGCGCGCAGGTGAGCACTGGCGCGCAGGTGAGCGCTGGCGCCCTTTTCTGGAACCTCGGCAGCAGGAGCTCGCTGGCGCGCTATATCAGCAACAGTAGGAGAGCGCCTGTGCGCTAACTCCGAAACTTCAGAGACGTCAGCTGAACGTTGGCGCGCATGCTTGGCATGGCGCCTAAGGGACGTATGCGCTAATTTGCGTGTACGCTCTTGTTGCCCTGAAGGGACCGGTGCCTGTTTTATAAAAACAGGTTTAGTTGGCGCCCACAGTGCATCAGCAGCCAGGAACGGTGACGGCAGGTCAGCAGGTCTGACGGATGGAAGGTCGGTGTGTCCTTTGTAAGGACGACCTTCCACCGAAGGGGATCGCAAATGATCCGCAGAGAGGTCCAGGGTTGTAGCAGGAACAGTCGGAGATCGATGACGAGGCTCCTCTGCGGCGGACTGCAACGATGACAACAAACCGAAGAGGCGCTTCCTCACACCCTTATAAGGTGAAGGAAGGCCTCTCCGGCGAAGAGGAAGGCGAGCCTTACGACGTATGCGCCCTCTGGGGGCCGTTGGGTCAGCAAGCTGACCATCAGCAGTCCTCCGAAGAAGAGTCTCTGTGAGTGAACTCCCCCGAGGGGGAGAATCACCGGCAGGAGAGACTGTTGGACTTAAATCCTCCCTCGAAGGTTGAGCAGAGGGAGAAACTAAGCCTTCAGCTACAGCAGGCTGAGCAGTTGCAGAGGTATTAGGAGATACCGCATCGGATACCTCTGCCACCACAACGTCGACGATAGACAGAGGATCAACCTCTGCCAACGTCGGCGATTGCTTGACAGCGGCACCCAACCGGATGATGTCAAACAAGGCTTCCTTAGAGGGCAAACCTTCGAGCCCCAAAGGAAGACCAAAGCTGGAATAAATCAATTACATTAACATTTAAATTTAAATCCTCCCCCGGGGGAAGAGGTGGAGCTGCCTCGCTAGGGGAGGCAACGCCATCTCTCGAACCCCGAGATCGGGAAACAGAACCATGGTCTACGCTACCACTTGACGGTTTCTCGGAAGAAACCGATCGAGTGGGAGCTTCGGAGGAGGTTTGGGCAACGGGAGAGGAGTCCTTGGGTTTTTCTCCTTTCAAAGAAATCTTCGAAGGAGAAATATCCTGCCTGGACTTCTTCTTCCGTCGCTGAGAAAACCTCTCCCACTGGGAGGTAGACCACTCCCTACACTCACCACACTTATTACTACTATCACACCGTTGGCCCCTACAGTAAGGAAAGGGTGTGAGGGTCCGTCTCGACCGCCGACATAAATGTACCACAAGGGCGGTCGGGTAATCCAGGACATTTGCGCATGATCGCAGAGGCCAACTTCACAAACAAACCTGTAGGAGAGAAAGCAAAAAGACATTAATGGCTGTCAGAGAGGCGAGGGTGAGGGCGGACACGTCCGACTACCACCCAAGCCGAGAGCAAAGTGAGCTCAAGCACGGGTGTGTGTGAGGGGGTGGGGGGGGGGGGTAGCAAGCTACCCTCCCTACCCCCTGCTAACTAGCGGTGGGGTAGTAAACCCTCGTTAAAATTCTAATGGCTCGTCATTTCAGCCACGCCGAAAGTAATAACCCAAATCAAATAGCGTGGTTTGTATGTCAGTTACGGAACAAATAAATTTTTGAACATACTTACCCACTGGTTATATAAAAATAGCTTTAGTCTCTGACGTCCGGCAGAAATTAAAAAACTCACTGCAATCGCAGATAAAGTTGCCAGGTGTACACTAGCGCCCTCACGGGAGATAGGCCGAACCATTCCATACTTCACCAGATCTTCCATGCCCATAGGTCTCTAGAGGGGAGGAGGGTGGGAATAAAAGTTATATAACCAGCGGATATGTTCAAAAATTTATTTTATTATGAAAATATAATTTTCAAACATTAAACTTACCCGGTGGTTATATAACAATAGCCGATTGACACCCTTGGTGGAGGGTCAGAGACAGCAACATTGTTGGAATATTACTTAAGAGTTAATTAAAACAAGCTTCAGGGTTCGTACCCGTTAAGGAAGCTGACTTCAATGATTCTCTGCCTCATTATGTCTGCTATCCTTATGAGATCCAGCGGTCCACCCAGGGGGCTGAAGATCTCTAGGAGCTGTCAAATGGGTAATAACCTTTAAGCTGACAGGACCTCAACTAATACCCTTGTTCCGGGCGCTCTCAAGGAACAAAATGACCACCTGACTAAATCAAAGATTGCGGAAGATTGTCGACCAATCTCCACATACAACCATAAAATTATATAAAAGTTCCAAGAGAAGAACAAGGGTACTAGGGATTAGGGGAACGTAGTGGTAGATCCTTCAACTACTACTGCACTCGTTGCTACGAATGGTCCCAAAGTGTAGCAGTCCTCATAAAGAGTCTGGACACGTTTCAAGTAATGCAAGGTGAATACAGATATACTCCTCCAAAAGGTTGTATCCATGATGCTTTGCAGAGAACGATTTTGTTTAAAAGCTACAGAAGTTGCCACAGCTCTAACTTCATGAGTCTACTTTTAGCAGCTTAAGGTCTGCCTCACCACAGTGTGAGTGAGCCTCTCTAATTAAAAGTCTTATAAAAAATGACAGGGTGGTTTTAGACATAGGTAACGCAGGCTTCCTGACTGCGCACCAAAGAGCTTCTGAACTGCCTCTTAAATCTTTAGTTCTGTCCAGATAGAACTTCAGTGCTCTAACAGGACACAGAACTTTCTCCAACTCTTCACCAACCATATCAGAGAGGTTAGCAATCTCAAAAGATTTAGGCCATGGATGAGAAGGACGTTCGTCTTTTGACCAGGAATCCAAGTTGCAAGGAGCATATGGCCTTTCCCTCTCTGCAGCCAATATCCTTGCTTAAAGCGTGAACTTCACTGACTCTCCTAGCTGTTGCCAGACTTACTAAGAAAAGAGTCTTCAAAGTCAGATCTTTAAAAGAAGCCGAGTGTAAAGGCTCGAATCTGTCACTCGTGAGGAATTTTAAAACAACATGGAATTTTTATTATAAAATAAATTTTTAAATATACTTACCTGGTAGTTATATTTATATAGCTTAAATCCCGCGTTTCGACGCGGCACGACAGAAATTCAAAATTCGTGGCGATCGCCGCCATGACAGTAGGTGGTCATACATGAGCGCCATCACTCGTAGGTTATTAGAACCATTCCCAACATCTTCAGAAATTCGATGTCTCTGTTTTCAGAGGGGAGGAGGGAGGGCCCTTTTATATATGTAACTACCAGTTAAGTATATTTAAAAATTTATTTTATAATAAAAATAGCATTTTTAAATATGTAACTTCCCTGGTAGTTACATATATATAGCTGATTTACACAGTTGGAGGTGGGTTGAAAACCTCATCCCCTTGGGAATTCATATAATTATCAATAACTACAATAGTAGTACTAACAATTTGGTTCTAACCTGATAAGAAAGCTGGCTTCACAATGATACTGCCTCATTTCGCCTGCATTCCTTAAGAGACTCGGTGATCCACTCAGTGGGCTGTAAAAGTCTCTTTGGGTTGCCACAAGGTCCACGACCCTTAAGAGTGGCTAGACCACTACCCTTGCAAACCTGGCATAGCCAAGGATACTGATTTTGACCACCTGCTCCATATTAAAACTAATTTGATTTGCATCCCAGATTGACGGTAGGCTGCGACAAGCCTCGCAGACAGACTGTGAACGCATTAAAACTAACCTGACTTGCATCAGAAACTGACGGAAGGCTGCGACAACCCTCGCAAACAATCTATGAAGAAGTACAAGAAGAAATGGCAAGGGTATATATTAAGTTCTAGGGAAGAGGCAGTAGACCCTTCTCCAACTAAGAAGACGGAGGTAACGTACGGACCCAGGGAATAGTAACCCTCATACTGGGTCTGGACATCTTTGAGATAGCAGTCTGTGAAGATTGATTTACTTTGTCAGAAAGTAGGCTCCAAAATTGACTTCATTGACCTATCGTGTTTGGAAGTCATAGAAATTGCTACAGCTCTAACCTCGTGTGGATTTACCTTAAGGATAGGGAAACCTTACAGACAATCTTGGAGAGTTTCCCTTAATAAATCCTTAATGGGAAAAAGCCAGGTTATTCTTTGATAAAGGCAAAGAGGGCTTTTTAACCGAGCATCAGAGGCTGTCTGTCTCGTCTTTTAAAAGAAAGCCTAGCTGAAGGAAGCAAATTGCATTGTCTCCATTAAAGCCCATCTTCTTGCTGATGCTTTTAAACTCTCCTACGTTTTTGACTGAAGCCAATGAAATTAGGAAAAAGTCTTCTTGGTAAGATACTTCCAAGATGACTTGTCCAACTGTACAAACCTACTTGAGGTTAAAAAGGCCAGGACTACATCTAGGTTCCACGAGGAGGTTGGATTATCCTTCCTCTTGGTTGTCTCAAAAGATTTAATGAGACCTGAGAGTCCTTGTTACCTGACACGCCAATGTGTTGGTTACGAAAGACTGAGGTTAATATGCTGAGGTAACCCTTGATGCAAGGCATAGCTAGCTTCTCTTTTGTACGTAGATACAACAGAAAAACTCTGCTATATTGGCTATAGAGGTATTGGTAGAGGAAAATCTATTATTCCTGCACCGCACTCTAAATATGTACCACTCAGATTAATCAACCCTAATAGTGGTCATGATCTGGGGGTATTTACCAGCCACTCCATCATCTCCGCAACCCAATGTCTCGTAGACCAAAAAAGGAGCTATCATGGTAATGCGGACGTTGGCCGAATCCCTGAATGTTTTCAGGACTCGGTCCAGGATCTTGAATGGAGGAAAAGAGTACATGTTTAGACCTTCCCAGTTCAGAAGAAAAGTTTCCAGTGCGACCGTTTCCTGGTCTGGTACTGGAGAGCAAAATACCAGCAACCTCTATGTCATCTGTGAGGCGAAGAGATCTATCGAGTGTTGACCCCACAATCATCCAAAGGTTGGTGCACACATCGTGATGTAGGGTCCATTCTGCAGTAAGAACTTGCCTTCTTCTGCCGAAAAGATCCCTCCGGACGTTATTCTCCCTTTCTCTGAAGTGAGTAATCAGGGCTTGGTGAATGGCCACTAGCTCTTTGATATTTATGTGTCATTTCCTCTGAGACTCTATCCATAGATCCTTGTCGCAAATCGTATGTGTCAAACAGGGATGAAATCGACTTCTCTACTTTAGACAGACCAGACACAAGAAGCGCGCCGTGTGCGCGAACTAAACCGTGAGCTGATTGCTGCGAGAGATCGTCAACCGTAGCCGGGTGACCACCAGGGGAAAGTCCTTGCGACATTTCCGGAGCGCCTTGAACGCGAACTGAACCAAGTATCGTTCCCAGAAATATTAAATTCTGTGAGGGTGTTAGTTGAGATTTGGCCAGGTTACCATCAGACCTAACTGTTGCGTTAATGGCATTATCCTTCGAAGAGCCTCCAGACACTTTACTCTGAGTGGTCAGTAGTCCAGGTACAAAGAAGAAACCTTACTCCCTTTATGTGTACAATGGACTGATGTCCAGAACAGGTTTTCATCCCCCCCCTCCCGAGTTTTTCAGAACTCGGAAAAGTATGATGTAAAGACCCCTCCGAGGAGATGTCCTCTACATTACTATGAATGAAGCTGACAGCATAAGGCTCACTTGTTCTTAAAGAGCTGCTGTCTCCTTAGTGGACTGTTGTCAGCTCTAGGGGTATAGAGGACATGGGAGGCATAAAACGTCTCACTTTTTGATTTGGTTTGTTGACTTGAGAATCTGCGAGTTTGATCTCCAGTCGCAATCCTCTGAGGTCTCTTTTTAAGAACTCCTGCCATGAAAAGGGCGGAAAGTTCGATGGGGACATCCCTCCAGGCCTTAACCAAACAGGCAAACAGATGCATCTGAGCCTTGTTCCTAGGGTCTGTGGCTTCTGCGAGAGTTCAAAGAGTCCAGTCCATAAGGCTGAAGACTTTCTTTTGTCTAAAAGTTTACTTCAGCCGATGGTTCATTTCAAAATTGGACCACAAACAACGACTTGCTCATGGTTGACCTGAATGAGGAAAAGAAAAAGAAGGCCTTCCCTAGAACCTTCTCTTGGATGTCCATTGGTTGAGAGTTGAGAAAACTCTCTTAACCCATCTAGCCAGAACCATTTTTTTTTTTTTAAATCAGTTGACTGTAATGAATCCTGAGATTCGTCTTCTAATTCGGCTAACGGAACATCGATTCCCTGAATCGAAAGAGTAGGAGACAAAACCTCGTTATTGCGACGGTTATTATCTTCCAAAATAATTCATCTTGTCTGGAAGAAATCTCGTGAAGGATATCGTCCAGTTGCGAAGAAATATCACGTTTAAGTTCGAGGGAGAGACAGGTTCTAGTGCTTCTAGCATAAGATCATCATGCTCTAAGGGAGCAACAACATCTGTGAACCCATGTGAGGGAAAATCTATGAACGCATGCGTCCAGCATGTTGTATGTCAACAGCGTGAAGCGAGGGAGCGTTAGTTGTGCGTTCAGAAAATTGTGAAGGAGAGATAAAAAACTTGTCTATCCTGTTGCGAGGACAAGTCCCGACCATATGAGTCCATCATGGGTCTAGATTGAGACTGTTGTATGTTTCCCTGAGAGGTATCAGTCTAATGCATGAGTCCCGAATGCCGTGAGTTTGCCGAGAGCCGAGGAAGCACGTCCAGTCAATCGCAAAGAAGAGACAAATGTTTGTCTACAGTGACGTGTGACAAAACCTGACTGCATGCGTCCAGTATATGTCCAGAATGACGCATGTATCCACTTTGCCGTGAGTTTACAGACTGCTGCATGCGTCCAGATTGCTGCGTCCACCGTGGCATGTGTGTCTGCCGTGGTGTCTGCGTCTGCCGTGAGGGAGAGACCAGACTGCTGAATATTGTCAACTGTCGATACTTCTATGTATCGATTGTTGTGAGAGATCTCTCCCGAGAGACCAGACTGGTGTCTGCGTCTGCCGTGAAGGAGAGACCAGACTGGCGTCTGCGTCTGCCGTGAAGGAGAGACCAGACTGGTGTCTGCGTCTGCCGTGAGGAAGAGACCAGACTGGTGTCTGCGACTGCCGTGAGGAAGAGACCAGACTGCCGCATGCGTCCGTCCTCACGCTTGCCGCAACGCAAGCTGATCGCTGGGACGGAGCGATGCTGAGTATCGGAGAACTATGCTGTCCGATACTATCGGAAGACCGTTTTCTTGGTCTATCGCTGTGCTTAGATTCTTTTAGGTGTATCTTTTCTGCCTGAGAATCGTAAGCGTCAACAGAAACGAAATAGACCTCTTTAATTCTGATAAATCAGATACGAAATGAGCGTCGTGTCCTTTAACTGATTTTACTATTAAGATGGAGCGATCTGTACATTGTTAACATGATCGTTCGAGGGGACGTTCGTTCGCTAATCAAGGTCTGTCATATCCTTTTGCCTTTCGACTTTCCTTCTCCCAGGGGTTGGGGAGCATGGAAGAGGTCCCAGGCTGGGATTATGACGGACACACACGAATGAACGCACCCTCCACTGCACTGACACTGAATACTAGCACTTTTAATTGTTTCACATTAGATCTTAATAGACCTACCCGTTACGAGAGATTATACTCTTTCGTCAAGGGCCAGAATGAAAATACAATAGGATATGTGATTAATATTAGTATTTTCAAAATCGAAATATCAAATAACGATACCAGTAATTGTGAAAACAAAAAACGATTGACAAGAGTATTACTTATCGTAGCTTGACTGCATTGTGTCATTATATGTGCCATTGAACACTAGCTCTTTAAACTATTTCACATTAGATCATAATAGATCTGCCCATTGCGAGAGAATATTCTCTTTAGTCAAGGGCCAGAATGAAAATACAATAGGATATATGAATAATACAGTGGTACCTCTACATACGAATTTAATCCGTTCCACAACCGACTTCGGATGTAGAAAATGTTCGGATGTGGAAACGAATTTTCCCATAAGAATACATTGAAATAGGATTAATCCGGGGTTGAGCCCAAAAACCTATGATAACTCCTTGATAAATTACTACACATAATTACACATGACAATATGCAATCTAAATTAGATAATAGACATGTAAAAAAGAATAACTATCAAGAAATAATAAATAAGAAACGGGTTTTTAGCGTAACTTTACCTTAGAAAGTCCAGCGCAGGTGTCGGTCTTGCTACGCAGAGAGGAGACGGACGGGCGGCGAGGAGGTAGAGAGGGTGACTACGATAAACGTACACTACCGTAACTTATTCTAACTTACACTAAGTGAACTTTAACCTAACTTGGCTTATTTATTTTTTTTTATTTTTATATTTTATATTTTTTTTACATTTTCTTTTTTTCTTTTTGATGATTAATTTTAATCACTTTCACTCTCTCCACTTAAAATTGATTGAATTTTTTTCTCTTCACTCTTTGCCATTTTCTTTGAACCACTTCCTTCCTCTTCATCACAAGTTCGCTTCGTAGTTTTTTTAAAGAAGCTATCGATAGAAAGTTACTTGGTACGGCTTTTCAGAATATTTCGAAAATGAGTTAGGCAAACATCATCAAACTGCGCAACTACATGACAAACCTGCAATTTTTTTGGATGGTATTTGTCGATGAAGTCGACCACGTCTTGATATTTTCCTAACATCTCTTTTATTTGCGCCGAACCTAACACATGTTCTACCTCCTCGATCCCTTCCTCATCATCACTCATGTGCTCAGACATAGCATGCGAGTTCCTTGAGCTCCTCTGTAGTAAGTTCGTCGTGATGTTCGGCGACGAGTTCTGTGATGTCATCTGCGTCGACCTCCAGACCCATGGATTTGCCAAGGGAGACGATTTCCTCTACGTCTTCCGCTGCACCCACCACGGGATCAGGTTCGGGGTCAAAACCCTCGAAATCTCGGGGAGAAACTGCATCAGGCCACAGCTTCTTCCAGGCAGAATTCAGTGTCCATCGAGTTACTCCCACCCAAGCCTGATCTATGATCTTCAAGCAGTGCACGATGTTAAAGTGGCTCCTCCAAAATTCACGCAAAGTTAAGTTTGTGCTTTGCGTGACATTAAAGCACTGCTTGAATAGGTGCTTGGTGTACAGCTTCTTAAAATTAGAGATGACTTGCTGGTCCATGGGCTGGAGGATAGAGCTGGTATTCGATGGAAGATACAGCACCTTTATGAACTTGAATTCTTCGAAGATATCATCTTCAAGTCCGGGGGGTGAGCGGGTGCATTGTCAAGGCATAGCAGGCACTTTAAAGGCAATTTCTGCTCATGAAGATACTTCTTCACAGAAGGACCGAAAACTTGGTAAACCCATTGGACAAAGAACTGCCTAGTGACCCAGGCCTTCGAGTTGGATCGCCAGAAAACATGAAGCTGGTCCTTATCCACATTCTGTGCCTTAAAGGCCCTAGGGTTCTCAGAATGGTAAACCAGTAAGGGCTTGACTTTAAAGTCCCCGCTAGCGTTGGCACATAGGGCAAGAATCAATCGATCCTTCATTGGCTTATGCCCAGGCTATTTCTTCTCTTCGGCGGTGATGTAGGTTCAACTGGGCATCTTCCAAAACAGCCCGGTTTCATCACAATTAAACACCTGCTGCTCTACGTAGCCTTCTTCCTGCACGGTCCTTTCAAAGCTCTTCACAAAGTCAGCTGCAGCCTTTGTGTCTGCACTAGCAGCCTCTCCGTGACGAACAACTGAATGAATCCCGGACCGTTTCTTAAATTTCTCAAACCAGCCACGAGATGCATTGAAATCGTCTGAGGAAGGTTCAATTGAACTCTCCCCAGCATCACCCCCAGAGCTCGCCTCCTTCAAGTCCGTAAAGATGGCGTGCGCCTTCTCACAGATGATAGTTTCGGTGATGGTGTTGCCAACAATCTCTCTGTCCTTGATCCAGATTAGCAGAAGTCGTTCCATCTCTTCTATGACAGGGCTACGACGTTTTGAAATGATGGTGATCCCCTTAGAAGGTTTCACTGCTTTAATGGCTTCTTTCTGTTTCAAGATTGTCAAGATCGTCGACATATTTTGGCCATATTCTTTTGCAAGTTCACTCACGCAGACGCCACGCTCATGCTTTTTAATAATTTCTGGCTTTACTTCTAAAGAAAGCATTTCCTTCTTCCTTTTCTCACCACTACCACTACCACTTGTGAAACTAAGCCTTTTAGGACCCATACTTTACGTAAAAAACCGTAAAAGGATGTACGTAAAAAATGACAAATTCAGAGATAATTTGTATTTTTCCTAACCAAACAAAACTTAGCTATTTACATAGGGCATTACTTTCGGCGTAGCTGAAATGGCGAGCCATTAGATTTTTAACGAGGGTTAATTACCCCCGTGCTAGTTAGCAGGGGGCAGGGGAGGGGTAGCTAGCTACCCCTCCCCCCTCACACACTGGTGAACTGACTCACTTCGCTTAGAGGTAGGACTTGACTTGGGGGACAGGGCTGGCGGGCAAATATGTGTAAATAGCTAAGGTTTGTATGGTTAGGAAAAATACAAATTATCTCCGAATTTGTCATTTGTTCCGTAACCGAAATACAAACCACGCTATTTACATTGGGTGACTTACCCCTTAGGAAGGGTGGAAAGTCCCCAGCCATATTGGCTTTGGCTTTACCCGGGGACTCAGAATCCGAGTGAGCAGCACTTCGAGAAAAAGAGTCCCTGCACCTCGCAAGTTCCTTGCTCCTCAAGGAGCGTGCGGCCTACATAAGCTTGTGTGTGGAGGGATGAAGCGTGACTTGTACTGGGCAGTCGACCTGAAGACCTTTAGATGGAATTCTGGACTAGGACTATCCCAATACCACCTCGTCAGGGTATGGGGGACGCGACAGTATTATCTTAATACTAGGAACACAAGGAAGCATGGTTTACCTGCAGAGGTTTGAGGTCAGCTATGCAGATAACCCAGGATGCTGCTTTCCCCAAGAGAGGGGAGGATGAAGAAAGAAGTAAGGGCCAGACATACCTCTTTCATTCATGCAGTCTGATACCGGGTAACAATGCCCTCAACCTTCTGCTACTTGTCCATTAAGGATCCTGAGGTTAGACCAGCTGTTGTGTAGCCACCCCAGGCCGATAGAAAAACGTATAGAGGCTCCTGTGGGTCACGTCCTGTAGGTAGTGGTCTGTGAAGGTCGTCCGACGCTTCCAGACTCCAGTTGGTAGCACCTGCGTCACAGCGGAGCTATCAGAGTCATTGACAGGTTGACCGATAGTCTGGTCTTGTTGAGCCCCCTTTCCCCTCAGACCCAACGGTGGCAAGGCGTAGACGTCGATGTTGTCCTACCGATGTGGGAAGACATCTCGGCAGTGCCTTGGGGTCCGGGGCTGGGGAGAAGTACAGCGAGAGCTTGAAATTCAAGGTTGTCGCGAACAGGACCACAAGGTCAGAGCTTGTTGGCTACTGGTGGTTCCAAAGACCACTCTGTACTCTCTATCTGCGATGCTCTGTTCCAACTGTCGGAGAGCACATTCCTTTGTCCGGAATGAAGCGAGACGATAGTGGTATTGAGTGGACTTCGGCTCATCTCAGTATCTCTACTGTAAGATGGGAAGACTGTTATGAAAAGGTACCTCCCCGCTTGATGAAATAACCAACTACCGTGGTGTTGTTGCTCACGGAGTGACTCGCCGGGGCCTGTTGGACTTGTTGACGGGCCAGAATATGGCCTTCATCCCTAGTCAACTGATGTGGAGGTACCCTTCTAGTTCTAGCCATAGGCTTGAGATCCTTTGGTTCAGAACTTGCCCCCCCCCCCTTCTTTGACGCGTCCGAGGACAGCATCAAATGCGGAGGAGGGACGAGAAGATCTACTCTCTAGCAAAGGCTTCGTAGGTCAACCACCACTGCAGGATCCCTCGTTCGGCAGGTCCCATAGGACCTGCCGAATCGTAGTCTTGATTCCACCGGGGCTTGAGTCGCCAAAGCAGGAGACTCATCTTGAGGCGAGTGTTTGGGACTAGAGGGGTCAAGAAGGAAGGTGACCTAGGAGGCGTAACCAGAAAAAGGCTGGAGACTCTCCTCACCTGAGGAAAGGTTCTACTACTCTCCTCCGCCTTGCTATCCTGTCATCCGGTGGGAAGGCTTAACGGAGATTGGAGTCTAAAAATAAGCCTCGATATTCCAGTTGTTGCGATGGAAACGGAGAAAACTTCTCGAGATTTACCATGATCCTTAGATCTTGGCAAAGTCCCAGAGGCTTGTCTCGGAGTCGAAGAAGGGTCGATACCAAAACTGCCGGGGTAGCCAGTCATCCAGAAAGCGAAGGAAGCGGATGCCGCTCCTGTGTGGACATGAGGATTCGGGATGAACTTCCAGGTGAATGCCTGCGGTGCTGTGGAGAGATCGAAGCACAGCACCTTGAACTGGTATATCTGTTGTCTAGGCTGAATTCCAAGTACTTCCTGTAAAGACGGATGGATTGGGATCTGGCAGTACATGTCTTTCGGATCCAATATGCACATGAAGTCTTGTGGTTTCCCTAAAAGTCTGATCGAATCTGTTGTACCATACTGACCGAAGTTTGTACGCCAAACTTGTTCAGGGCTAAGAGGACGATGGCGGGTCTCCAGCCTTCAGGCGCTTCTTACAAGAAAGAGTCGTTTGAAGAACCTTGGGGGGAGCCGCTGACAACCTTGGAGAGCATCCTTCTAGAGCATGGTCTCATCGCCCTCTGCCTGAGGGGCTAGCCCCATTTGCCGATCCCATGGGATAGGGGCTCAGCAACACTGGATTCGCTGGCAGGGGAGGTAGAGATGCTACGAAACGGGACACGAAATCCCTGGCTGATCATGGAGATCGTTCAGGAATCGGCCCCAAGTTGCTGCCACTTGAAGACGCAACTCCAGGCATACACCCCCCAATGGGGGATGCAGGTAGGGGTTGCCAATCCTAGCGTTTGTGGCCTAGATTATTGCCTCCCCAGGAGGGCTCCTCGCCCTTTGTCCCCGACAGGAGGGGGGAAGTTGCAGAGACACCTTGTCTAGCTGCCCATGCCGGTTCTGATGTCCTAGGCTGAACGAGGCTGTTGAAGTTGAGGCGCTGGAGGCTTGTAGGGACTGGATGTAAGCGCCTTGGAGGAGCGAATCGTGATACGATTTTCTCAACCTCTCAGTCGCTAGTTCCTTGTCCTTGGGCTGAAACAAGCCCCTTCCAAGGATGGAAGAGTGTCTGGGTCTGCCGATATCCACGGTAGGGACCCTCAAGAGAAAACCTCTCGGTCACTGCATCTCAATGCTTCAACATCGAGTTTGTCCCCAAGTTCGACACTTGGTGTCGGGAAACGAAAGGTACACTTGTTCGAGAGGAAGAAAATAAAACCTCGAGTCGCGACCGGATGGCCAGAGACTCAAGCTCGACGATCAGCCACGAGGTGGCCTGCCTGGTACCCTTTGCCGCTTCCTCCAGGTTCAAGATTCCCGAAGTCGAGAATGTCACCTGCCGGGCGGAGAGTTTCTCGAGGGGAAAACCCCCGGAAGGCCCGTTGCAGCGGAATGGTGGAGAGGAAGAGCTAAATCAGGCTACCCCATGATCTCGAAGCATTCCCTCTGTTGACGACTGACAGAGGCAGTGTCAGCAGCCACCGTTGAAGGGAAGGGGATCGGGCGATCCTGAGGAGAGGGATGATGGGGACTGCCCGAAAAAGGGAGAAGAATGTTACCCAGACTCTCCTTGCTCTTGTACGTGCCATGCTCTGCGCTCACGAGGTGAAGATCGTGACTATGATGATCTGAAAGTATGCGCTCCAGGAAAAAACACGCCAGGTTGCCCATGTTGCGAAACCCGACGGGAATCGCAGTCGAAATCGCCCTTGGCGCTCGCGCGATGGTACAATCGTTGGTTCACGCGCGGGCAAACATGCGTGCGCATGCACGCAGGCATGTAGGCGCGCGGGCGCGGTCGTAAGACCGAAAACGCGTAAGCGAGCGATGGTGCGTTGGCGAGCGATGGTGCGATGGCGCGATTGGCGAGCGATGGTTCTTTGCGGGAGATGGCGCATTGGCGAGCGATGGCGTGTTGGCAAGCGATGGTGTGTAGCGACCGATCGCGTACAGGAGAGCCAACGCGTGGCCGCGTACGGCGATCTGAAGCGTGGGCGCGTTGAAAACGCTAGCGGGCAAGCAAAGTCGCGCGCGATCACTAGGAGATCGCTAGCGCGTAGGAGATCGATGGAGCGCGGTATGCGGCCAGAAGATATCAGCGAGGGGCAGAACCAGATGGTGAAGTTGCGCATAATAGCGAACGCTCGTGGGCGAGTACAGAAGACTTCTCGTGGGCGCGCGGGCGCTCAGAGACTCGTTCAAATCTAGAGCACAGTAGATCGTCGGCGAGGAGGTGAAGGAATCATCTCTTTCGCCTCCACCCACATCTGGAAGCTCGTGGAGTACGCTGGTGCACATTGCGCACATCAGGAAAGGGCGCGCAGATGTGCGCTGGCGAGCAGGCGATCGTGGGCGTAAAAAGAAGGAACAATCTCCCTGCCTGTGCCTAGATCCAAAGATTGTGGGCGCGAGGGCTAACGTTGGCGCGCATTGCGCACATTAGAAAAGGGCGCGCAGGCGATCGAGGGCGTACAGGACACTGTTGGCGCACAAGGCCCGTAGCAGGAAAAAGGGGCGTCCAGAAGAGCGTTGGCGCTCTGACGGGCTCAAAGGTGCAGGTGAGCGCTGGCGATCAGGAGATCTACGGCGAGACTCAGCTACAGGAGATCGCAGGAGAGAAGTCTGGAACACAGCAGGAGAGCGCAAGGGCGCTACTGCACGCGAGCGCGCAGGAAAACTTGGGCGCGCAGGTAAAACCTGGCACTTAAGGGACTTACACACATTGAGGAGTAAGCCCTTTTGCCCCGAAGGGACCGGTGCTCGTTGGAAACGAGGTACGTTGGCGCCAACTGAGCATCTGCGTCCAGGAGAAGGTCTGGCAGGAGGATCCTCTGCGGGGAAGTGAAGATGAAGACGACCACAGGCAGGAGCACCATCATCAGGCCTCTGAAGAGGAGTCTCTGGAGTGAACTCCCCCAAGGGGGAGAAGCACTTGCAGGAGAGACCATGGTATCAGCTGCCCCCGAAGGGGACTGAGCCCTCGGCAACAACAGCAACAACAGCAGAAGGAGACCTCCGAAGAGGAGTCTCTATGAGTGTCCTCTCTCACGAACAAGAGAGGAACACTTCGTAGAAGAGATTAAAGATGGAGCCCATAGGGCCGAGGGGTCAGCAAGTGACCTAGGAGCCAACCTCCCAAGAGGCGCTCCTGCAGCTGCTCAGCCCCTTGAGCGTAGCTGCAGGTGAGACCGCTCAGCACCAAGAGCATAGTAGCACAAAAACTATGGTCCGAGAAAGTAACCACTCAGCCCCTTGAGCAAGGTTACAAAAGCGGTCGCTCAGCACCAAGAGCAAAACCGCCGGAGGACCAGGAACATATCATAATTATTAATGGTAAGAGAAGTTTCCCCCGAAAGGGAAAGAAACTCAAACCTGGGCAGGGAACCTCCCTCGGAAGGGAAGTTACCCACCCAAGGAGGCGAACCTCCTGAGTGTTCTACGATGAACTAAAGAGCTGTCGGTTGTCTCGGGAGAACTCCCAGGAGAAGGAGACACGCCCCTGACGAAGTCCTTTAGAGGAGGCAGCAACAGCAGACTCCCCGAGTCCCAACAAGACAGCTCTGCTTCGTTGTCACATTAGGCAAACGGAAAAACAGATCGTTAACAGTGAAAATAAAAAGTAATTAGTTAACATTCATTCCCCCGGGAAGACTCCGAAGAGGAAAACCCAAGGGAAAAGAACACAAGAATTACATAACAGGCAAGAGCCCCAACCCCACCTACACTCACGGGAAGGGGGAAGGGCGAGAACAGTAACAAAAACAGAATTATAACAGTTATAATTATGCAATTCATTAAAGAATGTTCACTAAAAGTAAGAACGAAAAACCCCGAAGGGAAACGTTCTAAAAAAAAAACTGAAAAGTTAACAAATACAATTAGATTTATAATAAAAATATAATGGAGATAAAAAGTACTGCGTAGCAACTCCACCCGAACGGAGGAGCAATCGTAGTAGGTAGAAAACGTAGTAAAAGGGTGAACGACCTCCAGAGAGAGAGAGAGAGAGAGAGACCGTAGTCAACTACACTCTCGCGTTCCTACGCTGAACCACACCTTCCCCGTAGGAAAAGAGGAGTAGCGGAAAAACAAATAATAATATTGGCTGCCATGCGAGGACGGGAACAGAGACATCCGTTCATCGTCCGAGCCAAAAGCGAAGTGAGTCAGTTCACCAGTGTGTGAGGGGGGAGGGGTAGCTAGCTACCCCTCCCCTACCCCTGCTAACTAGTGCGGGGGTAGTTAACCCTCTTTAAAAATCTAATGGCTCGCCATTTCAGCTACGCCGAAAGTAATACCCCTCTGTAAATAGCGTGGTTTGTATTTCGGTTACGGAACAAATGGAATGGTTCAGCCTATCTCCCGTAAGGGCGCTAGTGTACACCTGGCAACTCTATCTGCGATTGCCGCGAGTTTTTTAAATTTCTGCCGGATGTCCGGGACTAAAGCCATTGTTATATAACCAGCGGGTAAGTTTGATGTTTAAAGACACTGGTAGAGTACAGACCTTGTGAATGATGATGCAATGGTGTGTACAGTATCTGTTTGGTGGTATTACTTATACTTCAAAGATGTATCACTTTAGTTTCTAAAGCTTTTATGAATTCATTTCACTAGCCATGGGATTCCTACAGCCACACTCAACAGATTCCACTTCATTTCTCTATGCCTTACCTGTCATTTCTTCTTTTCACTCATGACAAAGTCAAGCAATTCATTTCCTTGCCTTGCATGGGTATCCAGATCATCCCTGTAACCCTCAGCGCACTTTTAACGAGCTGGCAATACGTCACTAACAACCTCCTGTACTCCGAGGGATTCTACATACGATGACCATCTAGAGTCAAGGAAGGACTCTTGACCTTCAGGGTCCTATGACCATCTAAAGTCAAGGAAGGACTCTTGACCTTCAGTGTCCTCTTGACAAAACTACTACAACAGAGTAATTAGTTTTCTTATCATGCTTGCAATAGCCATCCCACAGCTTGAACCGAGTGATACTCCTTCCTCGAGGGGCTTTTAACTATGGCTGAATTATGTTCAACACTTTTCACCTCAAGGTACAAATTACATCAAGACCTCTTCTCCTCCTCTCCATGAAACCAAGCAGAGATGCACTTAAACCTTTTACCCCAAAAGGACGTACTGGTACGTTTCACAAAACTCATCCCTTTACCCCCATGGACGTACCGGTACGTCCTTGCAAAAAATACCATCAAATTTTTTTTTCATATTTTTGATAATTTTTTGAGAAAATTCAGGCCTTTTCTAAGAGAATGAGACCAACCTGACCTCTCTATGACAAAAATTAAGGCTGTTAGAGCAATTTAAAAAAAATATACTGCAAAATGTGCTGGGGAAAAAATAACCCCTTGGGGGTTAAGGGTTGGAAATTTCCAAAAGGGTTAATCAATAGTCAAACTTCAAAATGAGAAAGATGGAAACAAGATTTAAGTTTCTAAAGAATTCTCATTTGGAAGGGATGTTTGGCTCCTTGGTAAACTTTCAAGTATCATTCTTCTAAATATCAAAATAAAATGGCTCAAGGGATTTAAATTTTGGTATTTCTAAAACAAAGTCTTAAAAATCAATGAAATTAGACAAAGTAAAAGCCGAATATAGAACATATAAAATAATGCTTAAGTTGGAAGCATTTATTGCTCTTACATATTATGACAATGAATCAAAATCAAGTCTGGTATTTTATGATTAAATGCAGGAAAGAAGGTTCTACTGTACGATGAAAAACAAGATTTTCAAGTGTAGACATTTGAATGAAATACGAGGCACTAATCTTACCTAAAGTTGTAATGCATTTCAGCGTACGGAGCCCTTCGACTTCTTCATCACTACGGGTCTACCGCCAGCGAATCAGATCCTGTGCTGATCAACGTCTGTCCAGTTGAAGGGCTCGGCTGAATCCATAGCACTGAGGTAATCTCACCCTTGTGTCCTTTGGGTGGGTGATGCTCCAACAACATTGCTGTCCTGAAGTTGAAAGTCAAATCTTAGATCTACACCTGACTGAAATATATATAAACAGGGTCACTTTACTAACTCAATCTCTTAACCCTTTTACCCCCAGGCTCTTTGGAAATTTCCAACCCTTAACCCCCCGGGGGTTATTTTTTCCCCAGCACATATTACAGTATATTTTTTTTTAACTGCTCTAACAGCTTTAATTTTTGTCATAGAGAGGTCAGGTTGGTCTCATTCTCTTGGAAAATGCCTGAATTTTCTCAAAAAATTATCAAAAATATGAAAAAAAAAAAAATTTATGGCATTTTTTGCAAGGACGTACCGGTACGTCCATGGCGGTAAAGGGGTGGCTTTTGTGAAACGTACCAGTACGTCCTTTGGGGGTAAAAGGGTTAATGAGAAGAAAAGATAAAGTTGTCCGTTGTCAAGAAGATGTTATCCAAAGAATCCAACTTGGGTGACTGGAAATAATGTAAGTAGAGTCAAGCTATAATTGTTTCTGTTAGTATTTATCATGGGAAGATTGTCATTCGTTGCGAGAAGAAGTGTAAACTTTCTTATTACTTGTAAAATATTTTCCTTTACAAAATATGAGTGAAACGGGTACAAATCAAACGCAGGATAGGCTAAGAATATGGCAGTCTAAGGGGGGAGGGGGGGGATTAAACAGTGGCATTAGCACCCCAGTTAAGTAGGGTTGAGGCTTGTAGGTTAAGTTAGGTGAGGGCGTTTAGGGGGTGGTATTACGTGATGGATTTGAGGATCAACGGACACAGCTTTTTTTGTAGTACAGGGGGTCATGTCTTAACTGCTAGAAAATGGGAAGAAATGTCCATTTTCTATGCACGCTGGAGGACCTGGCCGCTGATCTCCATAGGCTCCAACAAATACCATAATGGAAGAAATCACACAGGAGCATCATAAAATCACACCCTGTAATACAATACAAATTTACCAAATACTGTTCACTGAACAGACATGTGATCAGCACTTGTCCAATATACACATTGTAAACACGGGATAGGAAATATCCCTTTGATTTCATAAAAAAGCCTGAAGGATCCTTTACAAGGGCAGACAGGGTCAGGAAATCAGCCAAAAATGAGATGGAAATTCAAATGATCTGGGCTACGAAGCCGCCAGCCAGTTTGCAATGGCTACAGCTGACAGCCTACGAATATCTATTATTACTTCATAGACCCCGCTCTCTAAACCTACCTTAGGATCAAATAGGAATATTCCCGTATCGGCGGCATAAGCAACTGTGTCCTCGACCCAGGAAATACACCTGGGTGTTTGATTAACAGATTTAACACAGGCCGCCATAATCACGCTACACTCTCTATGGTAACCCCGTGACGTCACAAATGTCAACAACGCAGTCAGCTGATGTCGAAGAAGTAACCAGCATACAAATAAAGTAAATTATAATTATATGGCTTTTAAAATTAGCTAGAACTATAAATTTTATCTCTAAATCATTATTAATTAATTTAATTTATTCTTATAATATTAAAATACTTCTTGATTGTATAATTATGTAGAATTTATCAATTCTATGATGACTTTTCTATACGCTTAAGACTAAAAGCTGTCTTGGAATCCTCCTTTAGTAAAATGTAAACAACTGATCTAATATCTACCTAGATTGCTTCATCAATGTGTATTTTATTATTATTATTATTATTATTATTATTATTATTATTATTATTATTATTATTAGATAAGCTACAACCCTAGATGGAAAAGCAGGATGATATAAGCCCAAGGGCTTCAACAGAGAGAAAATAGCTCAGTGAGGAAAGGTAGTAAACTACAAGATAAGTAATGAACATATTATTATTATTATTATTATTATTATTATTATGTCATGAATGATGACTGCTATAGCAGAAGGAAGGCTAAGGTTCGTGAAAGAGATAGAAGAGGGAATACACTGAAACCTTGATTCTGTTCTGTTGAAGATTGCCTGGACCTTTTGGCCAGACACGGGCTCTTGCAATCTTGCAGCCCGTAGGTGTTTGGATGGGATATGTTGGGATAGGTAGTTGGGTGGGGAATATTCTGCAACATTTATTTTAGGATGTTGGGATAGGTTTTGGGTGGTGATGGGATGTTTGAAAAGGAGTGATTGACTGTGGAATATCGTCCTATGAGCCCACTGGCTCCAGTCGGAGTTGGAGAGAAAGAGTTAATAGTAGGAAGCCCCGATAAGTAGGAGAGCTCGGGAAGGAGTTGAAAGTTTGTAGTCAGAGAAGTTGATATAGGTGAAGTGAAAAACTTCATAGTGGTTTAAGCTTAAGTGTGAGATGGAGGGCTAGTGTGAGATTTCAGCTGAGTAGGAGAGAGCTGAAGAGGAGGAGTTGTAGCGGTTTTAGTGGTAGAGATAGGGTGGAATATAAAATTCCTGTACCTGTAATAATAAAAAAAGGAGAAATAAAAAAAAACGTAAAAATAAAGATTATTTTTGAGACAATCAAAGGGAGATGAAGGTGTAGAAGGCAACACAGGCCGCTTGTGCGACAACGGGTTGCCATCTGAAGAGAGAAAAATGTGTTGGAGGTCAAAAAGACACCCCCCCCTCCCCCGATCCCTGCCTCACCCCCTGACCGACAACACAGCCCACTGTGCGACAACCGGCTGCCAGCCAAGAGGAGGGGAAGATGTGCTGGAGGTCAAAAAGGACCGCTGACAACCCCGGCCACACCCCCAGACAGGCAACACAGGCCGCTTGTGCGACAACGGGCTGCCAGTCCAGAGGATAGGAGGATAAGGCTGCAGCCACCAGCAATCCCCCAGCTCCCAGCACAGAATTGTAGAGAGGATAAGGTTTCTCCTTCAATTGCCGCTTGGATTTTACGTTGACTTTGTTGCAACGTTATCTCGGTGGAGGGTAACTCCGGAGAAAGGCTGAGAGGGTATTGTGATTGTCAATGATATGCTTGACAATTTCTGTTGCAGTAGCAGGAGTATTGGGATTAAGATCCTGCCGAAGTATGCTTGTTTCCTGACATTGCTGTAGATAGTGCGGTAAAGGATCTTCTGTGTCTTGATTACAGTACTTGCATGGTCTAATTGGTCTGTGCTGTGCTGCAGGGTCTTGGCCGTTATCTAAGATGATCTGCCAGTTGCATAGTTATCCCAGTCGCAGTCTGCAAATAATTACTGCGTCTTGGCGAGGTGTTTGTCTTGCAATTGGGTGTGGTAGTATGTTTGTAGCTTCAATGTACCACTTTGCAGATCTTGAGCCATCAAGGAAGGCTCTTCTAACTTCACTAGTCTTTTGAATGTTGCAGTAGGTAGCCATTTTATTTTGAATTATTTTTAATGACCTTTGCAGAGTAATGCTGATAGTTTGGCACATTAAGACTGATTTAGCTAGATAGTCGGCCTCGTCGTTGCCAGAGATTCCTGTATGACTTGGTATCCAATTCAAGGTGACTTGCCTGTTGTTTCTTTGGTGGAACAGGGCTAAGAATTTAATTGCAGTGATAAGGTGCACATTCTCTGTAGGTTCCTTGTTGCTGAGGGCCATCGTAGCTCCTCTGGAATCTGTATGGATCGTTGTGTTCCCATTTTGTTGATTGGCAGAGTGTTCTAGGGCTTTTGCAATGGCCACTAGTTCAGTTTACAATGTGGAGGCATGGTTGGAAAGTCTCCAAATTGCTTTATATCCTGATGTAGAGATAACTGCAGCCGCGGCTGGCTGCAGGGATTGCACGGTCAACTGATCCATCTTAGTAGTAGGTATGAGGCGCAGGAGTGTTCCTGATTGCATTTCTTGCAGCTGCATTGAGTTGCTCTGGCGTGCAGAGAGCCTTGCTTGCTGCTGGTAGGATAGTGAAGTTGTATTTGATGGGATCACATGCCCAGGGAGCAGGAGGGATGTAGCCCTCATACATTTGTTGTCCCTTGATTTTGTGAGCCTCGTTTTGCATCTGCATTCTTCTGAGTGTATCCAGTAGTTTCTTTGCATGGGAGCTGGGTGGATGTAGTTCTTCAGCAAGAGGTAGAAGCCTTTCTATTTTATCATTGAGTGGGCTTTTTCTGTCTGCGATGATTGACTTGAATATAATACTGCTATTCCTGATGTCAATTCTGGCTGACAGGGAGATTAGGTTGGTTTCTGCTCTGAGTAGGCAGAGTCTTGTCCACATTGGAGAGCCACTGATGAGTCTCATGGCATTGTTTTGGACTGCTTCTAATGATGCTTTATGAGTGTCGGTCAATGCAGTAAGTGTGGGTGCTGCATAATCAATGTGGGATCGAATTGCTTGTAGGTAAAACAGCCTTAGAAGGTTATTGGATACTCCTTGTTTAAGGGAGGTCATGTGTTTCATGGCTGATAGACGGATTTTTGTCTTCTCTCTAAGGTAGGTTACTTCATTAGCTGCTGACAGGGTTTTGCTAATGATTACCCCGAGGTACATGAATTGACTCACCCATTCGATGTCCTCACCTCTCAGTGTGAAGTTTTGAGGGTTTTACGAGCGTTTTATAGCCATTGCTTTGGTTTTGTTGGTATTGATCTTTAGGCCAAGATCATTGCATTTGGCTTGGATCATGTCCAGAGCTTTTTGAGTGATATTTCTGGCATGAGCTTTGTTTGGGCATACTATGCATATGTCATCTGCATATATGAATATCTCCACTCCTTTTGGGAGTTTTAGAGTGGCTAAGTTCTCCATCAGTAGGTTAAACAGGTAGGGGCTGAGTATGCCTCCTTGTGGTGTTCCATTTTCTAAGGGGATGAACTCAGTGGTTTTTCCTTGGAAAGTGACTCTGGCCTCTCGATTTTGTGTATAGTTTCGAGTCCAGGCCAGTAAGTGTCCTTTCACTCTTTTTTTCAACAAGTGTAAAGAGTATAGCTGGTGAGCTGGCTAGCTCAAAGACTTTCTCGAGATCAAGGAAAATGATAAAAGCTTTTTTGTCGTTGATTGTTGAGAGGACATCTGTGATGCATTCTTGAGTGCCTATGCCATTTCTGTAGGCATATAGGCAATGATGTAGTTGGCCTATTTTCCACTGCAGTCTGTTGAGTACCATTCTCTCAGCTACTTTCTCTATGCAGCTTATCAAAGCTATAGGTCTGTAAGTATTTGGCTCCTTAGGTTTTGGAATAAGTTTAGTGTCCTGCTGGTTCCATGTGGTTGGACGTAGTCTCTCCGTGTGTGTCCTGTTTATCAGATGCAGGTAGACCAACTTAGCATGGTTTCCCATGTTCCTCAGCATGCTGTATGTGATGAGATCGGCTCCAGGGACAGTGTCCTTCCTACCTTTTGATAGGGCCGTTTTTAGTTCTTCCATGGTATAGGGGTGATCAGTGTCATCTACCATGTTGCAGGCGGCTTCTATGATGTTTCTGATTGGGAGCAGAGTTCTCTGCCTGTTGATGGTTGGCAGAGGTAGATTGATGCTTTTTGCTCTGTCCGCAAAGTTGTTAGCAATCCTCTTGGCTTCAGCTAATGGGTCTGGGTGTATTGTATTTCCCAGAGACTTTGTTAAACCAGCCCCATATTTTGGCTAGGGATGTGCTGAAGTTGACCTCATTACACCATGAGTACCATTTGTCTAGTTTAACTTCCAGTGATACTTGTACAGAATGTTTGATGATCTCTACAAGTAGATTATGTAGTTCATCTGTTCTGTGTCTTCTGAGAAGTTTCCTGGTCCTGTTTATTTTGGCATTCATTTCTTTGATGCGGCTGTTGTAGTACCAGGCATCAGCATGTTTCTTCTCAGAGTACAATTTTTGTGGCATGGATACACTGGCTGCTACCTCTAGTTGTTTGCCGAAGTCGGTAGATAGGGTGGAGATATTATTGTGCGGGTGTTTGATATATTCCACAGCCCACTCTGTCATGGCTGTTTTGAATTTTTCCCAGTTAGCAAACTCTGGGTTTCACCTTTTTGGGGGGCGGAGGAGAAGGTGGGTATTTCTGCAATTCGAGTGTTACTTCTATGGCAAAGTGATCACTGATTAGTACAGGATGCGGTTGCCATTTGGCTCCTCTTTGTATGGCACTGGATAAGAAGGTAAGATCTAGACGACCTCCTTTTAGATGGGTGGCTTCTGTGACGTTGTTGAGCAGTGCTACATCAGGATATTCTTGCAGTAGGGCATGCAAGTGTCTGCCAGTTTGATTTGTTTCTGATATTGAGTTCAGGAACTGATGATGAGCATTAAAGTCGCCTGCAATAATTGAGTCTTCGTTGGAGGCTGCTGCAAAGAGTGCCTCGGCATCAATATTTTTTGCTGGGGACTTGCATATGTTGTGGACTGTTAGCGTCGTGGCTAGGAGAGATATCTGGACACTAAGAGTCTCTGCCTCGGTCCCACAGTCAATGCTTGGTTGTAGTTTGGAGGGGATACTGCTTTTAATGAGGGTAGTCAGTCCTCTTGTCGTTGGTGATTGATACGTTGTGTATACTTTGTATCCTGAGAACGTGAATGGTATGTTCTCATTAAGCAGAGTTTCTTGCAGTATGATGATGTCAGGGTTTTGCACTGAAGTTTGAGACTGAAGAAATGCAAGCTTGTTTCGAAGTCCACAAATATTCCATTGGAGCACTTTTACTTGGGTGTTTTGGTTGTTGCAAGTGGTTGTATGAGGTCCATTTGCAGTAGGAACTATGAAGGTAATTGAGCTCCTAGTTCCTTGGCGGCGTTGTCAAACACGAAGTCATCCAATGACTCCTGAGTGAATTTGATTTTGCGGGATCGCAAGAAGTTACGAAGGATGTTGCTGATGGTTGCCAGCAGAGCATCCGTGGGACAAGCAGAGAGGTCGTACTTACTGCTGTCTATGTTTAAAGGATGTTTGGAGGGGCGTGAGGCGCTAGATTTGCTTGTGGCAGTGGAAGGTAGGCTAGGGAATTCTCTTAGGAAGTGGGAAATGTTGGGTGTGTGAGTGATCGGTGCAGAGGAGGATGGGTTGGGTTCTGGTTGTTTTGGCTGGGTGACGTTAGGAGAATTGGTTGGAGAGGTAAGTTTTAAAGGTGAGGGAGTGCGAGGAGTATGGGTTGGGGATCTTTTTTCTTTGGAAGGAGGTTTAGGATGGACGTTGAGGTTTAGGTGCTGGAGGGGGGGTTGGTGGAGAGGAAGGTTCAGGAATGGCATGTCTGGAAGGGTTAGGATTTTGTTGGGAGGTGTGGTTGGAAGGTGTAGGGTTTTGTTTAGTTGGAGGTGGCTGCGTTCGACGCTGTTGACGTGGAAGGAGGTTGTAGTGACGGTCTGCTCCCTGGCAGTCTGCAATTCTCTGAAGTCTGTGGGGGCATCTATCATGCCAAGCATGATGGGGTCCTCCACAGTTAGGGCAGCGGGCGATGGTTTTGTGCCCTGCTTTGTGCCTGGCAATACAGTAGGCGGTGGGGTGCTGTCTGCTGCTGCAGACCCCACAGATCTCCGGACCTTCGCAGCGGGATTTGTGGTGTCCAAACTTCTGACACCGGAAGCATCGAAGTGGCTCCTTGATGTACTCTTCGGTGCGGAAGGTGCCCCAAAGGCCGAAGGATAGGTGAGGAGGGCGAGCTCCCTTGTGGACAGCCTCCAATTTGTGGGATCTACCTCCGGCTTTCCCCTCACATCTCTTGACAGTGATGATGGAGGGATGTTGGAGCACTGGTTCCAGTGGAAGGTCGAGGTCATAGACAACGATGATGGTGGTGGGTCTCTCGTTGATGTCCAGTTTTAGGACGTTTTCCTGTTGCTCTAGGTAGGTCTTGGTCTGCTCATCTTTGGCTGTTATGACCAGTTGTCCCCTGTGATTGGGACGTAGGGTCATGTTGAGGCGAGGATTGCTGGCTTCCATGGCAACTATGGCAGCGTAGGATGTTATGCTGGGTCCTGGAGTAAGCCTAAACTTGGAGTCTCCAGTTGCTGCTGTTTTGCGAAGTTGGGTCTCGAGAGGGAGTATTCTCAGTCTCAGCTTCTTCTTGGGTCGCTGGTGGGTGATCCCTTGAAGTTCCAGGGACTGGTTCCGTTGCAGGTGATTGAGGGAGCTTTGCATGGCTCCTCAAAGTAAGGCCTCTTGGTTTCTTGACCCTGCCCCTCTCCACTCTTGTTCGAGGGGAGGAGGTGGGGATAGGGGATGAACCCCTTCCTGCCATTGCAGAACGCGATGGTGGTCTTCAGCTGTCGAATGATGTATACTGCAGGTGTCTTCTCAATGAAGAAAATTAAAGAAAAGTAAAATCAAGACCAAGTTAAGTCTTGAAAAATAGCGAACACTGAAATAACTCTACGGGAAATGCAGTGAACATTTCAGTTACTCGCTGGTTAAAGTCGATCCTTTCACTAGCTTGTAGGATCACCTACCAGGTACCTACTTCCAACTATGATCCTGAACTGCATTTCTTTCTCTCATTCTAACGTTAATGTTTTCACTTTTCCGTTAATTCTTGTATTCTCATTTATGCTAATAACAAAAATGCTGACTTATCAATAGAAGACGCTGTTGTATCAATAGAAGACGCTGTTACACTTGATAGTCCTTGGCTCTCTCTGTTTAGAGTCCTTGTCTAGTGACGTCATCCAAAACAAATCGTCTGAGTGAAAGTTCTTAAACTACTTCCTCAGACCTTTCGAAAGTTTTATTTATATTAAGTGTGCGATGATTTTAATCGGTTTAGTGAAGTGAATTTATCTAAGAGACTTCATTCATTCATTGGTGAGTAGTTTTGGGATATATTTGAATATGTAAAATGTGTTAAAACAATGTTTTTGGACTTATATGTGATGTGGGATTTCTAGGATAGCCTACGATGTTACTGGAAATGGTTTAGGCTACAGAATAATTCCATATATAAACTTAACCTGTTTCAACAAAGAATTAGATCATGACCTCTTAATTAAGTTGGTTTTGTTCCTTAGTCTTCCAGTTTAAGTTTGTATTCTGGCCTTAGTGGGTTTTGAAATAAGAAAAAAGTTTTTTTTGTTAATGTTTGCCCAACTCCTTTTCCTGATGAGCAAACACATGGTGCACTAGGTTAGGTGGTTTTATTGTGTATTACAGGGCAATGTAACCTAGTAAAAAAACTATTTTTTCTTATGGAAAAAATTGCGCTCTCTTCGAACATGACACTCGTTCCCGTCGCAAATGAATAGTTTCAGAAATATATATACATCTATATCCTACGATAATGGGGGACCCCCAGTGGGAACTAGGGGTTTTGGGTGGGGAAAACATACTGGGGAAACGATATAATCGTAAAACAAGGCTTTTCTTCTCTATACATTAACAACTTGAATGTATAATAATCGGAGGAAAATACAAAACAGTATATCTGGATAAACTTTGGAGGCGCCGTTGCAAAGATTGTCTCATGAAAAAATACAGTAACCAGTGCTACCAACGTCTGATGTAGATCAAATGTTGGCTTTCCATGCTATCATTAGCACCCGTAAGTTCGTTCGTTTGTGCATACCAGTTTCGTTCTAGGGTTGCCAGGTTGGGCTTTTTCAGGCCAAAAAAAACCTCAAAATTTGGCATTTTTTTGTCCAAGATAGCCAAATTTGCCTTTTTTTGTCCTAGATAACTAAATTTGGCCTTTTTTTGTCCTAAATACCCAAATTTGGCCTTTTTGAAATTGGTTAGCCTTAAATGTTATATTTTCGGCCTTTTTCTACTTTAAGGTTGGCCTTTTAAAGATGCAGTTGATCAGATGTTGGCCTTTTCTCACTTGGAAAACCTGGCAACTCTGTTTCATCCTGCGCAGAAACCCCTCCCCCCTGCGCAGAAGCTTTTCCCTTACCTATTACTCGTTTTATTATCCTATTCCTTTTAAAATCATCTCATTTTATATTCCCATTCAATGTTATTTATCATACATGAATACTTTCTCTGGACTAGTTTCCCTATACAGTTCATTCATGTTTACCCTCTACACTCCGTTGTTTTTCTGTTAACCAATCATGAACCGATACTATTCAAAGTTTACACAAGGGGGTTGTCAACTGATATTTCCCTACCCCCTTCCTTTGTCTCTTTAAGTGGTCTGTTTATACCAAATCCTTTCCCTTGTAACCTTTGTCCTAGTAAGGTGTCCGTCATTTCAAGTGAGGTTTATTTTTTCGTATTTTTCGATGGAGGAAGTTATAGAAACTTGTAACGGCTTCAGTATTCCGTACCTAAAAGCATTTGCTAAATTCCATGATGATTTTTATGATTCTTCAGCCAATGTTGATAATTTCCTGAAATCACAAAACGTAATTCCTCAATCCATACAGTGCCCCAAGTGCCGTTTCCCTCCTATCTTACAGGAAAGACATTCACGTATTTTATTGTAATACCGAAACCATCATTCCTAAAACCAAAAAGAAACGTCGTTGTGGTTATACCGTTACTTATTATAAAGGTACATTTCTGGGGAAAAGCCGTCTACCCCCATGGAAGATAATATTAATTGCTAAAAGGCAAGTCATTTCTTAATAGTCATTATATGTGTTCTGTGACCGGGGAACTCCTAGGTTACGTTAGGTGGGTTTGTTAGGTTCTGTGCCCTTTTTGTACTTTTTATATATTGTGTAAAACTTATATGGGAAAATTATTTAAAATACGTATGGAAAGATCTAGCATTACTATCGCTAGTAATGTCACCATACCGTTGACATTCTCCGTCGTCGGTAACACTGTGTATCATTGGTAACGTTGCTAATGTTATCGTTCGCATCACATCCGTAAGGGAAGTGTCGCCGTTGAACTAGTGTTTATATTTTAATATTTTAACCCATCATATATGACAACATTGTTTATATTTAACCATTTTAACAGAAAATATATGTTTTCCTGTAGGAAATATCGTGATTTAACTGGTTTTCACCTTCATTTCATCCGTAATAACATCAACTAATTCAACAATTTAAAGTTAGCCGAATTGGTTGATCTGTTTGCAGTTGAAATGAAGGTCAAATTCGGTTAAATCACGTTATTTACTATAGGAAAACATATATTTTCGAAATCACACCCTGTAATACAATACAAATTTACCGGTTAGGTTAGGAAGGAGAGAGTTATTATAATGTTTGGTTTTGCCAGGATAAGTGTGAAGCGTTGAAAGGACAATGGCTGAATGATTAGTTCCAGTAATTATCTCCTTGAAAAAGGATTCCATGAAAATTTATTCCTGTTTTTGTTTGTTTTGGTATTTTGGTAAACTTTTAAGTTTCATTTGGAATATTTAATTGTAGGGCATAGTTATTGCTTGTGCCTAGAGGATGATAATGATAATAATAATAATAATAATAATAATAATAATAATAATAATAGTTCTGTAATAGTAATAGTTATAATAATAATAATAATTAATAATAATAATAATAGTTCTGTAATATTAATAGTTATAATAATAATAATAATTAATAATAATAATTGTAATGTTACTGTAATAATAAGTTATAGTAAAAATAATAGTAATAATAAATGATAATAATAATTCTAAATGGAAAAGGTAAATTATAATAAATAATAATGAAAATATTAATAAAGATAATAGTTAATAATGATAAATAATAATTAGTAATTAATAATAATAATAATAATAATAATAATAATAATAATAATAATAATGAATAAAGATATTTAGTAATTAATAATATTTAATGATAATTTGTATTAATTAACGGCCCCAGACTGTTTAATACACTGCCGAGAAATGTCAGAGACACCACAGGCTGCTCGGTCGTCAAATTCAAGAAAGCACTTGACACCTTCCTGCAGACGCTGCCAGATGAGCCTCCTGTGCCAGGCTACACAGCGTGCTGCAGGGCAGCCTCAAACTCTGTGCCAGACCAGATCACCCTCATGAAGAAGGACTCACGGACTGGCGTCAGCGGTGGACCACCACAGCTGTGAGGAAGACCCTCTAAATTCGACCAAGTATACCAAGTAAGTAAGTTAATGATAATTAGTAATTAATAATAATAATAATAATTAAAATTAGTAATTAATGATAATAATTAGTAAATAATAATAATAGTTTGTAATTAATAATAATTAATAAAACTGACTAGTTATTAATAATAATGTTTAATAATAATGACTAGTAATTAATGATAATAATTATAATGACTAGTAATTGATAATAATAATTAACAATAATAATTCAAAATAAATAATAACAACAATTAGTATTTGATAATGATTAATCATTGATAGGCTACTGTAATTAATAATAATAATAGTTTTTTTGGGCTCAAGCCATGACGTCCTGATGGAAGGTTCCTTCAGTAGCTTCCTAAGGGTATATTTGACTACAGTAGATATTCCCAGAGAATTAAACTAAAGGTTTCACAGAATTCTAACTTCTGGCGCGAGTACCCATAAGGTTTCCCTTTAGGATATCGTATAATAACGGGACGTATGCATTGACACGCCACATGGCTATCTGCACCCCACCTAGCGTTTGTGCTCCGAGGGTGTAGAGGGCAATTATGGGAGGAGCCGTTCTAAAACTCTCCTCCTACGCTACTGTTATGGTACCTAGCGATGTAAACAAACGGCCGCCATACTGGCCGACGTCACATCCGCCCGCGCCAACTCCATTCCACCCGGCGTATCCGCCAGCCTCCAAGATACTATAAGGAAGGGAGGAGCTTCATAGGTCAGAATAGAGAGTTTTGGGCGGGTCCATCAGGACGTCATGGCTATCTCACCCAAAAATAGATTTTCTGCTTCGCTCAATATCCGATTTTTCAATATTAAACTTAGCCGGTGATCATATAGCTGTCAGCTCTGTTGCCCGACAGAAAAACCTAAGGACAAAATACGCCAGCTATCGCTATACAGGTGGGGGTGTACATCAACAGCGCCATCTGTCGAGCAGGTACTCAAGTACTCCATGTCAACACAGAATCAATATTCTCTCTGTCGTGCCACTGGCAAGACCTACTAAATACGCTGTTACTAACTGGATTTGTTTTCACAACTATTTGGTGAAGTACACTATTCCAGTTTTGAGCTTTTGCTATGCAGGGGTTTTATCTTCATTTCAAAACTTGAACTCGTTTTGGATAGATTTAATTATGGTGACAAAGAGAGTATGGACTCTCTTTCACTTTTAAATGGCCGACCCTTCCCTTAGACGGAAGTGTGTTTAGGTTTTTAGTAATTTTGCTTAACACGTTATAGATCTATATATTTTATATCTCTCCGCCTTTATTAGGCCTCTTCGATTAACTTTCCTTTTTTTATAAACATATAAAATAAATTTTTATGTTTTGTTTATATGCGACCTTTCCTGATTGTAGGCGGTCCTAACTTGGAACCGAAGTTAATCAACGTTGAGCCCGTTATATCGTATTTAACCTTTAAAGAATTTAAAACTTTTTAAATTTAATGTTTTATGAAAGAATTTCTTTGATAGTCTCGTACTGTTTTCAAAGATGAACTAACGTTTAGTTTTTTAGTCTACGCAGTTGTTGACGTTCAGGACGTTCAACATGCGCTCTATCGTTACGATAGAGAGAGAGTGTATCACGGTTTCACTTTGCAGTAAGAGTAAACCGATTCTGGCGTTTCGTTCATTCTTTCTTAGCTTAAATGGTTTAAATTCTAAATTAAAGGAACTTTTTATTTGGAAAACCTTTCAGTTTTTTCCTTTAGCAAATAACATGTTTGACGATATATAATCGGGCTCTTCTCTCAGGTGCGAAATCAAGAGAGAAAGAGAGAGAGAGATAGAGACGGAGGGAGAGAGAGGAGAAAAAACATTTCGTTCAAGCGGGTAACGTTGTTCTCGTTTTACTCTCCTCCCTAGTCGCTGTACGGGGAAGAAGGTAAAACGTTTCTAGGGTTTTATTCTTGTTCCCAGGCTATGTGCGGTGAGAGATTGTAAACGTAGTTTATTTGAACTAGTGTTTAGTCTCTTTCCCAGCCACTGAATTCTTTATCTTTATATATGTTTTCTGTTGCATTATACGACTGTTTTCGCAATTACTACCTTTTAATGAAGGGTAGGATTGCGTGTTTCAGGTAGAAATCAGTAAAAGTTTCGATTTCAGTGAAATAAGTGCAAAACAGAAAATCGAAGTGATAAAGTGATATGCGCAAAGTGTTACAGTGTTGCGTCCGAGGGTTCGTCTGTTCGTGCCTGTCGTTCACCTAGTCCGGGACCTCTTGCAAGCTCCCAAGCCCAGGGGAGAAGTAATGTCGAACGACTTATGGGTTCGTCAGGCCTTGATCAACGAACAGACGTTTTTCCCTCCGTGGTTTCGGGCGTATCTACCCAAGATCGCCCCACCCACACAAAGACGAGAGAGCCCATTTACTTCTCGTCTGCGGAAGAGGTTTCTCGTAAGAAACCTTGGACCAAGGTCTCGCAGCTTATTAAGTGCAAGTCGGTCCCTTCCGCGCAAGTCCAACGGCCCAGGTGTAGCCACTGGGTCAGTTCGGACTCGCTGCAGTCTTCCGATGACTGCACACCTCCTAAGAGAGGTAAAGCGGTACCGCAACAGGCAGTAACACCGTCTGTTGCCGCACCTGCTGCTGTAGACCCTAAATGGTCTTTGCTACAGTCTATGCAGACACAGTTAGCATCTTTTTTGCAGGAGTATCGTGCGGAGAAGGTTGACGCTGCACCCGTTAGCCTACAACCTACCACGATTGTGCGCCCAGCAGACGCTGTGGCTGCCTGCTCCCACACTCCAGCTGTGAGAGCTCCTCCACCCATGCGCAGTCGACCCTGCCAGACGCATGCTGACGTTCACAGACGCACGGAACCCTCCGTTGACGTGCGTGTGCTACCACAACAACAGGAGGGTGGAGTTAAGCTGCCGTGTTTTGACACGGTGCGTCAGCCTCCGCAACCCACTGTGGTTACCGCCACTCGCCCGCAGCAGACTAGTCAGTCAGGAGTTGAGGCTTCCCCACACAGCTTTGGTTGTTGCCAGCTCACAGACTGTCAAGCAGTTACATGACGTTGCCTTCTGGTCTGCTTCTAATGCACCAGTGCTGTATGTCCTCACGCACCTGTTGTGGTTGACAGTTCAGTTTTTTGACAGTTCACAGACTGTCAAGCAGTTACATAACGTTGCCTTCTGGTCTGCTGCTAATGCACCAGTGCTGTATGTCCTCACGCACCTGTTGTGGTTGACAGTTCAGTTTTTGACAGTTCACAGACTGTCAAGCAGTTACATAACGTTGCCTTCTGGTCTGCTGCTAATGCACCAGTGAGACCCTCACTGAGATAACCTAGCTTTTCTCGGACAAGGTTCCTGTAGATGAGAAAGTGCTGTTCTCCCTCCTACTGATATTCCTTTGAGGACTCTGTCATTTGGAGAGGAGCCTTAAGCTGCTTAGCCTCCTATGGACTTTAATTAAATCATGATGATTTTTTAAGGATCTTCGTCCGGATCTTGTAACTGCTGCTCCTCGTTCGCCTCACGTCAGAACTTACACTAGGCCTAGCTACTTCGAAGCCGTTGTTGTTAAGCTAGTGCTCTCTCGCTCTCCTAGAGAGCGTTACGTTGGCTAGGCGACTGGTTTTTGCACC
The DNA here is from genome assembly GCF_036898095.1 of Palaemon carinicauda. NCBI lineage: Eukaryota > Metazoa > Arthropoda > Malacostraca > Decapoda > Palaemonidae > Palaemon > Palaemon carinicauda. The sequence goes on along the minus strand of NC_090767.1, from coordinate 56,772,205 downwards.
AGGAGGAGTTTTAGGGATACAGCCTTTTGATTTCCCTTCTTTTTAACTGGCTTATAGAGCGAGAGTCTGATAGGACACGAGAGAAGTTCTCGGCTTGGGAGTTCATGCCTCTGCCCAGGTAGACTTCTCAATTCTGGTAGACTCGGCCAGGCGCCTAGCCAGGAGACGCTCCAGTTGTTGACAGGTTAACTTCTCAACTTTTGTCGAGCCTTTGAAGTTTTGCTGTACTATTATGTCACACATAACAAGGCTTCCAGGGATGGTAAATGGTTCCGCTTCAGTCGCTAACCCCGTCTGTTGCCACACCTGCTCCCGTAGACCCTAAATGGGCTTTGCTGCAAGACATGCAGTCCAAGCTTGTGTCCTTGATAGAGGACTTAATACGGAGAAGAACCTTCTGGCCAACAACCTTCCTACCGGTTGGTTGTGCGCCCTGTTGACGCTGAGGTATCCTACTCGCGTCTGCCAGTTGAGGTGGTTCCTCCACCGATGCGACCCAGTGTGGGTTGCCAGTCGCACGTTGACGTTAAGCGACGCTCGGAGGTGGTTGTTGACGTTCAGTGTGTCACTAGGAAGACGTTCAACAACCAGCAGAGGTGACTTGTTGTGACGCAGTGCGTCAACCTCAGCAACCCGGTAGGGTGTTGACTGCACAACCCAGACAGTCTAGACAGTTTCGGGTTGACGCTGTACTTCCTCGCGTCCCCATGGTTGTTGACAGTTCACAGACTGTGCAGCAGTACCATGATATTGCGTCCGGCTCCGTCACGCATCCACCAGTGCGACCGGATTCAGCGAGTCAGACGTTGCCCACTCCGTTGCCATTTCCTCATCAGTTTCGGATGAGGAACCCTCTGATGAGGACGTTGCTGAACAAGACGATCAACCCCCAGCCCTGCTATCCATCCAGAAGATGCTGAAGAAGGAACGCTGCCAAGTCAGGCTGTGGATGAGTCTGGTAGGGACACTGTCATCCGTGGATCAATTTGTGTCACTAGGAAGACTACACCTCCGTCCTCTTCTATACCATCTAGCTTTTCACTGGAAAAAGGACAAGACGCTAGAAGCGGTCTCGATCCCGGTTTCCGGAAAGATAAAGTCTGGTCTGACTTGGTGAAAGGACTGTATCAACCTTAGAGAGGGTCTTCCCCTGACTGTTCAGACTCCCAACCACGTTCTCTTCTCGGACGCATCGGACGTAGGCTGGGGTGCGACATTAGACGGTAGGGAATGCTCGGGATTATGGAACTCGAGTCAAAGGACAATGCATTTCTACTGCAAGAAGCTACTGGCAGTACGTCTGACCTGGAAAAGCTTCAGGTCTCTCCTTCAAGGCAAAGTGGTGGAGGTGAACTCGGACAACACCACGGCTTTGGCGTACATCTCCAAGCAAGGAGGGACCTACTCTCTGACATGGTACGAGATCGCAAGGGACCTCCTCACCTGGTCAAAAGGTCTAGATATTTCACTAGTAACGAGGTTCATCCAAGGCAACTTGAATGTCATGGCAGATTGTCTCAGTCGGAAGGGACAAATAATTCCAACAGAATGGACCCTCCACAAGGATGTATGCAAGAGACTTTGGGCCACCTGGGGCCAGCCAACCATAGATCTCTTCGCAACCTCGATGACCAAGAGGCTCCCAATATTTTGCTCACCAATCCCGGACCCAGCAGCAGTTCATATAGATGCCTTTCTACTAGATTGGTCACATCTAGATCTATATGCATTCCCTCCGTTCAAGATTGTCAACAAGGTACTGCAGAAGTTCGCCTCTCACGAAGGGACAAGGTTGACGCTAGTTGCTTCCCTCTGGCCCGCGAGAAAATGGCTCACCGAGGTACTTCGATGGCTAGTAGACGTTCCCAGAACACTTCCCCTAAGGGTGGACCTTCTACGTCAGCCACGCGTAAAGAAGGTACACCAAGGCCTCCACGCTCTTCGTCTGACTGCCTTCAGACTATCGAAAGACTCTCGAGAGCTAGAGGCTTTTCGAAGGAAGCAACCAGAGCGATTGCTAGAGCAAGGAGAACATCCACCCTTAGAGTCTACCAATCGAAGTAGGAAATCTTCCGAAACTGGTGCAAGTCAGTATCCGTATCCTCGACCAGTACCTCTGTAACTAAAATAGCTGACTTTCTCTTATATCTGAGGAAAGAACGATCTCTTTCAGCTCCCACTATCAAGGGTTACAGAAGCATGTTGACATCAGTCTTCCGTCACAGAGGCTTAGATCTTTCCAACAATAAAGATCTACAGGACCTCCTTAAGTCTTTTGAGACCACGAAGGAGCGTCGTTTGGTTACACCTGGTTGGAATTTAGACGTGGTACTAAGATTCCTTATGTCAGACAGGTTCGAACCGCTACAATCAGCCTCCTTTAAAGATCTCACCTTTAAGACTCTTTTCCTGATATGCTTAGCCACAGCTAAAAGAGTCAGTGAGATTCATGCCTTCAGCAAGAACATCGGATTCTCATCCGAAACGGCTACATGTTCTACAACTTGGTTTTCTAGCCAAACACGAGCTGCCTTCTCGGCCTTGACCAATATCATTCGATATTCCAAACTTATCGTATGGTTGGAAATGAACTAGAAAGAGTCTTATGTCCTGTAAGAGCTCTTAAGTTCTATTTTAAAACCTTTACGAGGCCCGTCTGAAGCTTTATGGTGTTCAGTTAAGAATCCATCTTTGCCTATGTCAAAGAAGGCTTTATCCTATTTTATCAGACTGTTAATACGAGAAGCTCATTCCCATCTGAATGAGGAAGACCAAGCTTTGCTGAAGGTAAGGACACACGAAGTTAGAACTGTCGCAACTTCCGTGGCCTTTAAACAAAATAGATCTCTGCAAAGTATATTCGACGCAACCTATTGGAAAAGCAAATCAGTGTTCGCGTCTTTTTATCTTAAGAATGTCCAGTCTCTTTACGAGAACTGCTACACTCTGGGACCATTCGTAGCAACGAGTGCAGTAGTGGGTGAGGGCTCAACCACTACAATTCCCTAATTCCATAACCTTTTTTAATCTTTCTCTTGAAATGTTTTATTATTGTTTTTGGGTTGTCCGGAAGGCTAAGAAGCCTTTCACATCCTACTTGATTTGGCGGGTGGTCAAAGTCTTTTCTTGAGAAGCGCCTAGATTAGAGGTTTTGATGAGGTCCTTTAGTATGGGTTGCAACCCTTCATACTTCAGCTCCTAGGAGTCGCTCAGCATCCTATGAGGATCGCGAGGCTCAGTAAGGAAGACGTACTTAAAAAGGCAGAGTAATTGTTCAAGTCGACTTCCTTACCAGGTACTTATTGATTTTATGTTTGTTATTTTGAATAACTGCTAAAATGAAATACAAAATACTTAGCTCATAATAATGTCAACATGTAATGCTGGTCTCTACCCACCCCCCTGGGTGTGAATCAGCTATATGATCACCGGCTAAGTTTAATATTGAAAAATGTTATTTTCATTAGTAAAATAAATTTTTGAATATACTGTACTTACCCGGTGATCATAAATTAAAGGACCCTCCCTTCCTCCCCAATAGAGACCCAGTGGGCAGAGGAGAAAATTGGTTCTGTGTTGACATGGAGTACTTGAGTACCTGCTCGACAGATGGCGCTGTTGATGTACACCCCCACCTGTATAGCGATCGCTGGCGTATTTTGTCCTTAGGTTTTTCTGTCGGGCAGCAGAGCTGACAGCTATATGATCACCGGGTAAGTATATTCAAAAATTTATTTTACTAATGAAAATAACATTTTTGGGCTCAAGCCATGACGTACTGATGGAAGTGTACCAGAGAATTAGTGTATCGTGGGTGTTTTCCCCAAATAATAGTGCCTTTGACTTCCAAACAATATTCCTTTGGTCGGATGACCATAGAGACCGTGACATCTCCGTTGCATGTCACTTCCAGTGGCATAAACTATGACAGGGCTTCCTGCCCCTCTGGCAGGGAAGTCCTAATTGTACATAGGAAGATCTTGAAGTCACCTGTGGGAGAGGACTCTGCCTTGGACGAGGGACTTGTCGGTCTCATAGACATGTCCTGAGAGATAAGTACTTTTTGTTGGAACAAAATTGTCACAATTCTTAGGTGAGAATCTCCACCAGGAACAGTATGAGATAAATTATAATGCTGATAAAATTAAAACTCTGAACAGTAGTATATTTGGATATAGTAAGGCGAAATGAGACGCATTCGATAGTGAAATATCAATTTATTTGGGAGAATTTCGCAATAAAAATGAAATTAAGATGACAACTTATTTAACATAAAAGTTATTTGGATACAGACATAGGCTGGAGATTGTCGAAGACAAAGGTGTGAGATCTGAAAAGAAAATCTTGCCACAGCACACGTAAGTTCTGGTGGAACTGGAAAGTCTTTGACATCTGAAACACACTTCATGTCCGATAAACATGTGGCACACGTGTAACAGTCTATATCACTTCACCATAAGGAGGAACAGTCTCTAGTGACACTGAGTGGCACTTAAAACACTATGTATCGCACAAGGGTCAACACAGGCACCCGTTGAGTTAAAGTTCCTAATAACTCACTGTCCTTCGCAGCGTTAAGCAGCAGGATTTAGTACACCACCTGCGGCTACTACAAACCTTTTGAGTTCTTGCACCTGTTTCGCATAGTGTTTGAAGAACACTTTCGAAGATTTCCAGCCTGTGAAGGACCGGAGCCTCTTGAAGTCCATGCTCTGGAAAATATTTAGGGAAGAGGCGACTTTTCTAGGATCATGACCAGTGGGTGTAGTCAGGATCTGCTCTGCGAATAAAACAGGTGATCTTCGCCCGTAATTGTTTGAGTGACAAATCACTTCCCGACGTTTTGCCTTTAAAGAGTTGTCTTCCGCCAATGTCTGAAGTTCTACGAAGATAGACCTTAAGGCTCTCTACTGGGCATAGAGAGACATCTTCCTTCAGGGGGCAGATTCTCCAAGGGCCCCACCTCTTTGTTGGGAGCTCATTCTTTGCCAGAAACGTTGAATTAGGGAAGAGGGTAAGTTCCCCTGTGTCGGCGAACTGTATCTGGCCCTCCTCTCTAGAAAGGGCCACTATTTCACTGACCCGCGCTCCCGAAGCGAGAGCGAAAAGGAAAATCACTTTTTGGGTCAGGTCTTTCAGAGGGCAAGATTCATTGTCCAGGCTAGAGGCGAATTGAAGCACCTTGTCGAGAGACCAGGAGATAGGCCTCGGTGGGGGTGCGGGACGGAGTCTAGCACGTGCTTTCGGAATTTTGTTAAAGATTTCATTGGACAGATCAACCTGGAAGGCATAGAGTAATGGTCTTGTCAAGGCCAATTTGCAAGTGGAAATCGTATTGGCTGCTAGGCCTTGTCCATGAAGGTGAATGAAGAAGGACATACAAAAATCCATAGAGATTTCCGAAGGATTCTTCGCCTTGACAAAGGACACCCACTTCTTCCAGGAAGACCGTATTGCCTTCTGGTAGACTTTGTTTTATATTCCTCTAGGAAGTCTAAGCACTTCTTCGATATTCCAAATCTTTTCTTCACAGCTAGTGAGAGAAAATCATGAGATGAAGGTCTCGGGTTTTCCTTGATGAAGCGAAGACAGTCTACTTCTGGACCTGCTGGGAGAGAACTGGGTCTGGCAGGGGGATTAGCTTGGGCATTCAGTTCCAGGATGAGAGGGAACCAATTGCTCCTCGGTCATTTGGGAGCCACTAGGGCTGCCGTTCCCTTGAAGGTTCTCAGTTTGGTGAGGACTTTCAGCAGAAGGTTGATTGGAAGGAACAGGTAAATCTTGGTCCACCTGTTCCAGTCCAGGGACATGGCGTCCACCGCTTCCGCTTTGGGGTCCTCGTATAGGGTCACATAAAGAGGAAGTTAGTTGTTGCTTGTCGCGAAGAGGTCGATTTGCCGTTCCGGGACTTGATGGGAGATGAAGGAGAATGATCCTGTGTCTAGGGACCATTCTGACTCTATTGGGCTTGTCCGTGATAGAGCGTCCGCCGTCACGCTGCGGAATCCTTGTAAGTGAACTGCCGAGAGGTGCCATTTCTTCTTGTTCGCAAGGCGGAAGATGGGTAATAGCACCCGGTTGAGATGGGGCGATCGTGAGCCCTGACGGTTGAGACATCTGACCACCACGGCGCTTTCCAGGGTGAGGCGGATGTGGATCGAGGGACGAGGGGACAGTTTCTTCAAGGTGAGAAGCACCGCCATGGCCTCCAAGATGTTGATGTGGAACTTCTTGAACAGGGGAGACCATGTTCCTTGGACCTGACATTGGTGAGAGTGATACCCCCACCCTTCCAGTGAGGCATCAGTGTGGATGGTGATCGACGGAGGGTGGTTGGAGAGGAACGGATCTTCTTAGGTTCTTTGTCTCCGACCAGGGTTTTAGGAGTGAACGAAGCCTGGTTGGTAGGGGTCTCTTGAGATCTCTTCGAGCGATGGATGCGTTTCATCTCCAGACTTCCGATGCATCCTTTAGCTGTGCTTTTAGCACTGGGTCTGTCACTGAGGCGAACTGTAGGGAGCCGAGGACTCGTTCTTGTTGTCATCTTGAGATCCATTTGGATTTTAGAAGTCTCTCGACAGAACCCGCTATTTCCTTCCTTTTCTTCAGAGGGAGGGAAAGGCGGTGTGACTGAAGATCCCAGTGGATTCCCAACCACTGAAACTTGTGAGCTGGAGACAGTTGAGACTTTTTGGTGTTGATTTTGAAACCCAGATGTTCCAGGAACTGGGTCACCTTTTTGCAGGCACGCAGGCATTCTTCTGGCGATGTCGCCCAGATCAGCCAATCATCCAGGTAGGCCATCACCTGGATGTCTTGAAGACGTAGCTGTTGGACGACCGTGTCTGCGAGCTTTGTGAAGATTCTTGGGGCCACGTTGAGTCCGAAGGGCATGGCCCTGAAGGCGTATTGTCGTCTTTGAAGCCTGAGTCCTAGGTAGGAGGAAACTTGATGATTCATTGGAACGTGCTAGTAGGCATCCGCTAGGTCTATGGAGACAGTGTAAGCCTTGTGAGGCAATAGGGCCCTTATCTGTTGGATGGTCAGCATCTTGAACTTGTTGTTCACAATGAACTTGTTGAGAGGGGACAAGTCCAGAATGACTCTGAGTTTGTCCGAGTCCTTCTTGGGAATCCAAAATAGCCTTCCCTGGAACCTGATGGACTTTACTCTCTTTATCACCTTCTTGTTCAAGAGTTCTTGGACATATTCTTCCAGAATGGGGATTGAACGTTGGAAGAAATGATGAGAGACTGGTGGAGGTGATATCCAGCTCCAACCCAGTCCTTTCTTGACGATGCTGTGGGCCCAAGGATCGAAGGTCCAGCGATCCTGAAAGTGGCGGAGTCTTCCTCCCACCGGAAGCACTTTATTGCTTCTGGTTTCCAGAGGGCTTACCACCTCGACCACCTGCTCCTCTTCCTCCTCTCCCTCTGGAAGGACGTCGAGAGGAGTCTCTGCCGGAGCCTCTTCCCTTGGGACGAAAGGTAGTGCTCTGCCTTTCGTAGGCTGGGGTGAACACTGGTGATTGGGACACCGTCGGCTGAGGGACCAACTGGAAGGTCTGTTGTGGTTGGGCCACTAATTGAGGAGTAGCGGGAGCCGAAAATTGGCGTTTAGCTTGACGCTGTTGGGGGCGTGGTTTGTTGGATTTCTTCTTAGGCTGGGGGCCCTCATCCTGAGAAGACTTTCTTTTGCGCGACAAGCCCCACTTATTGAGAAGGTTCCTATTCTCAGTGGAGGCTCAGTCCACAATCTCCTTCACCAGCTCCACAGGAAAGTGATACTTGCCCCAGATGTTCGAGGAGATCAGTTTCCGGGGTTCGTGTCTGATTGTTGCGCCCGCAAACACAAATACTCTACATGCCCTCCGAGCCTTGATGAAACTATACAGGTCCTTCAGCAAGGTGGCGAGGTGGGATTTTGCGAGGACCATGTAGACTGTAGGGACCCGAGTATCGGAGGACATTGTCTCGAGGACCACCTGAAGAGACAGAGAGGCAGCCAGTGTCTCTTTTGTGTCCAATTCCCGACGGAGGTAATCCATGAGTTTGGGCAGGTCTTCGTTGAACTGACGTCCGGCGACGTCAGGTTCCAGCTTCCCAACCGAGAAAGTTAGCTGGATGTCCTTCCAGCTTTTGTCGTCCGGGGGTAGGGCGATGGAGAAAGGCCTACATTCCTCCAATGTAGGGCAAGGTTTGTTCTCCTCCACTGCCTTTAACACAGCTGCCAAGGCTTTTTCAGCAAAAGGGAAGACCCTGGTGGGGGAAGCAAGAAATGACAGGTGTTTTTTGCTTAGGGCTATGACCTTGGAATTGGTGTAGCCCCTGCTCTTGAGGCTGGTGGCCAACAGAGCCAGAGCCTTGGAGTGCTCCAGCACGATTACCTCCTTCGGTTCGGTCTCCTCCTTGATGGATGGCTCAGACTTCAGACGGACGAAGCAGTCCGGGTAGGCCTCAAAGCTAGGGAAGAATTCCACCTCTTCAAGGGGAATGGCACCTAACTTAGCATTAATCACAATGCGTCCGGTAGTGATTGGCATAAACTTTGCATGCCACCAAGGGTTTGTCACTGAGCATTCGGGGAGATCCTTGACAGAGATCTCCTTGGGTGCCTTTTTCATGCCCGGTATCTGTTTCTTGAGGTTTTCTTCCACCTGGAGGAGTCTTTCGTCCAGGAATACCATCAAGGCCTGGAGGGTATCCTGGGAACGCGCTGGGGCGGGTACTTGGGTGGACGACGTAGAGGGGGTCTGCTCCAGGATCGTAACGGAAGCCGCAGAGGGTGCACGGGCGATCTCGCCCTCAGAATCCGAGGGCTCCACAAGGTCCTCTTCTTCCTCCTGACATCCTTCCATGAGGGTCCTCTCGGTATCGTCGGAGACCTCCGACATCTTCTCTACCTCGTCAAGGTGGCATTTATCAAGGGCGGCCGAGACATCCGGTTCAGCCGGTAGTTGAACTAATGGGATCTCGTCCTTGGAGATGACAGCATCCGCAGATGCTTTGGGGAAGAGCATGGCTCTCATCCTCTCGCTTGGGAGATAGGGCCCCGTGGCGTTCTTTTGAAACTCGCGCACCCACTTGCTCAGGGTCTCTCGGGCCTTGTCCCTAACCTCCGTAGACGGACTGTTGTTGAACGCCTCGTCCAGCAGTTTCTTGCACACGGTGCAGACCTGCGGGTCCCAATAGCGAAGGTCCCCTTTCAAGGCTGAACAGCCGGCGTGGGATCGGCATGCCTGGTGACCATAAAAGTCCGGGCGACGAACGCTGCAGAAGGCACTCTCACATTTCACAAACTCCTCCTGTAAAAGAAAGAGGCTATGAGTACATGAAGTCAATACACAACTGACTTAATTTAATATTAGAATTAGAACTAAGTTTAATTATTTATAATATAAGATTCCATGTATAAGCTTAGGATAGATAAGCTAGAAAGGAAGGTAGGGAAGACACATAATCGTGCATCCCGCCCAGTCCATTGCCGTGACCTCTCATCGTAACTAATTCCCGAGGGCTGAGTATATCCCGGGAGAAAGGAGAACATCCGTGGAGGATGAGCTAAGCTTAGTCTCCCTACAGAGAACCAGGGACGATGGGAGGGGAAAAACAGAGTTCATTCAGTTAATGAGAAGGAGGGGTATGCGAACCCCCCATCGAAAGGATAGGCCCCGGCAAAGGACCGCTCATGGATGCACAGAATATGCTGGAAAATTAATTGCTGTACAACTATACATAATAGTTTTTTAGTTAAGGGTATCTTTATACCATAAGAGTACTGGCTATTATCCACAGCTGCACAATAATCCCTGCCGGCACCGGGCCGACACGGGTAAGGAGTGACTGTCCACTATAATGTACCTGAGTGTCACCGGCAGCCCGGCAGCATGGCGGGGGCCCGACCGGTGCCGGCGGATCTCCATCAGAAAGGAACCCTTCTAAGCCAGCAGTCTAAGTGGCAAGGAGAGAGGGTGACGTTATAGGGTGGGCGCTGGCGAGCCGGCGGCCTTCCCTCCACCCCCGGTGGCAAGTCGGCATTCATATACACACTGTCCACATTCAATGAGACAGGTAGGAAGTCGGGATTACTGCCGGCAGGCGCCGGGAGAGGGGGCGGCAGTGGAACGGCACTGACAGAGAGAGAGAAAGATAGGAGATGGAAGGGGGAAGAAAGGGATAACTCGGTACCCAAACCCTTCCACCTCCGGAAGGAGTGTTCAAATGAAAGGAGGGGATGAGGTCTTTCATCCGGCGGCACGTTGCCGGCGGCGGCTAGGTTACCTGGGGCGGCCCAAGGGAGGGCCGAGGAACACTCAAGAGGGGGAGGTCCTCCTCCGGCAGACCGACCAGCAATGGCAACCCCATAGATTGACTATAGTGGGAAGCGCAGCAGAACGGACAGGCCGAAGAGGGGACCGGGCCGGGCCTACATGTCGCCGGCACACAGCGGGGATGTAGGCCGGCGGAAACAGGGGTGTAAGGGCAAGCCAACACAAAGGGATAGAAGGGGGGGGGGGTTGTTGAGAGAGTCCAGAGGAAGGGGAGTGCAGAAGGGGCCGTAAGTCCCCTATTGCATACCCCAAGGAGGGGGATTTGATTAGGGCTAGCCTGTCTAGGCCGGAAGAGTACATTCCCCAGCCTAGGGTTGGATAGCCCTGAGTAGGTACAGCACTGGTGTCCTGTCCTGAATTATAATGAAGCAGAATCCCCAATGTCTGCCTAACCTACGCTAGGAGAACCTGTCTCCCAGGCCAGGAAAGGCAGGGTAAGGGCAAGTCGTTAGTCCATAGGGAGGAGGGGTCGTAACCCAGCCAAGTATGGACTAGGGGCAGGGCTAAGCCAAGCCCTCCACCTTCGTTCTCCAAGGGACCAAAAGAGGAGTACATTCCCCTAAAGGAGGGATGGAGGCGAACGACTGAAACTCTTAGGGTCTGTCCCCAACTCATCTATGGCACATCTGTGGTCTCCCCATAAACAGGGGGACATACAGGAGCTAGAGTCAGTCCAGATGAGTTTCACAAGATCAATTAAAGGAATGAGGGAGCTCAACTATTGGCAGCGCCTGCAAAAGCTGGGACTCCACTCTCAACAGAGAAGAAGAGAGAGGTATAGAATAATATACACCTGGAAAATCTTGGAGAGGCAGGTGCCTGACCCTACCCCTGACCTACTGAGGGCACGTGAAAGTGAACGTTCTGGGCGCTCATGTGCAAGACAAAGCCTCTCCTCCAGGACACCAGAGAGGATAAAAACCCTCCTTGCCTCCAGCCTCACCCACAACGGCCCCAGACTGTTCAATACACTGCCGAGAAATGTCAGAGACACCACAGGCTGCTCGGTCGCCAAATTCAAGAAAGCACTTGACACCTTCCTGCAGACGCTGCCAGATGAGCCTCCTTTGCCAGGCTACACAGCGTGCTGCAGGGCAGCCACAAACTCTGTGCCGGACCAGATCACCCTCACGAAGAAGGACTCACGGACTGGCGTCAGCGGTGGACCACCACAGCTGTGAGGAAGACCCTCTAAATTCGATCAAGTATACCAAGTAAGTAAGTAAGTATACAGAGGTGAGATGGCTATCAAAGGGAAATTGCTTTCATCGTTGCATTGCACTTTGGGATTCTATTGTTTCCTCTCTTGCTAATATACAACTTGGAGAACAGCTGCTTGCAAATTAATGTGATGTGTTTTTCTTATCAGATATATTTGAAAAATTGAATTCTCTTAATAAACAGCACCAAGGAAAAGATTCCTATCTGATAGAAGTGCTATTGTTGCTTTTCTGAGGAAACTACAGTTGTATAAAAATAATAATAAGCGTCTTGCATTTGAACAGTTTCCTTGTTTGGTCTCTGTTAGCAGCGATATGCAAGGTGAAGATCTTGCATTATATGGTGAATATATGGAAAATATGCATAAAGATATGCAAATTCGGTTTAGTGACCTACTCATGATGGTTATTCGGACTTGGGTTTCAATTCCTTTCGAAGTTAATGTTGCCGATATAGACTTATCTTTGAGAGAGCCTCTTGTCGAATGACAAAGGGATGAAATTATGCGTGCAAAATTCAAAGATGGAAAGTACAATGTATGGAAGACATAATGATGTTGCTACAAAGTACCCTTTGCTCTGGGATAGAGCACAGATCTATGTTATCGCTCTTTTCCAACATCTTATCTTGTTGAATCGGGATTCAGTTGTGTTTCTCAACTTTTATCAAAAGCTCGCAATAGACTTGACACTGTGAAAAGAGGTGATCTTCGACTATCATTAACATCAATGGAACCAGACGTAAAGAAACTCGCAGAGCAGCATCGACCTCAGAGATCTCCTTAAATAAATATGCCTCTCTCTTTATTATCATATATTTCATTTTAACTGTTTATAGAAAATTACAACCAGTGTACGTAAATGGTACAGTGAATTCAAATGCCTGATCTCTATTTTCCAACGGCTTGACCATGGAAGAAACATTATAATATTGTAATACAAGATACTGGTAAAGAATTATTATTATTATTATTATTATTATTATTGTAGAATACTTTATTTGCATTAAATTATTATTGTCTTATGACCAATTGTTATGAAGGGGTCCACCAGGAAAAAAAAAAAAACTAAGGGAAAAGGGGTCCATGGATAAAAAAAAGGTTGAAAACCACTGATCTAATCGAATGTTGTTACTCTTTTGTTTCGGCGCAATGTGCAAAACCTTCCGCCCTTTACTGTAATTGATTTCGGCGAAGGTGAAACTACCCGATAAGCTTTTTTTTATGGTAGGGTATAATTACACATTGGTAGTTAGCTGGGGTGGAGGGGGGGTAGGCTAGCCCCCCCCCCCCCCCCCCCCCACCGCCTCGCTTCCACCAGTACTATAGTCAATTTCTTTTAGCGATGCAGATTTGCACCGAGTCGCAGCGGTGCCCTTTTAGCTCGGAAAAGTTTCCTGATCGCTGATTGGTTGGACGAGATAATTCTAACCAGATTGTTGTCGCTCGTTGCGAAGAGATCGATCTGAAGTTCCGGGACTTGGCGAGAGATGAAGGAGAAGGATCTTGCATCTAGAGACCATTCCGACTCTATTGGCTTTGTCCGTGATAGAGCGTCCGCCGTCACGTTGCGGAATCCTTGTAGGTGAACTGCTGACAGGTGCCATTTCTTCTTTTCTGCCAGACGGAAGATTGGAAGAAGTACCTGATTTATCTGAGGCGATCTCGAGCCCTGACGATCGAGACATCTGACTACCACCGAGTTGTCCAGAGTCAGACGGATGTGGATCGAGGGAGGCGGAGAGAGTTTCTTCAGGGTGAGAAGGACCGCCATGGCCTCCAAGATGTTGATGTGAAACGTCTTGAACAGGGGAGACCATGTTCCCTGAACCTGTCGTTGGTGGGAGTGACCTCCCCAACCCTCCAGTGAAGCGTCCGTGTGGATGTTAATCGATGGAGGCGGGTGTTGAAGAGGAATGGACTTTTTCAGGGCCTTTGCTTCCGACCACGGCTTTAAGAGTAACCGAAGTCTGTTTGGGAGCCGTCTCTTAAGGTCTCTTCAAGCGATGGATGCAGAACGTCTCCAGACTCCCGCGGCATCCTTTAGCTGTGCGCGAAGCACTGGGTTTGTCACAGAGGCGAACTGTAGAGAGCCTAGAACTTGTTCCTGCTGTCGTCTTGAGATCCGTTTGGATTTCAGCAGTTTTCTGACAGACCCTGCTATTTCCTTCCTTTTCTTCTGCGGGATGGAAAGGCGGTGTGACTGAAGATCCCAATGGATTCCCAACCATTGGAACTTCTGAGCTGGAGAGAGGCGAGATTTCTCGGCGTTTATCTTGAATCCCAGATGTTCTAGGAACTGGGTGACTTTGTTGCAGGATCGTACACAATCTTCGGGCGATGTCGCCCAGACCAGCCAGTCGTCTAGGCAAGCCATCACTTGGACGCCGCGAAGGCGGAGCTGTTGGACGATGGCGTCTGCCAGCTTGGTGAAGATCCATGGGGCCACGTTGAGCCCGAAGGGTATTGCCCTGAAGGCGTAACTTTTCCTTTGGAGTCGAAATCCTAGGTAGGAGGAAGCGTGATGGTTCATTGGAACGTGCCAGTAGGCATCTGCCAGGTCTATGGAGACCATGTAGGACCCTTGAGGCAGGAGGGTCCTTATTTGTTGAAGAGTCAGCATCTTGAACTTGTTGTTCGCAATGAACTTGTTGAGGGGGGGATAAGTCTAGAATGACTCTGAATTTGTCGGAGTCCTTCTTGGGGACGCAAAATAGTCTCCCTTGGAACCTGGTTGACTTTACCCTCCTGATCACCTTCTTGTTCAAGAGTTCCAGGACGTACTCTTCCAGGAGGGGGTTTGACTGTTGGAAGAATTGCTGGAAGGCCGGGGGTTGTTGTGTCCAGCTCCAGCCTAGTCCCTTCTTGACGATGCTTTGTGCCCAGGGATCGAAGGTCCAACGATCCTGGAATTGGCGGAGTCTTCCTCCCACCGGAAGCACTTCATTGTTTCTGGTTTCCCGAGGGTTTGCCACCTCGGCCGCTAGCTCCCCTTCCTCCTCTGCCTCTGGAGGGTGCGGCGAGACGAATCTCTGCCGGAACCTCTGTTTGAGCCTCTACCTTTGGGACGAAGGTAGTGGTGTGCTGCTCAAATGCAGGGGTGAAGACCGGTGACTGGGATACCACCGGTTGGGTGACCAGCTGAAAGGTCTGTTGTGGCTGAGCTGCCACTTGGGGAGTAGCGGAACCCGGAAACTGCCGTCTCTGTTGACGTTGCTGGGGTTTGGGCTTTTGAGGTTTCCTCTTAGGTTGAGGGCCATCGTCCTGAGAGGATTTCCTTTTCTTCGTAATGCCCCACTTATGGAGAAGGTTCCTGTTCTCCGTGGCGGCCTTGTCAGCAATCTCTCTCACCAAGGAGGATGGAATAAGGTATTTACCCCAGATATTGGAGGAAATCAGCCTCCGGGGTTCGTGTTTTACCGTTGCGTTCGCGAACACGAATTCACGACAGGCTCTGCGAGCCCTAGTGAAGCTGTACAGGTCCTTCATTACCGTTGCCAAATGCGTTTTGGCTAGGACCATGTAAAAGTCCGGGATTCTAGTGTCTCCGGCCATGACTTCAAGCTGTACCTGGAGGGACAGCGATGCGGCAAGCCTCTCCTTCGTATCTTGTTCCCTACGAAGGAGGTGATCGTTGAGTTTCGGGAGGTCCTCATTAAACTGACGACCGGCAACGTCAGGCTCTAACTTCCCCACTGTGAATGTTGACTGGAAGTCTTTGCAGTGTCTATCATCAGGGGGAGTAGTCAGGGAGAAGGGCCTGCACTCCTCCAGTACAGGGCAAGGTTTCCCTTCTTCCACTGCTTTCAATACCGCAGTGAAGGTCGCATTGTTCGGTGCGACAAAGGTTGGGTGCTTTTTGCTAAGCGCCGGCATCTTGGAATTGGTGAAGCCCCTACTCTTCACCGTGTTGGCTAGCATAGCCTGGGCCTTCGAGAGATCGAACACAATTACCTCCTTCGGTTCGGTCTCTTCTTTAGAGGCGGGTTCGGACCTGAGCCGGACGTAACAGTCCGGATAAGCCTCAAAATTCGGGAAGAACTCCACTTCTTCCAACGCGATCGAACCGACCTTCTCACTGATGAAGATCTTGCCCGTGGTGATCGGCATGTGCTCGGCATACCTCCATGGGTTAGTATTCGAGCAAGCAGGGAGTTCCTTAACCGAAATCCGTTTCGGTTGCTTAAAACTTCCTAGGTTAGACCTGAATAGCTCGTGGGTCTCGCGAAGTTTCTTATCCATGAGGGCTTCAAGCATCTTGAAGACCTCCTGAGTGCCTGATGGGAGAGGATCCGGGGTGGCAGACGTCGAAGGAAGGGATTCCTCGGTCGGCGTAGGAGTTGGTGCAGGGGTAGGAGTGGGAGCGACCTCATGCTCCGAATCAGGGTATTCCACCTGATCTTCCTCATAGTCGAGCTCCTCGCCCATGAGGTTCCTCTCCGTTGTTTCCGACACTTCCGACATACGTTCTGCGTTGTCGAAATCTAGATGGCACTATTGCATGGACTGGGCCATGACAATATCAGGTTCCACCACTATCTGGACGGTGGGAATCTGATCACTGGGGACCACTGAGTCTTTAGATGCCTTCGGAAATAGCAAGGCCCTCAAATCTTCGGTGGCGAGATACGGTCCGGTGGCGTTCTTCTGGAAGCCACGCACCCACTTGCGTAGCTTCTCCCGAGCGTTGTCCCTTGCCTCCGCTGAAGGAGGATCGTCGAACGCTTCGACCAGACGACTCTTGCAGACTGTACAGTGCTAAGGGTCCCAGAATTTCAGGTCACCTTTCTTGGTGGCGCAGGGGGTGTGGGTCCGACACGCCTTGTGCCCGTAGAAGTCCGGGCGTTTCACTCCGCAGAAGTTGTGGTCACATTTAACGTACTCCTCCTGTAAAAGAAAGAGAACATGAGTATACGGAAGTCATAGGAGTGACTTATATTACTCTAAAGTTAAATTTCAAGTAGTTAAACTTTAACTTAACATTAATTAAATTATAACATTGTAATGTTAGAGAGTGGAGTGGGAAATGAAGTAGATAGACACATACTTGTGCATCCCGCCCAGCTGGTTACCGTAACCTTATCAGTAGGCAATTTCGTTTGTGACCGAGGACACAAAGCAAATATCTTCATGGATCGCCAAGGAAGGCAGAAGATAATTCTAGCAGAGATTGCCTGAGATGTATATCAAGGACTGAGACCACTCAGACCATTATGGTAAAAATTGGGGGGTAGTAGAAGACCCCATATGATAACGGGTTCCGGCAACCAGCCGCGCTAAGACACACACCATGCTGGAAAATTGTGATATGCAAGAAGACAGCACGGCCGTTAATAGAACGGTAAGACAATACCTATCCATTGGGGTAGCCAAGCTATCTGGTTGCAGTGTAGGGCTATCAGCATGTAGTTGATAGCTGGGAGAAGGGGTGCAAGTCTCTTGGCGCCTCCAGAGGGTGCCGGCAGACCGACGGCATGCCGGAGGCCGCTCCAGCAGAGTTTATGGCATTAGGGAAGACACATAGAGAATTCAGGTGTAATGCCAGCTTGGCGGCCGGCAGGAGGCGGAGGCTCGGCTGCCGGCTTGGTGACTAGTTCATAAGATAAGGAAGGGAGCTATGGTATACCCAGACCACCGGCAATCAATGCCGGCCCGAAGGACGGACAACCGAAGCTAGGTAGTGTAAGGGTGGACCATCGGCTATACACCAACGGAAGGCGGCAGCCCTCCGGCACGCGGAGGGCTGTCGACTAGGGAGGGTATCTCAGGAATGTGTCACCAAGGGAGGGCGGTATAGCCGGCAGTAGAGGCGGCAAGGGACCGGCACCAGGACAGGAAGAGAGACAGAAGGAGAGATGGAGGGGTAAGAATACGAACCCCTATAGCATCCCACCTGAGTGAGTGTACCCATGATAGGGGTGAGCCCTATCACCCGATGGCAGGGGGCCGGCAGTCGGCCGGGTGCCAGAGTAACCCAAGGGAGGGTTAGGGTACACCCAAGAGGGGGGGAACCCCTACGGACAAATCGCTTCCAGTGGCTAACCCCATAGGACGCTATGAAAGGTATATGTACCAGAGCGGCCGGCTCACAGGAGCTCAAGATAGCCCTATCACTCCACCTTAAGGAGGAGTTGTAGGACTAGGGACAGATGTGTATAGGCTAGCCTATGTATAGGCTAGACCATACTAAGGGATAGGTGGGGAGGGGGAAGAAGAGGGGTCTTCCATAGGGGAGGCTCTGTACAAAAACGGCCACCAAGGAAGGGAGGACGCTCCCTAGCCTTGGGTAGGTAACCTGAATGAGAACGGTGCATGGGTATCGTTTCAAGCTAATAGTACAGAACTAAGCCCCCCCCCCCCCCCCCGAGGCCTAACCTAGAGAAGGGATGTTGAACCCCAAGCTAGGTAGGCTGGAAGACATATTGCAAGTTGCAATAAAGGTCAGGTAACCTAACCGCAGCAACTGAGGAAGGACAGGCCGTTCCTCTTTCTCGGACGCAACCTTAAGGGGGGATCATTCCCTTAGGGAGGACAGAGAAGCGATAAATACTCTGATACGGACTTGATCCCCTTACATGGTAGGGGGAGCATGGCCACACAGAGGGAATGCCCTAAGGCAGGGGGTGAAGGGAGCATATAGGGGTCCTACATTTAGGTTAGGTTAGAAAGGCACACTATCAAACCGATCCCCTATATGGTCCCTGAAGGCGAAAAACACTTGCATCACAGTAAACAGTATCATAAATAATGCCACTATCTTCATAACTTAACCTAGGATCACTGGAATATATCATGCATGAACACTGGTGCTAGGCAATCTGGCCTAGGGGCTAAGCTAGCAATCTAGTATGGGGTCAGGCGATGACCGAATAAAAGAGCGTCAAAACACGATATATGAAGTTCCTAGCTATGAAGACTAAATAACTAACAGTATCAATTAGTTAAGAGGCCGGAAAAAGCTGTTCAGGCTAGCTAAATGAGGCATGCAAGGGAACAGCGACGCCATAAAATGGCGTGTCCGGTAGTAGCACAGCTCCGCCAGAAAACATGAAATATCTCGAAAAGTATAAGTTACTTTACGGTCAGAGCTTATTTAAACAATACTGGGACCTGGTACTCAACTTTCCAGAAGAAGGCGAGGCTGAAGGTAGCGACATTACAAAGATGCAAGCCGATTAAAAAGCACAAGGGGAAATCCGTCTTAGCATGGCAAGCTACTAAAAGAAGGATGGAGACGGACGTGACGTCATTTAGCAATGGCGCCCGTTTGTTTACGTTTCGAGCACCAAAAGTAGCCACGGACGAGTATAGCTGTGGAACGGCTCCCCAGTTATTCTCCGCCCCTCCATATCGAAGTGTTAACTCTATATGGGGTGCAGATAGCTATGTGGCGTGTTAATACATGCGTCCCCTGTTGATATACGATGTCTAAAAGGGAAACCTTTAGGATACTCGCTCCAGAAGTTAGAATTCTGTGATAACCTGTGGTTAAATTCTCTGGGAATATCTTAGTAGTTAATATACCCAAGGAAGCTACCTAAAAGGAACCTTCCATCAGGACGTCATGGCTTGAGCCCAAAAAATACTTTATAATCTTTTCATTAACATTATTTATTGACAAAACATCTGAGGGAGAAATTTAGGTTAGTAAATAAGTTTTGGTTAAAGTAATGTCTTTGTGGTATAAACAATACAAATAAATTGTCTTTGCAGTATGAACAGTACAATTTGATCTGACGAGCGGTTTAAAATCTTTGTAGCTAAATTGTAGGTGAGGTGACTACTGTCATGAACCATTGCAGGGAAGATCATTAAGATATATTATGATGTATGTAAATGATAAGGAGCAGGAATAAACCTGTACTCCACAAAAAGACCATACAACAAACAGGTGACAGAGTTCAATGTGTTGTATTGAGACCTAATTGCTTTGATATATTTAAGTACTAGTGAAAGAAACAGGAATGCAATATATTTCGTACATCTCATTGAATTTGATTTTAAATGCCTATAATAGCTAGTATTTTTTATATATGTTTATTTTAATTTGGATATACATATATAATACTGCTATTTTCACTTAAAAGGTTGATGTGCAATCAGGAAAAATCTTTGCACCAAAAAAAATTTTGTGGATGATAAAGAACCGAGAATTAGAAGCATCTCTCTCTCTCTCTCTCTCTCTCTCTGTATCAAGAGCATGGACCTATGCAACTTTATCCCTGTCCTTAGGGTTCAAAGGTGACTCAGAGTTGTAGAGGCAAGAGACAGTAATAATACTTTAACTGTAGGACAATGCCCTTGAGACTGACCATATATGCATAACCCACTCTCCACCCATAGTAGCACAAGGCTGGACAGTCTAACAAGCAAGCATAGAAGAGTTTTACAAGCAAGAGCTCGTGCCTTGCATTAGGCAAGGCAATCTCTGCTCAGTTCCCAGACTGATAGGATCTCTCTCTGCCAGTGCAAGTACCTGCTTACCTGGCACAAGGGACACCAAGTTACCCCTACCAGCTTACCAAGCACATGGAATACCAGTCTCCCGTCTGTGCCTGCCGGTACATTGGACTTGCTTGCTTGCTTGTTAGATTGCCCAGCCTTGTGCTGGACAGGGGCTCTTGCTTTGGCCCGTAGCAATGCACATTGGGCACCAAGTTACCCCTCCCAGCTTACCCGGCACAGGGGACACCAGTCTCCCGTCTGTGCCTGCCATGTCTGTTTTCTATTTAGGTGTCTGGGCATAGACTCACTTCTACAATGAGAACAGACACTGCAAGAAGTATTCAGAGAACTGCAGATGGCAATTCTGCAGGGATTATTAATGGCACAGAGTCGACATATTCACTCTTGTAGAAATCAAGAGCAAAACTGTCCAGGATGAATTTTTCTCCAATCACCAAGTCAAATGCAACTGCAGAGCCTGCAAGTTTGCATCAGAAAAAGTACGCAGCCACTTAGTAAAGCACGGATCCTTTGACCTTTCAAACATCAAATGTAAACCTCGTCCAACTGCCCGAACCACCTATTCAAAGGGCAACACTTCAAAGACCACAGCTGCATCTCCTGCCATAACCAGAACTCCTATACAGGCCTAATCCCCTGTGCCTGTAGGAACACCAGCGACCAAGAAGAGGAGAGCTAAAGACACCCCTGCTGGTTACACACCTTCCCTTGCTGCCGCACCACTGACCAATGCTCCTGCATAAAGCGCTAATACATCAGCCATGGACACCAACCCTTTTGCTGCCACTCCCGAACCATCGCTGAATAACATGTACCTCGCCGTGAAACAAATGGCTGAGACCCTGATAGAAAGACTTTGGCAGGAAGATCCAGCGACTGTTCTACAACTTGATAAAAAACACCTTCCACTCCAACTCCAGCTGTTGAACCAGACCCAGAGCCACGACTCACCATAATCGATCCAAAGCAGCTACCTTAATTCAAACTACCAGCTGTGGAAGGGGCACCCTCCTACGCAGCTGTGACTGCCATTGCTACAGCAAATCTAAGTATCAGGATCAAAGCCAGGACCAACCTTAAGGGTGACCCAATCATCACCTCAGAAGACTACAACAGTGCCTTCTGCCTCAGAGGGAGGCCTCATTGACCTACCTCGACCCAGCTAAGAAGTTATGGAAAGCAGTTGCCTGTAATTTCCCCCACCGACATGCCGCTGTCTTACATCACTGATTGCAGCAACGTCCACCATGTAGAGCGTCGTTTGGGCAGCTGCAAGCAGCCTACCAGGGGAGTCATCATCACCTTCATTGGCAAGATTCCAGAGACACTAGTAGACCTTGGACTCCGGGGAACGTTCCCCATGGTCGATCTGGAAGTTGAGCTACTTTGATGTTTCAACTGCCAACGTTTCAGCCACCACAAGACTGCCTGCAGAGTCCAACGGTTTGTGGAGTCTGCAGCCGTCGGCACCCCACGCAAGGTTGTCTTGACGCACACAAGAATGGGTTGGAGACCCATGCAAAGTGCCCCAACTGTTCTGGAGCCCACCACGCCTGGAACTGGAAATGTCCAGAGTGGCTCATGAGATTAGAAGCACTGCAGACCATCCCTCCTTCCACAGCAGCAACAGCACAGCCACCAAAGCCCCAAAGGGCTCTTCGCTCCAGACCACTGTGTCGGCCACCTACTAATCCCACTCCAGTCACCGCTCCTGCCACAGCTCCCACCCTAGTCACTGTTCCTGATCCTAGTCACAGTTTCCCTATTCTCCTTCAACCTCCACCCCCCCCCCCCCAGATGCTGAAGCCTTGATGAGGATGGGGGGCTTAAGGATTAGCAGCTGGGCTCTAATAAACAGTGGGAACTACCTTCCCACTGGACCTCAGTGCCCAACTGTTGATTCAACTAAATCAGTCAGCACTTTCTCTTTTCCTTTTGGTTATTTCTTTTTTTTTCTCCCATTTCTTCCTTTTGGGCTTGAACTTGTTGACGACTTTGGCTTGTTTGATTATGCTTTGGCTGCGGGTAATGGGTGACGCCAGACATTGGAGTCGACGGTTGGAGGGGCTACCCACCCCCACTGACCAGTGTACGCCCACCTTAAGAGAGGCAGCCCCTCTCTAATAGAGGACTGGTCCCTGCTGAAGCCTCTTCTCGTGTTGGGCCCCATAGGATAGGAGGACTGACATCCTCCGATAAGAGGTGGATAACCCAGCTTGCTCTTACCAAGAAAAGACACCCCCTCTGTTGGCGACCTGGAAAATACAAACTTGGACCTCTTGCTTGCACCTCGGTAGAGACAGCTCCAACTCGGGTTCTGATATTGTAGCGTTGGAACCTTATATGCGTTATGGAAATAATGATAAGAAAACACTAGAGAAGAAGAGAGAGAGAGAAATGATGACAGTACAGAACAATATAGAAAAGTAGAAGTTTTACCTGGTCACTACTATGAAGTAGCGAATTATGAGAAATCTTTTATTTTGGGATTTGAAAATGCAAGACATGAATGTGTAAATGTATTTAAAGCCAACAGGGAAATAGTTGCTATATGTGGAGGGCAACCAAAAATTCTTCCCCAGGGAAATGGAAGTCTCTTGATTGAGACACTATCCCCAATACAAGGTGAAAAATTAAAAACTTTCAAAATTGGATGTTCATAGTGTAAAAATCGTTTCGCACCCCACTTTCAACCAGAGTAGGGGTGTGATATATGCTCCAGAATTGCTGTACATAGAGGAAAAATAAATTGAGGATGAACTGAAAAGTCGAGGATTAGTAAAAGTAGTCAGAATGAGAAAGAGAGTTGGAGAACAACGTATTCCTCTTGCTACTTTGATTGTAACATTTGATCAAAGCAGATTACCACATGTTATTAAAGCTGGTTGGCTATCTTTGAAGGTGACACCATATATCCCTTCACCATTACGATGTTATCATTGTCAAATGTATGGCCAGAAATGCAAGGAAAAACTAAATAATAAGCCAGATGTTTGTGCCAACTGTGGAAAAAATAGTCATGGTGCGTGCATAGAAAATCCAAATTGCATATATTGTGGGGAAGCACACCTAGCTACATCTAAAAGCTGCAGTAAGTTTATTTTTGAAAAAGAAATTCAGGCCATTAGGACCATGGAAAGGGTTACTTTTAAAGAGGCTCGTAAAAGAGCTCTTGAAAAGCAGATAAGACCAGGGCAACCTTTTCCAGTGGTTCTGAAGAAAAACTTACCAAAGCACACAGACAAAAACTATATCCCTAATTCTAACATAAACATATAAAAGTGGTTAAAGAAGTTGAAACTCCCATTGAAAATTTATATCCAGAAATTGTTATAGGGAGAAAATACACAATCCGTTCTCTTTACTTGCCTCCAAATTATATCGTCTCACATGATAATATAGTAGAGGTGATTAAACAACTCCCACAACCTTTTCTCTTACTAGGAGATCTTAATAGTAGGCATTCTTTAGGGGGTGGTGTTTTGGCAAATGCAAGGGGTAATATTATATCATCAATTTTGGAGAATGAAGATGTCGGACTCCTCAATACAGGAGAGCCCACACGCTTTCATGTTCAGACAGGTATCTTGTTCTGCATTGACCTATCAGTTGCAAGCTCTGTCTTCTCAATTTTAATTGGAGAACATTAGATGATTGGCTTACTAGTGATCATGCACCAATTATTATAAACACCAACAATGGTCCACCTTTACAGAGATCGCCTCGATGGAATCTTGATAAGGCGGACTGGGATAGATTATGGGAGCTAAGTGGAATTGAAGGAAATGCAGAACAGTTTGAAAGTGTTGATGATGCCATGGACTTACTTAATGGAACTCTTCACACAGCAGGAGTCAATTCCATTCCCAAAACAACAGGGATATTCAGACGACGACCAGTCCCCTGGTGGTCATCAGAACTAACTGCCCTGCACAGAGTTACAAGAAAGTCTTTAACTCGATTGCGCATGCGCTGTGCTGTGGAGAATTTAGTCATATACAAGAAACGTAGAGCACAGTTCCATCGTGCCATGAAAGAAGCTAGGCACCAGTATTGAGTGTCATTTGTTTCCTCCATTAACAGTAGAACACCAACATCATCTGGGTGGAGAAAAGTCATAAAGATAGCAGGCAAATTCACCCCAAACCCACCACCAGTGTTAAGGGTAAATGGCCAGTATATGACTGGAGCAACCGAAGTTAGCAATGCCCTGGCTGACCACTTTTCAAATGTATCGTACAAGTGTGAATCAGTTCCTGGTCACCAGTATAGGAGCATTGAAGAAAAGAAAGTTTTAAATTTCGCAACAAGAAAGCAAGAGTCATAGGCTACAATTCTCCTTTTGCTGAAAGAGAATTTGATTCTGCACTTGCTACGTGTAACGATACAGCCCCTGGACCCGATGGAATTCCATATGCAATGATTAAACACGTACCTTTTAATACAAATTTATTTTAAGCATTTTTAATAGAATATGGCATGATCATAGTTATTCAAGTGTTTGGGAAATAGCCAATATTTTAGCCTTTTTGAAACCCGGTAAAGACAAATTATTAGCAGAAAACTGCCGACCTATTGCATTGACATCTTGTTTATGCTAGATCATGGAGAAGACGTTCAATGTAAGACTGATGTGGTACCTTGAAAATAAGGGTATTTTATCACCCATTCAATGTGGATTAAGAAAATCCACTCAACGACTGATGTGCTGATACGACTTGAGTCCTCCATTTGTGAAGGGTTTGCTTCCAAACAGCACCATGTGACAGTCTTTTTTGATCTCGGAAAGGCATATGATACCACATGGAGATGTGGTATACTTGAAAGAATCCATGAGTTTGGATTAAGAGGAGAGCTACCACTATTTATTCAGTCATTTCTTTCACATAGAGTTTTTCAAGTGAGAGTTAGGGAAGCTCTTATCACAGAGTAAATGCCAGGAGGAAGGAGTTCCTCAGGGTAGTGTGCTGAGTGTAACCATTTTTGCACTAAACACTAAAAATTAATGGGTTATCCTCATTCATTCCCCGGGATGTTCTCGCAACATTATTTGTGGATGATCTCTCCATATCATTTGCTGGAACCAGAATGGCAATGGTTGAGAAAAGTGGGCCGATATGAATGGATTTAAGTTCTCGTTAAATGAATCTAAAATTGTCCATTTCTGTTGTATCCGGGGAGTACATCCAGACCCAGATATATACATCAAAGGTCAACGGATCCCATGTGCAAGTGAAGCTAAATTTTTAGG
This sequence comes from Palaemon carinicauda, assembly GCF_036898095.1. Classification (NCBI taxonomy): domain Eukaryota; kingdom Metazoa; phylum Arthropoda; class Malacostraca; order Decapoda; family Palaemonidae; genus Palaemon; species Palaemon carinicauda. The sequence goes on along the minus strand of NC_090767.1, from coordinate 56,746,939 downwards.
GTTGATATTTGATTGTAGGCTTGCATGGGTTTCTCACTTAAAGCATTAAAAGCAAAATGTCTTGAGGCTTTGAATCTTTTAAAAGTATTGTCCCATACATCATGGGGAAAGGCCGTAAAACTATTTTAAAATTATGCAAGGCCTTGATTTTATCCAAAATTAGTTATGGATACGAAATATACTCCTCAGCCACCCAGAGCCGGTTGAAAATATTAGATTCGATACATCATGCTGGTATTAGATTGTCCACAGGAGCGTTTAGAACCTTGCCTATCACAAGTCTCCTTGTTGATGCTGGGGAGTTGCCTCTAGACCTTTACCGAATGTCCTCTATTATTCGATATTGGTTTAGATTGCAAAGACTCCCTAATTCTTTAGCCTTTCAGACTGCAAGCCTTGTAAGGAACTCGATATACTTTGAGTTGCACCCAAAATCTCCTCAACCTTATGGGTTTCGGGTGAAACTATTATTAAACAATCTGGATACATTTAGAATTGAGGTGCTTCCATTCAAGGTATCATCAACGTCTCCATGGAAATTACCTGACGTATCTTTTTGTAAATACTTTATTGGAGTTAAGAAGAATATGACTGACTTAGAATCCAGGTCTCTTTTTATGGAACATGTTGCAGAACATAGGGGATCGACTTTTATATATACTGATGGCTCCAAATCTGATGCTGGCGTCGGATTTGGAGTAAATTGTAATTATTTTAATTGTAGAGGTGCACTGCCTCTAACAGCTTCCATATTATCGCCGAACTGTATGGCATACTAATCGCTATTGAGGAAATAGCGTTGGAGAAGGAGGGTAATTTTACAATTTTTAGTGATGCAAGGAGTGTCCTTCAAGCTATGGAAGTTTTTAATTCTAATAACCCTCTAGTTTTGAAGATTTTAGAATGGCTTTTCATTATTGGATGGAGAGGTATAACAGTTCAATTTTGTTGGGTTCCAGCTCATGTAGGTGTGTCTGGGAATGAGAAGGCAGATTCACTGGCTAAGGAGGCTGCATCCGAGTTGCTGCCAAGAAGGTATCCCATTCCCTGTAATGATTTCTTACCTGACATCAAGAAATTGGTTTGTAATAAATGGCAACAACACTGGGATAGTCAAGATGTCAATAAAATGAGGGAAGTAACAACTATCATATCACCTTGGAGGTATAGCATGATGCCCCGAAAATGGGAGACGACTCTTTGTCGTCTCCGTATTGGTCACACTCGGTTGACACACGAGTTTCTGCTGAAAGGCCAACACCAACTGTATTGCGAAGATTGTTTAGTACCTTTAACAGTGAGGTATTTGTTGACCGAATGCCCTAATTTTACTAACTTAAGAAATAGACATCTGTTTGAGGCTCGAGGTGAGGATGGCAGGTTTATCCTTGCCAAGATTCTTGGACATGATGTGTCCTACTATGCGAGCGGAATTTTTAGATTTATTTCAGAAGCAGGTCTTCTGAAAACTATTTAACTCTTATAATGACTTCTTGACTTTTATGGTTTTAATTGAATTCTCTTTTATTTTTCATATATAATAAATGCTATCGGC
>NC_090767.1:56670384-56740384 GCF_036898095.1 Palaemon carinicauda | reverse complement strand
CGCATGGTCCTCCCGACAACAACTTCATCTCGCAACAATCGCCGAATTCGGGTGCACCATACGTTACGTCCCAGGAAAGAAAAACCCAGTCGCGGACGCCCTTTCAAGGATTGAAATTGACGCAATCCACCTGGGAATCGACTACGCCAATCTCGCAACCGAACAACGCACTGACCGAGAAGCACACGATCACCTGACGGGGCCATCCACGCTCAAGATAAGTGCGATTCCCCTCGGACCAGCAGGAGTAACTATTCTTTGCGACACCAGCACCAGCCGCCCACGTCCCTGGATACCAGCCTCCTGCAGAAGGAAAATATTCGATATCATCCATGGACTTTCACACCCCTCAGGACGCACCACCGCTCGCCTTCTGTCTGAAAAGTTTGTCTGGCCAGGGATAAAAAAGGACGCCCGGGAATGGGCGAAATCATGCATCAACTGCCAGTCAAGCAAAGTCAGCCGTCACACCGAATCGGGGGTAGGCGATTTCCCCCAGCCAAAAAGACGTTTCAGTCACATACACATCGACGTCGTGGGACCATTGCCCCCTTCTGGATCTGCTCGCTACCTGTTTACGATCATCGATCGCTCCACAAGGTGGTTGGAGGCATCGCCGATGACCGAAGCTACGACTCAAGCATGCGCCGAAGCCCTCCTGTCAAGCTGGGTGAGCAGGTTTGGCGTTCCTGACGACATCACGACAGACAGAGGCTCCGCTTTCCTCTCAGAAATATGGCTCGCTTTGGCGAACCTGATGGGGACGACGCTCCACAGCATACAACCCCGCGGAAAACGGCATGGTCGAAAGAACTCACCGCGCCCTAAAGGCGTCCCTGATGGCGAGCTGCACCGACGGGAACTGGAAATCACGACTTCCTTGGGTATTCCTCGGCCTTCGCACCGCCCCTCGCACAGACGGCGAACCTTCGCCCGCCGAAAAGGTTTACGGGGAGGCGCTCGCAGTTCCTGGCGAATTCTTTCCCTCATCAACCGACGACACGCAGCTGAATCACCTAAGGGACATCGCCAGGAAGTTCAGGCCATGTCTCAAAACTTACCAGGACAGAACCAAGCACTTCAAGCCAAAAAACCTGGATGACTGCGGGTACGTTTTCGTCCGTGTCGACGCTCATCGACAACCATTAACTAGACCTTATCGAGGCCCCTACCGGGTAATTTAGAAGACAACGGAAGCTTTCCTTCTCGACGTCCATGGCCAAGAGGACTGGGTCTCAATAGACCGCGTGAAACCAGCATTTCTCGAAGGAAGCGACACCGCCTCCGCCGGACCTGGCAGATCCAGAGTGCCACCTCAAAACAAGGCGCCCAACGAAAGAAAAATCATCAAATGACGACAAGAGGAAGAGATCCTTACGCCGACCGCCGATGCGCCCCTCCGTTCAAAAACAAGAGGAACCCTCCGACGCCCAAAAAGATACGAAGATTGATCATCAGCCCTCTACGCCGCCCGATGTCTTTGTGGGGAGGAGGAGTACTTGTAAGGACACCGCTCCCTTCGTCGTCCAGAAAATCAACAAACTGTTTATTTATTTGAATTCTCCTTTCGCCACACCGTGGTTTCCCATGTATATGTATTCCGCTCTATCAGAGCTACATTTTGACATATGTATTATTTCATTACATGTTTCTGTCAACTCATAATTCGTATATTTGTAAGTGTAAGAAAACACACATATTTTGGCGGGCAATTCAATCTGATTTGGCGCCAGCGCCATCCTACCTTTCCGTCCGCACCTTGTAATATACTCCCACGCACATTTGAATAAAGTATCAGTTGATCTTGGTGATGCTTGTCTCACTGTCCTTACAGTATATATATGTATATATATGTATATGTATATATGTATATATATGTGTATGTATGTATGTATATATATATGTATATGTATGCATATATATATATGTATATATATATATATATATATATATATATATATATATATATATATATATATATATATATATATATATATATTTATATATATATGGTACATAGGCAATGATCATTTACTTAGCTCAACCACATAACAATGACAACCTTCAGATTAATAGTATTTTTATTCTTAGAATAAGTTTGAGAACGTTGGCTCATGGTACAGGAATTGCCAACGAGTCGAACGCCATAAAGAAGAAGAAGAAGAACAAGAACAAGAAGAAGAAGAAGAAGAAGAAGAAGAAGAAGAAGAAGAAGAGATATAATGTAAACAAACAATGTGGACATCACTTGGAGTCACTTTGATGTCAGATGGGAGACGAAGGTGACTAAAACACATCAAGGGAAAGTGACTGGAAGCTTTCATGGTTTTGGAGAGAGACATTGTTGTTATTGTTTTCCTTTTTCGTCCTAGACTATGTATGTGTTTGAGAGAGAGAGAGAGAGAGAGAGAGAGAGAGAGAGAGAGAGAGAGAGAGAGAGAGAGAGAGAGTTGGGGGGTCGGGTAGGGGGGTGGTGGGGGTTTGGGTTAGGAGGGGTATGGGTTGAGTCCCTTTTATACTAATAATAAAAGAAAAAGACTGAAATTCCAATAGATGGCGCTGATGTTACACTTGATAATCCTTGGCTCACTCCTCCTTTAGAATCCTTGTCCAGTGACGTCATCCAAAACAAACCGTCTGAGTGAACGTTCTTAAACAACTTCCTCAGACCTTTCGAAAGTTTTATTTATATTTAAGTTTTGTGGTGATTTTACGCGGGGTAGTGTAGTGAATTGATCTACGAGACTTCCTTCAATCATTGGTGAGTAGTTTTGGGATATATGTGAATAGGTAAAATGCTTTAAAACGTTATCATAGACGTATATGTGATGTGGGCTTTCTTAGGATAGCCTACGATGTTACTGAAAATGGTTTTAGGCGACAGAATAATTACATATATAAACTTAACTTGTATCAACAAAGTATTAGATCATGACCTCTTAGTTAAATTGGTTTTATTTCTCTATTAAACTTTGTATTCTGGCCTTAGAGAGTTTTGAAATGGAATAATAGGTTGGCCTAACTCTCCTCCTGATTATGCACTAGGTTAGGTTAGGGTGTGAAGAGTAGTTTTAATGTTTGGTAATTGGTAGGACAAAGGATGAATTTGGAGTCCCAGTAAATATCTCCTTGAAAAAGGATTCCTTTAAAATTTATCCCTGTTTTTGCTTGTTTCGGTATTAGGGTAAATTCGTTTTGTTTCATTTATTTATTGGGCAAATTAATTGCTTGTGCCTAAATAATAATAATAATAATAATAATAATAATAATAATAATAATGACAATAATAATAATAGTAATGATAATATTTGTAATAGTACTTTAATTGTAATATTACTGTAATAATAATAACAATAATAATAATAATCATAATAATCATAATACTAAATAATAAAAATACTACTACTACTACTACTAATAATAATAAATATAAATTATAATATTAATGAAAATAATAGAAAACAGTTAATGATAATATTTTTTTAATTTTTAGTAATAATAAATAACAACAATTAGTATTTAATAATAACAATCTATGATTATTAGTAATAATTGATAATGATAATTAGTAATTAATAATGATTAGTAAATAATAATTTGTAATTAATGATTAGTAATTAATAATGATGATTAGTAAATAATAATAATCAGTATCTATTAGTAATAATAGATGATGGTAATTAATGATTAGTAATAATTAGTAATTAGTAATTAATAATAACAATTAGGAATTATTAATAAGTAGCAATTAGTAATTAATAATAATAGTAATTAGTAATTAATAATAATAATAATTAGTAATTAATAATAATAATTAGTACAGTTATAATATACAATAATAATTAGTAATTAATAATAATGATTAGTAATTAATAATTATTAATTAAAAACATAAATTAGTAATTAATAATAATTAGTAAATGATAGTAATAATTAATAACTTTTGGGCTCAAGCCATGTCGTCCTGATGGAAGCTTTCTAAGGGATATTTTGCTACAGTGATACTCCCAGAGAATTTGCCTTTAGGTCTCCAGAATTCTAACTCCTGGCGCGAATATCCTTAAAATTATCCTCAAGGATATCGCATGATATCAGGGGACGTATATCTTGATACGACACTTGGCAATCTTCACCCCAAATAGCGTTTTCACTTCGAGGGGGAAGAGTGGCGAAACTGAAGGGGAGCTGTTATCAAGGTTACCCTTCCTCCCCTACTATTACATGCTCCTAGATGGCGCTCATTCCTTGTAGCATTGAGCATGGTGCTACAGATATAGTAGTTTCGGGAGGGATCTTTACCTAAGCCTTTTCATAGAAAAGGAGGTGGGTCCATCAGGACGACATGGCCATCTCACCCGAAAATAGATTTTTCGCTTTGCTTCAAAATCCTTGTTGTTGGGCTCAAGCCATGTCGTCCTGATGGAAGTTTAGGAAGTTTACCAGAGAATTACTTGAAAGTACTGTATCTGTAGATTTGTATAAGTGCCTCAACCTTGGGACAGTTTTTATATGGTCATCCGGACCATTGAGAAATATGACGCTACCGTTATACATCATTACCGCTAATCATGGAACAATGTTAGGGCTTCCTGCCCCCTGCTGGGAAGTGTCTTGCTAGACAGTAAAAAAGACCCAAGGTTTGTATACGTGTAGGAACAAATGTAAGTATCAACTAGATCTATTTGTTTCTATGTATCAGTACAATAAGTATGAGTTTTACATAGGAAAATAAGTAAAAGAACTGTCTACGTTTTATTTTTGCTACTTGCGGGGCGAAATAAGACGCAATTACACTCTTTTATTCATTTATTTAGGTTGAAGGAGTAAATGGAATAACACGTGTAATAAACATAAAAGAGAATTATACATTCAACATATACAGACAATGTTTTTCTACCTGAAAGGGAAGAAAAGGGTTAATGCCACTCATAATAGAGAAAATTATCAATATAATTTTTACTGTAAATGCTGGATAGGCCTACTATCAACACTGTGTACAATTTACACATGGCACAAGTGTCATTTGTATATTTCTGCACCTGAAAATTTGAACAGTCCTAGTGTCACCAGGGTGACACTGACATAAAAGGGTATTGCACCAGAAGGTGTCAACATCTTTTCACCCGAATTGAGAGTCCCAATCAATTCACTGTTCATCGCAGCCCTAGACGACAGGTTTCACTACACTCCTGCCGCCACCACATCACGTTTGATTTCGTGCACTTGTTTCGCATAATGTTTGTAAAACACTCTGGAGGACTTCCAGCCAGTGTATGAGCAAAGACGGTCAAAGTCCATATACTGAAAAAAGTTCAGTGAGGAAGCAATTTTTCTTGGATCATGACCTGCGGGTGTACTGTCAGGATCTGCTCTGCGAATGAAGTAGGTGAGCTTCGCCCTCAGTTGTTTTAGGGATAAGTTCGATCCTGAGGTTTCACCTTTGAAGAGCTGTTCTCCCCTGAAGTCTGAAGTTCTTCAAAGATAGACCTTTAGACATTCTACTAGACATAGAGAGATATCTTCCTTCAGAGGGCAGATTTTCCAGGGACCCCATCTTTTGGTGGGTAGCTCGTTCTTGGCGAGAAAGGTAGGATCAGGAAAGAGATTCAGTTTTCCCGCTTCTGTGAACTGAATATGGCCTTTGTCTCTTGATAGGGCTACTATTTCACTAACTCTAGCCCATGAGGCTATAGCAAACAGGAAAATCACTTTTTGGGTTAGATCCTTAAGAGAACAATCTTCATTGTTCAAGGCTGAAGCATAGTGTAAGACCTTGTCCAGAGACCATGAAATGGGTTTAGGAGGGGCTGCAGGCTTAAGTCTAGCACATGCCTTCGGGATCTTGTTGAAGATTTCGTTCGCCAAGTCCACCTGGAAAGCGTATAGAAGACGTCTAGTCAAGGCTGACTTGATGTAGTTACCGTGTTGGGGGTAGGGACGTTTCAGCGCCGCCAGCTCAGCGCCGCCAGTTCAGCGCCACCAGTTCAGCGCCTCCAGTTCAGCGCCACCAGTTCAGCGCCGCCAGTTCAGCACCAGCCATTTCATCGCCATACCTTTTCAGCGCCGTGGAATTTGTGTGTGTGTTTATAAACAAAAGAAGAGGTTTTGAACAAATATTTATTGATAAAAAGTAATTATACTACTGTGTTTATAAACAATAGAAAAGGTTTTGAACAAATATTTATTGATAAACAGTATTTATCCTACTGAAGTTAAAATAGTCCAAAAAAAAGTTCATTTTACGTCGAATAAGCTTACGTATCGCTTGTCGGTTAGGCAGCCGGGCAATAGCAGCTTGAGACATATTTTCCAAAGATTTGTTGATTATAGTACTCGGTCCTTCGTAAGTGTCCTCGGCTCTCTGACGTGCATACGTTTTCGCCTTTTCAACTTCTACCGCCACTGCAGATGGGAGATGGGTGTGATCATTCATTTTCTTTAGAAAACGTATGAATTCTGGCACATCTACAGTCTTCATGGCATCTCCAGAACTTTACAATTGTTTGTGTCTTGCTTTCTTTATCAAATCTGTATAAATATCCATCATGATAGAATTCCGCTCGTCCTCTCTGACTCTGAACTGTATCCTCCATGGTTTCCCAAAGACTGTATTTAACAGATGATTTTTTTTTTTTAACTAAATCACGGTTTACAAATGTTTACGAATATTTCCTTTAAAGTTTTCAATTAAACAACGGAATCACCAAAATCAATAAGTAGCGGTTTGGCGTTGAAATTATACAAACTACTGTGTGGAGAGAGAGAGAGAGAGAGAGAGAGAGAGATTTTAATTAAACAATGGAATCACCGAGATCAATAAATAGCGGTTTGGTAATGAAACTATACAAACTACTGTGTGAAGAGAGAGAGAGAGAGAGTTAAGATTTTTTCTGGCGCTGTGATGGCTGTCGCTAATTTTTTTTGGCGCTGAAATGACCAGGTGCTGAATCGGTGGTGCCGAACTGGCGGCGCTGAATCGGCGTAGCTGAACTGGCGGCGCTGAATCTGCGGTGCTGAACTGGCGGCGCTGAATCGGTGATGCTGAACTGGTGGCGCTGAATCGGCGGTGCTGAACTGGCGGCGCTGAATCTGCGGTGCTGAACTGGCGGCGCTGAATCGGTGATGCTGAACTGGCGGCGCTGAATCGGCGGTGCTGAACTGGCGGCGCTGAATCGGCGGTGCTGAACTGGCGGCGCTGAATAGTACCTAACCCTCGTGTTGGCAGCCAAGCCTTGTTCATGAAGGTGGATGAAAAAGGACAGGGAGAAGCCTGTTGAGATTTCTTTTGGCCTTTTTGCTTTAACAAAAGCAACCCACTTTTTCCAAGATGATTCGTATTGTCTTCTGGTTGACTTTGACTTCTATTCTTCTAAGAAGTCTATACTGCCTTTTGAGATCCCAAATCTTTTCTTTACCACCAAGGCGAGAAAATCATGAGAGGAAGGTTTTGGCTTCTCTGTGGTGAAGCGAAGACTGTCGACTTCTGAACCAGTTGAGATAGAGCTGGGTTCGGTAGAAGGACCAGCCTCAGCTTCAGTTCCATCACCAGAGGGAACCAATAGCTCTTGGGCCACTTGGGGGAGTGCTGCAGTTCCCTTGAAGGATCTCAGCTTGTTGATGACCTTCAGCAGGATATTGGTTGGAGGGAACAGGTAAATCTGTGTCCAATTGTTCCAATCGAGGGATATGGCGTCTGTCGCCTCTGCCAGAGGGTCCTCGTATGGGGCTACACATCGAGGTAGATTTTTGTTGTCGCTCATCACGAAGAGATCAATCTGCAGTTGCGGGACTTGTTCCAAGATGAAGGAGAATGAGTCTGCGTCTAGGGACCATTCTGACTCTATCGGCTTTAGCCTGGATAGAGTGTCCGCCGTCACATTGCGGAACCCTTGTAGGTGAACTGCTGATAAGTGCCATCTCTTCTTTTTCGCTAAACAAAAGATGGCTAACATCACATGGTTGATGTGGGGCGATCTCGAGCTTTGTTGGTTCAGACATCTCGCTATCACTTCGCTGTCCAAGACCAGCCTGATGTGGGCTGATCTGTGAGGGGATAGTTTCTTCAGCATCAAGAGGACTGCCATGGCCTCCAGAATATTGATGTGAAAGGTCCCTTGGGCTTTCCTTTGATAGGAGTGACCTCCCCATCCTTCCGTCGAGGCATCTGTGTGGATGGTTACCGAAGGGGGCAGGTGTTTGTAAGGGAACGGTCCTCGTTAGACTCTTGACCTTCGACTATGGCTTGAGAAGTGATCGTAGTAAGGTTGGTACCGGTCTTTGTAGATCTCTTTGAGAGTTTGATGTGTATCTTCTCTAGAGTCCTGACGCATCTTTCAGCTGTGCTCTTAGCACTGGGTCTGTTACTGCTGCAAACTGGAGAGAGCCCAGTACTCTTTCCTGTTGGCGCCTTGAGATCCTGTCGGATTTCATTAGTCTCTTGACAGACCCCGCGATCTCTCTCCTCTTCCTTGGAGGAATGGACAGGCGGTGTGACTTCAAGTTCCAATGGATTCCCAGCCATTGAAAGTCTTGAGGGAGTCGAGACTTCTTGAAGCAGTCTTGGATGCTGCCCAACCAGCCAGTCGTCCAGGTACGCTGCTACCTGAACACCTTCTAGGCGTAGTTATTGTACGACTGCGTCTGCAAGTTTCGTGAAGATCCTTGGGGCTATGTTTAGTCTGAAGGGCATGGCTCTGAAGACATACTTTATCTTCTGTAACTTGAATCCTAGGTGGGAGGAGAGGGAGTGGCTGACTGGGAGGTGCCAATAAGCATCTGCCAGGTCTATCGAGACTGTGTACGCCCCTTTTGGTAACAGGGTCCTTATGTGTTGAAGGGTTAACATCCTGAACTTTCTGTTTTCGATGAACTTGTTGAGTGGCGACAAGTCCAGAATGACTCTGAGTTTGTCAGAGTTCTTCTTGGGAACACAAAACAGCCTTCCCTGGAATTTGATGGACTTTGCTTTCCTTATAACCTTTTTGCTCAAGAATTCTAAGGTATATTCTTCCAGTAAGGGGGTGGAGTGTTGGAAGAATTGAGGAAATGAAGGTGGAGATCTGTTCCATTTCCATCCTAGTCCATACTTGATTAGGCTGTGGGCCCAGGGATCGAAGGTCCAACAATCCTGGAAGTGGAGGAGTCTCCCTCTTACCTGGAGCATCTCATTGCTTGGATGGTCCTGAGGGTTCGCCACCCTGACCACGTCCTCCCCTACCTCGTGAGGGGTTTCTTGAGGAGCCCCATCTAGATCCTCTTCCTTTCTGGCGAAAGGTAGTGATGTGCCTCTCAAAACCTGGGTTAAAGGCTGGTGATTGGGCTAGCAGCTGTTGAGGCACCACTTGGAAGGGGGTTTGTGGTTGAGCAACCAGTTGGGGCACCGTAGTCATGATGACCGTGGGATGTTGTACAGGTCGAGAAGGTAGTCTTGGCTTCTTCGTCTTCCTCTTAGGTTGGGGACCATCATCAGGGGAAGATTTCCTCTTAGAAGACATGCCTCACTTTTGGAGAAGATTCCTATTCTCCGTGGCGGCTTTTGTGACTACTTCTTGGACTACTTCCTTTGGGGAGAGGTCCTTGCCCCAGATACAGGAAGTGATCAGCTTCCTGGGTTCGTGTTTGACCATTGCACTGGCAAACACAAACTCCCTGCAGGCCCTCCTGGCCTTCACAAAAGCGTACAAGTCCTTGACAAGGGTGGCCATGTGCATCGTGGCCAGGACTGTGTACATGTCTGGGGTGCTAGCTACGCCTGCGCACATCTCCATGCAGTTCTGGAGGGAAAGAGAGGTGGCTAGTCTCTTTGTCTCCTGTTCTCCTTTGTCTCCTGTTCTCTTTTCAGGAGAAAGTCCGTCAGCCTCGGAAGGTTCTCGCTGAACTGCTGTCCTGTGATGTCCGCGTCGAGTTTCGAGACTGAGAAGGTTAGGTGGACCTCCTTCCAATCCTTCTCATCCGTGGCCAAGGCCAGACACAATGGCCTACACTCCTCTAGCCTAGGACATGGTTTGACTGCATCAATTGCCTTCAGCACACTATGGAGAGCTCTCGACGAGAAGGGGAAAGCTCTTGATGAAGGAGCAAGAAAAGTAGGGTGTTTCTTGCTCAGTGCAGAAACTCTAGAGTTGGTATATCCTGCCTTCTTCAGGCTACTCGTCAAGAGAGCCTGTGCCTTGTCGTGGTCGAAAACCATGACTTCCTTTGGTTTCGTCTCTTCCTTAGATGCCAGCTCACTCTTCAGTCGGATGAAACAATCCGGGTAAGCCGCAAGGTTTGGCCAGAATTGGATGTCGTCCAGGGGGATGGCCCCCATCTTCTCCGAAATGTAGAGTTTCCCATTCATCATGGGCATGAACTCTGCATACCTCCAGGGATTGGTTTCGGAGCATGTTGGCAGGTCAGACACTTTAGGTCGCTTGAAAGACCCACTAGAAGTGACTATGCAAGTTGCTTCACAGAATTCTTTCCGCATATGTACATTTTCCTTACGTAGAGAGTCCAATAGCATCGTGATCTGGGCCATAACCGCTTGACCCAGCAGGTCTAGTGGAGGGGTAGGAGCTGAAGACGTTGAGGGCACAGGCTGGAATGCCGACACAGACAGTAGGGGGTCCTTCGCTTCCGTCGACTCGAGATCTTTGTCTCCTCCAGGTGGTCCTTCGCTTCCGTCGACTCGAGATCTTTGTCTCCTCCAGGTGGTTGGGCCCCCTCTTCAGGATCCTCTTGAAGGAGATCCTTTTCGGTGTCCGAGGACACTTCAGACATCCTCTCCTGATGGATGTCCATGCCTTTCGAAGCTTCGTTGATGTTGGCCTCGATTGCGAGCTGAATGCAAGGAGGCCCAGGTCGTGCCTGAGGCACGACGGCATCAGCTGTAGCCTTCGGGAACAGCATGCTTCTCATAAGCTCGCTTGGTAGGTACAGTCCCGGAGAGTTCTTCTGGAACCCTTGGCCCATTTCCGAAGCTTTTTCCTCGCAGCATCCCTCGACTCTGTCGACTTGGGATCACCGAAACCCTCGGTCATCAAGGACGAGCAGACGTTGCAGTCCTTGGGATCCCAATATCTCAAGGTTTCGGTTGCGATTGAGCAGGGGCCATGAGACCTGCACATGGAGTGACCACAAAAGTTCTTACTCTTGTGGTTGCAGTAGATGACTTCGCATTTCACCTTGGTCTCCTCCTGTAAAGAAAGGAAAGTGATATGAGTATGGGGTAAATTATCACACTTGATAAATATTTATGTTCATGCATAAAATTGACATTACTATTATCATCATAGCTTAGGATAGTAAGCTAGAAAGAAAATAGGAAAGACACATATCTGTGTCTCCTGTCCAGATAATTGCTGTGACCTCCCTCAATATTAATTTTTAAATATTAAACTTAGCCGGTGAATATATAATAGCTGACGTCTCCAACGGCCCGACAGATCCAAAAACTCGCGAGCGATCGCCGTGAAGGTTGCGGGTGTGCCCACCAGCGCCGACTATCGGCCAGATACCGCATATACTTGTCAATTTCTCCAGTTCTTCTCTGTCGGTCTTGCCGACAAGTTGGTTTCGCTCGCTGTTGACCTCTAGTTTTTCTACCGAATTGGTGAAATACTTTGTTTTGGTTGTTTTCTTGGCGTTCGCTGTGTTGGTGTGTTTCTTCAATAAAACTCTTGAAACCCTTTTTTTGGCTTGTGTTTCTTGTTGATGAATTTGGCTTTAACTTGGATTTTCTTTGGTTGTTCAAAATGGCTGACCCTTCTCCTGTTTATCGCAAGTGTGCGAGAGAATGTAACAAACGTCTTCCCAAGGCCTCTATCGACCCTCATACTGTTTGTTCTAATTGCCGGGGTAAATCCTGCCAATTAGGAGATCGGTGTGAGGAGTGCGTGGTCTTGTCGGAATTCGAATGGCTTGAGTATGAAAAATATACTCGTAAGCTCGAAAGAGATAGGGTGAGGAGAAGCTCCTCTAGATCTTTGGAATTTTCCTCCTCCCATGCCCCTGAACCTAATCCTTCCCCTGTAGTGGTTGTTCCTGAACCCCCTGCTAGCACTCATGAACCGTCTATGCGGGATATGTTTTTAGCGATTCAAGCTTTAGGCGAGAAAGTTGAGTCCTTAGCCTCGGACCGTAATCAGTTAATGTCCGATGTAAAGTTGTTGAAAAGTGGTAAAGCAGAAAATCTAAGTGATAAAGTGATAAGTGCGCAAAATGTGTTTAGTGTTGCGACCGAGGGTTCGTCTGTTCGTGCTTGTCGCTCCCCTAGTCCGAGACCTCTTTCAGGCTCCCATGCACCAGGGAGAAGTAATGTCGTAGGACTTAAGGGGGCGAGAGGTGTAAACCAGCGTACAGACGTTCCCTCTTTGGTATCAGACGTTTCTCGTCAAGAACGTCCTTACCATAAGACGGGTGAGACTAAGTTCTCCTTGTCCTCTGACGACTTATCGCATAAGAAACCTTGGCGCAAGGTATCTAGGCCCTTAAAGCGAAAGTCAGTCCCTTCAGGACAGGTCCAGCGTCCTGGCTGTAGCCATTGGGACAGCTCTGACCACTTGCAGTCATCGGATGGCTGTTCGCCCGTTAAGCGAAAGCGTAACACCGAGTCCGAGGGTCTCGGTAGAGGCAATGTTTTGCCAGCGCAGACGTTACCGACGTCACGGCCCGTTCCGACTCCCGTTGACCCGAAGTGGGTTGTCCTGCGGGACATGCAATCTAAGCTTTCTTCTTTTATGGAAGATTATGAGCATGGACAGGTTTACGATGATCCTTTGCTTGCGGTTTGCCAGTGCGATGAACGTGACTCGGGCCTTCAGCCGCCTAAACGAGTGTTTTCTCGTCCATTTGATGTTAGTACTAACGTTTCTAGTGCTTTGAAACGCGATGCTAGTCGTATTCCTCGTCTTTCACGTCAGTCATGTGACGTGGAACCCCCCTTGCTACAGTCTCAGACTGACGTACAGCAGCTGCCGCCGCAGCCCCGCACTGACGTTCGCCGACCGACTCCGTTGCCTCGCCGTGACGTTGAGCGTCTGTCACCGCAGTCGGAAGTTGTTTTGCCTGCTCAGACCCTGCAGTCAATGCAGTCTCGACGTGATGTCGAGCGACATTCAACTCAAGCTGGTATTGCTTGTCAGTCACAAGACTTTCAGTCTTTTCAGCCGCGCCGTGACGTTGTTTCCTCAGCTGTTGCTGCTGCTCGGTTGCTTGTTGACATTGCCTGTCAAGCGTTGCCTCCTAGACATGTCTCTCCGTATCACGAGACTCGGCAGTTGTCGGACGAAGTTCCGTCGGATGAGGAAGTAGCTGATCCCCTTCCAACTGATATGCCTTTGGGGACTTTTTCAGATGGAGAGGAGCCTAAAGTTGCTCAGCCCTCTCTTGATTTTAAAAAGATCATGCTGATTTTTAAGGATCTTTTTCCTGACCATTTTGTGACTGCTGCTCCTCGTTCGCCTCCGTCAGAGTTCACGCTAGGCCTAGCTACTTCGACGCCGTCATTTACTAAGCTAGTGCTCTCTCGCTCTTCTAAGAGAGCTTTGCGTTTACTAGGCGACTGGTTGATGACCAGGAGGAGTTTGGGGAAGACAGCCTTTGCTTTTCCCCCTTTTAAACTGGCTTCTCGAGCGAGCGTCTGGTATGACACGGGAGAAGTTCTCGGCTTGGGAGTTCCTGCCTCTGCCCAGGGAGACTTCTCAAGCCTCGTAGACTCTCCCCGTCGTCTGGCCATGAGACGCTCAAAAGTTAGCTGGTCCTCTTCGGACCTTGATCATCTCCTCAAAGGGGTCTTTAGGGCCTTTGAAGTTTTTAACTTTTTGGATTGGTCGCTGGGAGCCTTGAGCAGGAAGATCTCTTCAGCCGACCGTGATGTATCTGTACAAATTATGTCCTGCATGGACAAAGCTATCCGTGATGGCTCTAATGAACTCGCTGCTACGTTTACGGCAGGAGTCCTTAAGAAGAGGGAGACTCTTTGTTCGTTCCTGTCTGCAGGAGTAACTCCCTGTCAAAGGTCGGAGCTACTCTTTGCGCCGTTATCATCTGCCTTATTCCCCCAGCAGTTGATTAAGGATATCGCAGCGTCGCTAGTACAAAAGGATACCCATGACTTGATGGCTACGTCAGCGCGTAAGGCTGCTCCTTCTTCATCCTCTTATGTCGTTAGACCTAAGTTTGATACTCCAGCGACTAGGTTTATCCCGCCCTTTCGTGGCAGAGCTCCCAGTAAGGGAGGCGCTCGTGCCGATAGTAAGAGAGGTAAGAGGAGAGGATCTAAGTCCTCCCGTGGCAGAGTCTGACTGCCCACGTCCTCAGACAGCGGTAGGGGCCAGATTAACCAACTTCTGGCAGGCCTGGGAGAAGAGGGGTGCAGACCGGGAGTCTGTTTTGTTACTAAAGGAGGGGTACAAAATACCTTTTGTACGGAGACCTCCTCTGGTAAAAGTCCCTATAGACCTCTCTCCCAGGTATCGAGAGGAGTCAAAGAGACAGGCACTACAGCTGCAGGTGTCTCAGTTGCTAGAGAAGGGAGCGGTGGTGAAAGTCTCGGACCTTCAATCACCGGGGTTTTACAACCGTCTCTTCCTAGTTCCAAAGCATACAGGAGGTTGGAGGCCGGTGCTGGATGTCAGTGCTCTCAATGTTTTTGTTGTCAAAACTAAATTTACGATGGAGACCACCAAGTCCGTCCTAGCAGCAGTCAGAGAGGGAGACTGGATGGTCTCTCGACCTGCAGGATGCGTACTTCCACATTCCTATACACCCGGATTCTCAACCGTATCTGAGGTTTGTATACAGGAATGTGGTGTATCAATTCCGAGCACTGTGCTTCGGCCTCAGCCCTGCTCCTCTTGTTTTTACGAGGCTCATGAGAAATGTAGCAAAATTTCTACATTTTTTGGGGATTCGAGCCTCCCTGTACCTGGACGACTGGCTGCTCAGAGCGTCGTCCCGTCATCGCTGTCTGCAGGACCTTCAATGGACGTTGGATCTTGCAAAGGAGTTGGGCCTGTTGGTGAACATAGAGAAGTCTCAGCTGACTCCCTCCCAAACGATTCTCTATTTGGGGATGGAGATACAGAGTCTAGCTTTTCGGGCTTTTCCGTCTGCCACCAGGATAGAGCGAGCCTTGCTCAAAGTCCGTCTCATGCTAGAGAAAGACCATTGCTCTGTGAGAAGTTGGATGAGCCTCCTAGGGACGCTATCATCCCTGGAACAGTTTATCTCTCTAGGGAGACTTCACCTTCGCCCTCTCCAGTTCCATTTAGACTCCCATTGGAACAAGAACAAGACTTTGGAGGCGGTCTCGATCCCGATCTCCGAACCAGGCAAGACTTGCCTGAGCTGGTGGGACAGCAATATACGTCTTCGAGAAGGTCTGTCCCTGGCAGTCAAGAACCCAAACCACGTGTTATTTTCAGACGCGTCGGATTTGGGTTGGGGAGCAACTCTGGACAGTCTGGAATGTTCGGGTCTTTGGACGACAGAGCAGAGGAGCCTTCACATCAACTGCAAGGAGCTGTTGGCTGTTCACTTAGCTCTGACAAGTTTCGAGAGTCTTCTTCGAAACAAGGTGGTGGAAGTGAATGCGGACAACACCACGGCCTTGGCGTATATCTCCAAGCAAGGAGGCACTCACTCCCACGCTCTGTTCGTCATCGCAAGGGACCTCCTCATCTGGTCAAAAGATCGAGGCATCTCACTGTTGACGAGGTTCGTCCAAGGGAAATTGAACGTCTTGGCGGACTGTCTCAGTCGGAAGGGTCAGGTGATCCCTACAGAATGGACCCTCCTCAAGGATGTGTGCAAGAGTCTTTGGATGACTTGGGGTCAGCCCACCATAGACCTCTTTGCAACCTCACTGACCAAAAGGCTCCCAACCTATTGCTCTCCAGTCCCAGATCCAGAGGCTGCCCACATAGATGCCTTTCTGTTGGACTGGTCTCACCTGGACGCTTACGCTTTTCCGCCGTTCAAGATCGTCAACAAGGTGTTGCAGAAGTTGGCCTCTCACGAAGGGACAAGGTTGACGTTGGTTGCTCCCCTCTGGCCCGCGAGAGAGTGGTTCACAGAGGTACTTCAATGGCTGGTAGACGTCCCAAGGAGTCTACGGATGGATCTCTTACGGCAACCGCACGAAAGGAGACTTCATCAAAGCCTTCCCGTGCTTCGTCTGACTGCCTTCACAGACTATCGAAAGACTCTCAAGAGCTCGAGGCTTTTCGAAGGAGGCAGCCAGAGCGATCGCGAGGGCCAGGAGATCATCTACTATCAAGGTCTACCAGTCAAAGTGGGAGGTATTTAGAGAGTGGTGCAAGTCCTCCTCTATTTCCTCTTCCAGTACCTCTGTAGCGCACGTTGCGGACTTTCTCCTGCATCTAAGAAATGTTCGCTCCCTCTCTGCTCCCACCATTAAAGGCTACAGGAGCATGTTGGCCTCTGTTTTCAGACATAGAGGCTTGGATTTGTCAAATAACAAAGATCTCCAAGACCTCCTTAAGTCTTTCGAGACCTCTAAGGAGCGTCGTATGTCAACTCCTGCTTGGAGTTTGGACGTGGTCCTGCAGTTCCTGATGTCAGACAGGTTTGAGCCATTACATTCAGCCTCCCTGAAGGATCTCACCCTCAAGACACTTTTTTTAGTGAGCTTGGCTACAGCTAAAAGGGTCAGTGAGATCCATGCCTTTAGTAAGAACATCGGCTTCTCTACGAATAAAGCTATATGTTCTCTTCAGCTTGGTTTTTTGGCCAAGAACGAACGGCCTTCTCGTCCTTGGCCTAAATCCTTTGAAATACCTAGTCTGTCAGAAATCGTGGGTAATGAAGTTGAAAGAGTGCTGTGCCCCGTGAGAGCTCTTAAGTTTTACTTAGCTCGAACTAAACCTATACGAGGTGGTTCTGAGGCCTTATGGTGCTCCGTTAAGAAGCCCTCATTGCCCATGTCTAAAAATGCGTTATCGTACTTTATTAGATTTTTAATCCGGGAAGCACATTCTCATTTAAATGAGAAAGATCGTTGTTTGCTTAAGGTCAAGACTCACGAAGTGAGAGCAATAGCGAATTCGGTGGCTTTTAAGCAAAACAGATCTCTTCGAAGTATTATGGACGCGACATTTTGGAGGAGCAAGTCAGTGTTCGCTTCATTTTACTTAAAAGACGTCCAGACTCTTTATGAGGACTGCTACACCCTGGGTCCATTCGTTGCAGCGAGTGCAGTAGTGGGTGAGGGTTCTACCACTACATTCCCTTAATCCCAATATCCTTTTAATCTTCTCTTGAAATGTTTTTTAATCTTGTCTTGGGTTGTTCGGAAGACTAGGAAGTCTTTCGCATCCTTTTTGATTTGGCGGTTGGTCAAATGTTGTTTCTTGAGAGCGCCCAGATTAAGGGTATTGATGAGGTCCTGTTATAGGGGTGTTCGCCCTGGATATATCGGCTCCTGGAAGTCTTTCAGCATCCTGGAAGGATGGCTTCCTTACCAGGTACCTATACTCAAGTTGGTTTTTTATGAAATATTTGTCAAAAAACTCTTGAGCATATACGCCTTTATTGTATTAATACTGGTCTCTACCCACCACCATGGGTGTGAATCAGCTATTATATATTCACCGGCTAAGTTTAATATTTAAAAATATTTTCCTTATAAAATAAATTTTTGAATATACTTACCCGGTGAATATATAAATTAAAGGCCCTCCCTTCCTCCCCGATAGAGACCCAGCGGACTGAGAAGAACTGGAGAAATTGACAAGTATATGCGGTATCTGGCTGATAGTCGGCGCTGGTGGGCACACCCGCAACCTTCACGGCGATCGCTCGTGAGTTTTTGGATCTGTTGGGCTGTCGGAGACGTCAGCTATTATATATTCACCGGGTAAGTATATTCAAAAATTTATTTTATAAGGAAAATATCATTTTTATGCCCTACCACTCATAGATATAGGTGCTCAATGGAGTCCCCTTGTGTTGCGTATAGGGATTGGTTAACCTCCCACTGGAAGTAGTTCCATGGCCTACGGAAGAAAAAGGCTTAATGTTATTGCTCTCCTTCAGTTGCTTCAGCTTCGAAGCAGAGTAAGGAGTTTAGATGCCTTTAAAGTCCAGATCTTCCCCTGCCCGGTCCTTCATTATCGGGTCTTACCCAAGATACAGTGACATAGGATGTTGAACCCATTTTTTTATCGGGAGGCTGAGTATTCTACTCTCTTTTATGATCCTTTGCTTGCCATTTATAGCAAAGATATATATTCTCATTCGCCATGACCACTTACAAGCATTCTTAGTTTGTATGAGTAGCTCTTAATTCCCTACATAGATCCTTCGTGCTATTTTTCAGAATACATCCCAGAAATCTCTCCTCTGCATGCAATGCACACTTGGCTTGAATTTTAAATATAAAACTTACCCGCTGGTTATATAAGAATGGCTACGTCCCTGACGCCTCGATAGGAAATTCAAAATCCCGCGCGGCTATCGCAGATATGCCAAGTGTACACTAGTGCCCTCACGGTACAACAGGTAGAACTATACCCAACCTATTCAGATTTTCCCTGCTGCTATGGCGGTCGGTTCTATTGGAAATTCTCTCTCGCTTTTTATTCTTTTTGGACGTTATTTGGTGATGTATTAACGTTTTTTGAGTTTAGGCTTTCTCTTTTTTGTTTTATTTGAACTGTGATCACATATCTATAACTTAAAAGGTAAGATTAAACGGATTTTGAGCGAAGCGAAAAATCTATTTTTGGGGTGAGATAGCCATGACGTCCTGATGGAAAGTTCCTTCAGTAGCTTCCTAAGGGTATATTTGACTACAGTAGATATTCCCAGAGAATTAAACTAAAGGTTTCACAGAATTCTAACTTCTGGCGCGAGTACCCATAAGGTTTCCCTTTAGGATATCGTATAATAACAGGGGACGTATGCATTGACACGCCACATGGCTATCTGCACCCCACCTAGCGTTTGCGCTCCGAGGGGGTAGAGTTGCAATTATGGGAGGAGCCGTTCTAAAACTCTCCTCCTACGCTACTGTTATGGTACCTAGCGATGTAAACAAACGGCCGCCATACTGGCCGACGTCACATCCGCCCGTGCCAACTCCATTCCACCCGGCGTATCCGCCAGCCTCCAAGATACAATAAGAAAGGGAGGGCTTGATAGCTCAGAATAGAGAGTTTTAGGCGGGTCTATTAGGGTGTCATGGCTATCTAACCCAAAAATAGATTTTACGCTTTGCTCAAAATCCGTTTTTTGGGCTCAAGCCATGACGTGCTGATGGAAGTGTACCAGAGAACTAGTGTATCGTGGGTGTTTTCCCCAAATAATAGTGCCTTTGACTTCCAAATAATATTCCTTTGGTCGGATGACCATAGAGACCGTGACATCTCCGTTGCATGTCACTTCCAGTGGCATAAACTATGACATGGCTTCCTGCCCCTCTGGCAGGGAAGTCCTAATTGGACGTAGGAAGATCTTGAAGTCATCTGTGGGAGAGGACCCGGCCTTGGACGAGGGACTTGTCGGTCTCATAGACATGTCCTGAGAGATAAGTACTTTTGTTGGAACAAAATTGTCACAATTCTTAGGTGAGAATCTCCACCAGGAACAGTATGATGAGATAAATTATAATGCTGATAAAATTAAAACACTGAACAGTAGTATATTTGGATATAGTAGGGCGAAATGAGACGCATTCCATAGCGAAATATCAATTTATTTGGGAGAATTTCGCAATAAAAATAAAAATAAGATGACAACTTATTTAACATAAAAATTATTTGGATACAGACATAGGTTGAAGATTGTCGAAGACAAAGGTGTGAGATCTGAAAAGAAAATCTTGCCACAGCAAACGTAAATTCCGGTGGAACTGGAAAGTCTTTGACATCTGAAACACACTTCATGTCCGATAAACATGTGGCACACGTGTAACAGTCTATATCACTTCATAAGGAGGAACAGTCTCTAGTGACACTGAGTGGCACTTAGAACACTATGTAGCACAAGGGTCAACACAGGCACCCGTTGAGTTAAAGTCCCTAATAACTCACTGTCCTTCGCAGCGTTAAGCAGCAGGATTTAGTACACCACCTGCGGCTACTACAAACCTTTTGAGTTCTTGCACCTGTTTCGCATAGTGTTTGAAGAACACTTTCGAAGATTTTCAGCCTGTGAAGGACCGGAGGCTCTTGAAGTCCATGCTCTGGAAAATATTTAGGGAAGAGGCGACTTTTCTAGGATTATGACCAGTGGGTGTAGTCAGGCTCTGCTCTGCAAATAAAACGGGTGATCTTCGCCCGTAATTGTTTGAGTGACAAATCACTTCCCGACGTTTTGCCTTTAAAGAGTTGTCTTCCGCCAATGTCTGAAGTTCTACGAAGATAGACCTTAAGGCTCTCTACTGGGCATAGAGAGACATCTTCCTTCAGGGGGCAGATTCTCCAAGGGCCCCACCTCTTTGTTGGGAGCTCATTCTTTGCCAGAAACGTTGAATTAGGGAAGAAGAGGGTAAGTTCCCCTGTGTCGGCGAACTGTATCTGGCCCTCTTCTCTAGGAAGGGCCAGTATTTCACTGACCCGCACTCCCGACGCGAGAGCGAAAAGGAAAATCACTTTTTGGGTCAGGTCTTTCAGAGGGCAAAATTCATTGTCCAGGCTAGAGGCGAATTGAAGCACCTTGTTGAGAGACCAGGAGATAGGCCTCGGTGGGGGTGCGGGACGGAGTCTAGCACATGCTTTCGAAATTTTTTTAAAGAATTCGTTGGACAGATCAACCTGGAAGGCATAAAGTAATGGTCTTGTCAAGGCCGATTTACAAGTGGAAATCGTATTGGCTGCTAGGCCTTGTCCATGAAGGTGAATGAAGGAGGACATAGAAAAATCCATAGAGATTTCCGAAGGATTCTTCGCCTTGACAAAGGACACCCACTTCTTCCAGGAAGACCGTATTGCCTTCTGGTAGACTTTGTTTTATATTCCTCTAGGAAGTCTAAGCACTTCTTTGATATTCCAAATATTTTCTTCACAGCTAGTGAGAGAAAATCATGAGATGAAGGTCTTGGGTTTTCCTTGATGAAGCGAAGACAGTCTACTTCTGGACCTGCTGGGAGAGAACTGGGTCCGGCAGGGGGATTAGCTTGGGCTTCAGTTCCAGGATGAGAGGGAACCAATTGCTCCTCGGCCATTTGGGAGCCACTAGGGCTGCCGTTCCCTTGAAGGTTCTCAGTTTGGTGAGGACTTTCAGCAGAAGGTTGATTGGAATTAACAGGTAAATCTTGGTCCACCTGTTCCAGTCCAGGGACATGGCGTCCACCGCTTCCGTTTTGGGGTCCTCGTATGGGGTCACATAAAGAGGAAGTTAGTTGTTGTTGCTTGTCGCGAAGAGGTCGATTTGCAGTTCCGGGACTTGATGGGAGATGAAAGAGAATGATCCTGTGTCTAGGGACCATTCCGATTCTATTGGGCTTGTCCGTGATAGAGCGTCCGCCGTCACGCTGCGGAATCCTTGTAAGTGAACTGCCGAGAGGTGCCATTTCTTCTTGTTCGCAAGGCAGATGATGGGTAATAGCACCCGGTTGAGATGGGGCGATCGTGAGCCCTGACGGTTGAGACATCTGACCACCACGGCGCTGTCCAGGGTGAGGCGGATGTGGATCGAGGGACGAGGGGACAGTTTCTTCAAGGTGAGAAGCACCGCCATGGCCTCCAAGATGTTGATGTGGAACTTCTTGAACAGGGGAGACCATGTTCCTTGAACCTGACATTGGTGGGAGTGACCCCCCCACCCTTCCAGTGAGGCATTCGTGTGGATGGTGATCGACGGAGGCGGTGGTTGGAGAGGAACGGATCTTCTTAGGTTCTTTGTCTCCGACCAGGGTTTTAGGAGTGAACGAAGCCTGGTTGGTAGGGGTCTCTTGAGATCTCTTCGAGCGATGGATGCGTTTCGTCTCCAGACTCCCAATGCATCCTTTAGCTGTGCTTTTAGCACTGGGTCTGTCACTGAGGCGAACTGTAGGGAGCCGAGGACTCGTTCTTGTTGTCATCTTGAGATCCATTTGGATTTTAGAAGTCTCTTGACAGAACCCGCTATTTCCTTCCTTTTCTTCAGAGGGAGGGAAAGGCGGTGTGACTGAAGATCTCAGTGGATTTCCAACCACTGAAACTTGTGAGCTGGAGACAGTTGAGACTTTTTGGTGTTGATTTTGAAACCCAGATGTTCCAGGAACTGGGTCACCTTTTTGCAGGCACGCAAGCATTCTTCTGGCGATGTCGCCCAGATCAGCCAATCGTCCAGGTAGGCCATCACCTGGATGTCTTGAAGACGTAGCTGTTGGACGACCGTGTCTGCGAGCTTTGTGAAGATTCTTGGGGCACGTTGAGGCCGAAGGGCATGGCCCTGAAGGCGTATTGTCGTCTTTGAAGCCTGAATCCTAGGTAGGAGGAAACTTGATGATTCATTGGAACGTGCTAGTAGGCATCCGCTAGGTCTATGGAGACCATGTAAGCCTTGTGAGGCAATAGGGCCCTTATCTGTTGGAGGGTCAGCATCTTGAACTTGTTGTTCACAATGAACTTGTTGAGAGGGGATAAGTCCAGAATGACTCTTGAGTTTGTCCGAGTCCTTCTTGGGAATCCAAAATAGCCTTCCCTGGAACCTGATGGACTTTACTCTCTTAATCACCTTCTTGTTCAAGAGTTCTTGGACATATTCTTCCAGAATAGGGATTGAACGTTGGAAGGAATGATGAGAGACTGGTGGAGGTGATATCCAGCTCCAGCCCAGTCCTTTCTTGACGATGCTGTGGGCCCAAGGATCGAAGGTCCAGCGATCCTGAAAGTGGCGGAGTCTTCCTCCCACCGGAAGCACTTTATTGCTTCTGGTTTCCAGAGGGCTTACCACCTCGACTACCTGCTCCTCTTCCTCCTCTCCCTCCTCTCCCTCTGGAAGGACGTCGAGAGGAGTCTCTGCCGGAGCCTCTTCCCTTGGGACGAAAGGTAGTGCTCTGCCTTTCGTAGGCTGGGGTGAACACTGGTGATTGGGACACCGTCGGCTGAGGGACCAAATGGAAGGTCTGTTGTGGTTGGGCCACTAATTGAGGAGTAGCGGGAGCCGAAAATTGGCGTTTAGCTTGATGCTGTTGGGGGCGTGGGTTGTTGGATTTCTTCTTAGGCTGGGGGCCCTCATCCTGAGAAGACTTCCTTTTGCGCGACAAGCCCCACTTATTGAGAAGGTTCCTATTCTCAGTGGAGGCTCTGTCCACAATCTCCTTCACCAGCTCCACAGGAAAGAGATACTTGCCCCAGATGTTTGAGGAGATCAGTTTCCGGGATTCGTGTCTGATTGTTGCGCCTGCAAACACAAACTCTCTACATGCCCTCCGAGCCTTGATGAAACTATACAGGTCCTTCAGCAAGGTGGCGAGGTGGGCTTTTGCGAGGACCATGTAGACTGTAGGGACCCGAGTATCGGAGGACATTGTCTCGAGGACCACCTGAAGAGACAGAGAGGCAGCCAGTCTCTCTTTTGTGTCCAATTCCCGACGGAGGAGGTAATCCGTGAGTTTGGGCAGGTCTTCGTTGAACTGACGTCCGGCGACGTCAGGTTCCAGCTTCCCAACCGAGAAAGTTAGCTGGATGTCCTTTCAGCTCTTGTCGTCCGGGGGTAGGGCGATGGAGAAAGGCCTACATTCCTCCAATGTAGGGCAAGGTTTGTTCTCCTCCACTGCCTTTAACACAGCTGCCAAGGCTTTTTCAGCAAAAGGGAAGACCCTGGTGGGGGAAGCAAGAAATGACAGGTGTTTTTTGCTTAGGGCTGGGACCTTGGAATTGGTGTAGCCCCTGCTCTTGAGGCTGGTGGCCAACAGAGCCTGAGCCTTGGAGTGCTCCAGCACGATTACCTCTTTTGGTTCGGTCTCCTCCTTGGAGGATGGCTCAGACTTCAGACGGACGAAGCAGTCCGGGTAGGCCTCAGAGCTAGGGAAGAATTCCACCTCTTCAAGGGGAATGGCACCTAACTTGGCATTAATCACAATGCGTCCGGTAGCGATTGGCATAAACTTTGCATGCCACCAAGGGTTTGTCACTGAGCATTCGGGGAGATCCTTGACGGAGATCTCCTTGGGCGCCTTTTTCATGCCCAGTATCTGTTTCTTGAGGTTTTCTTCCACCTGGAGGAGTCTTTCGTCCAGGAATACCATCAAGGCCTGGAGGGTATCCTATGAACCCGCTGGGGCGGGTACTGGGGTGGACGACGTAGAGGGGGTCTGCTCCAGGATCGTAACGGAAGCCGCAGAGGGTGTACGGGCGATGACGGCATCCGCAGATGCTTTGGGGAAGAGCATGGCTCTCATCCTCTCGCTTGGGAGGTAGGGCCCCGTGGCGTTCTTTGGAAACCCACGCACCCACTTGCGCAGGGTCTCTCGGGCCTTGTCCCTAACCTCCGTAGACGGAGGGTTGTCGAACGCCTCATCCAGCAGTTTCTTGCACACGGTGCGGACCTGTGGGTCCCAATAGCGAAGGTCCCCTTTTAAGGTGGAACAGCCGGCGTGGGATCGGCATGCCTGGTGACCATAAAAGTCCAGGCGACGAACGCTGCAGAAGGCGCTCTCACACTTAACAAACTCCTCCTGTAAAAGAAAGAGGCTATGAGTACATGAGGTCAATACACAACTGACTTAATTTAATCTTAGATTAGAACTAAGTTTAATTATTTATTATATAAGATTCCATGTATGAGCTTAGGCTAGATAAGCTAGAAAGGAAGGTAGGGAAGACACATACTCGTGCATCCCGCCCAGTCCATTGCTGTGACCTCTCATCGTAACTAATTCCCGAGGGCTGAGTATATCCCGGGAGAAAGGAGAACATCCGTGGAGGATGAGCTAAGCTTATTCTCCCTACAGAGAACCAGGGACG
Source organism: Palaemon carinicauda (assembly GCF_036898095.1). NCBI lineage: Eukaryota > Metazoa > Arthropoda > Malacostraca > Decapoda > Palaemonidae > Palaemon > Palaemon carinicauda. The sequence continues at coordinate 56,715,485 of NC_090767.1, read as the reverse complement.
ATGGGAGGGGAAAAACAGAGTTCATTCAGTTAATGAAAAGGAGGGGTATGCGAACCCCCCTTCGAAAGGATAGGCCCCGGCAAAGGACCGCACATGGATGCACAGAATATGCTGGAAAATTAATTGCTCTACAACTATACATAATAGTTTTTTAGTTAAGGGTATCTTAATACCATAAGAGTACTGGCTATTATCCACAGCTGCACAATAATCCCTGCTGGCACCGGGCCGGCACGGGTAAGGAGTGACTGTCCACTATAATGTACCTGAGTGTCGCCGGCAGCCCGGCAGCATGGCGGGGGCCCGACCGGTGCCGGCAGATCTCCATCAGAAAGGAACCCTTCTAAGCCAGCAGTCTAAGTGGCAAGGAGAGAGGATGACGTTATAGGGTGATGGCAGATCTCCGGCGTGCCGGCGGCTCTGACAGCCGGCAGGCAACCGGCAGCGGCATAGAATACTGAAGAGACAATGGTACTGGTAGTGGGTGGGCGCTGGCGAGCCGGCGGCCTTCCCTCCACCCCCGGCGGCAAGTCGGCATTCATATACACACTGTCCACATTCAATGAGACAGGTAGGAAGTCGGGGTTACTGCCGGCAGGCGCCGGGAGAGGGGGCGGCAGTGGAACGGCACTGACAGAGAGAGAGAAAGATAGGAGATGGAAGGGGGAAGAAAGGGATAACTCGGTACCCAAACCCTTCCAGCTCCGGAAGGAGTGTTCAAATGAAAGGAGGGGATGAGGTCTTAAATCCGGCGGCAAGGAGTCCGCCGGCGGCGGCTAGGTTACCTGCTGCGGCCCAAGGGAGGGCCGAGGAACACTCTAGGGGGAGGTCCTCCTCCGGCAGACCGACCAGCAATGGCAACCCCATAGATCGACTATAGTGGGAAGCGCAGCAGAACGGACAGGCCGAAGAGGGGACCGGGCCGGGCCTACATGTCGCCGGCACACAGCGGGGATGTAGGCCGGCGGAAACAGGGGTGTAAGGGCAAGCCAACACAAAGGGATAGAAGGGGGGGGGGTTGTTGAGAGAGTCCAGAGGAAGGGGGAGTGCAGAAGGGGCCGAAGTCCCCTATTGCGTACCCCAAGGAGGGGGATTCTGATTAGGGCTAGCCTGTCTAGGCCGGAAGAGTACATTCCCCAGCCTAGGGTTGGATAGCCCTGAGTAGGTACAGCACTGGTGTCCAGTCCTGAACTATAATGAAGCAGAATCCCCAATGTCTGCCTAACCTAGGCTAGGAGAACCTGTCTCCCAGGCCAGGAAAGGCAGGGTAAGGGCAAGTCGTTAGTCCACAGAGAGGAGGGGTCGTAACCCACCCAAGTGTGGACTAGGGGCAGGGCTAAGCCCTCCACCTTCGTTCTCCAAGGGACCAGAAGAGGAGTACATTCCCCTAAAGGAGGGATGGAGGCTGAAACTCTGAGGGTCTGTCCCCAACTCATCTATGGCACATCTGTGGTCTCCCCATAAACAGGGGGACATACAGGAGCTAGAGTCAGTTCAGATGAGTTTCACAAGATCAATTAAAGGAATGAGGGAGCTCAACTATTGGCAGCGCCTGCAAAAGCTGGGACTCCACTCTCAACAGAGAAGAAGAGAGAGGTATAGAATATTATACACCTGGAAAATCTTGGGAGAGGCAGGTGCCTGACCCTACCCCTGACCTACTGAGGGCACGTGAAAGTGAACGTTCTGGGCGCTCATGTGCAAGACAAAGCCTCTCCTCCAGGACACCAGAGAGGATAAAAACCCTCCTTGCCTCCAGCCTCACCCACAACGGCCCCAGACTGTTCAATACACTGCCGAGAAATGTCAGAGACACCACAGGCTGCTCGGTCGCCAAATTCAAGAAAGCACTTGACACCTTCCTGCAGACGCTGCCAGATGAGCCTCCTTTGCCAGGCTACACAGCGTGCTGCAGGGCAGCCACAAACTCTGTGTCAGACCAGATCACCCTCACGAAGAAGGACTCACGGACTGGCGTCGGCGGTGGACCACCACAGCTGTGAGGAAGACCCTCTAAATTCCATCAAGTATACCAAGTAAGTAAGTAAGTATACAGAGGTGAGATGGCTATCAAAGGGAAATTGCTTTCATCGTTGCATTGCACTTTGGGATTCTATCGTTTACTCTCTTGCTAATATACAACTTGGAGAACAGCTGCTTGCAAATTAATGTGATGTGTTTTTCTTATCAGATATATTTGAAAAATTGAATTCTCTTAATAAATAGCACCAAGGAAAAGATTCCTATCTGATAGAAGTGCTATTGTTGCTTTTCTGAGGAAACTACAGTTGTATAAAAATAATATCAAGCGTCTTGCATTTGAACAGTTTCCTTGTTTGGTCTCTGTTAGCAGCGATATGCATGATGAAGATCTTGCATTATATGGTGAATATATGGAAAATATGCATAAAGATATGCAAATTCGGTTTAGTGACCTACTCATGATGGTTATTCGGACTTGGGTTTCAGTTCCTTTCGAAGTTAATGTTGCCGATATAGACATATCTTTGAGAGAGCCTCTTGTCGAATGACAAAGGGATGAAATTATGCGGGCAAAATTTAAAGATGGAAAGTACAATGTATGGAAGACATAATGATGTTGCTACAAAGTACCCTTTCCTCTGGGATAGAGCACAGATCTATGTTATCGCTCTTTTCCAACATCTTATCTTGTTGAATCGGGCTTTAGTCGTGTTTCTCAACTTTTATCAAAAGCTCGCAATAGACTTGACACTGTGAAAAGAGGTGATCTTCGACTATCATTAACATCGATGGAATCAGACATAAAGAAACTCGCAGAGCAGCATCAACCTCAGAGATCTCATTGAATAAATATGCCTCTCTCTCTTTATTATCATATATTTCATTTTAACCGTTTATAGAAAATTACAACCAGTGTACGTAAATGGTACAGTGAATTCAAATGCCTGATCTCTACTTTCCAACGGCTTGACCATGGAAGAAACATTATAATATTGTAATACAAGATACTGGTAAAGAATTATTATTATTATTATTATTATTATTATTTTAGAAAACTTTATTTGCATTAAATTAGTATTGTCTTATGACTAATTGTTATGAAGGGGTCCACCAGGGAAAAAAAAAAGGGAAAAGGGGTCCATGGGTAAAAAAAAGGTTGAAAACCACTGATCTAATTGAATGTTGTTACTCTTTTGTTTCGGCGCAATGTGCAAACCTTCCGCCCTTTGCTGTAATTGATTTCGGCGAAGGTGAAACTACCCGATAAGCTTTTTTTTATGGTAGGGTATAATTACCCATTGGTAGTTAGCTGGGGTGGAGTGGGGGTAGGCTAGCCCCCCCACCCCCTCGCTTCCACCAGTACTATAGTCAATTTCATTTAGCGATGCAGATTTGCACCGAGTCGCAGCGGTGCCCTTTTAGCTCGGAAAAGTTTCCTGATCGCTGATTGGTTGGACGAGATAATTCTAACCAATCAGCGATCAGGAAACATTTCCGAGCTAAAAAGGGCACCGCTGTGAGTCGGTGCAAATCTGCCTCGATAAAATAAATGGACTTTAGTGACTAACCACTTCTTGATTGGGCTCGGTATAGACGTAGTCTTTTCGCTTCTGTCAAACCTTTTAAATAATTTTACGTTTATAGGCAACGGCCCGAAGCTTATTAAAGGTCGCTCATGAATGGCAGAGGCAAGGGACAGTGACATTGCCCTATCAAGCAGGACAATGCCCTAGAGACTGACTATATATTATATAATCAGTGCCCCCAAGCCTCTTCTCCACCCAAGCTAGGACCAAGGAGGGCCAGGCAGGGGCTGCTGATGACTCAGCAGATAGACCTATAGGCTCCCCCCAAACCCTCCAACCTTAGCTCGCAAGGATGGTAAGGTTGCAGACACTAATGGCACTAAGGAGTCTGAGTAGGACTCGAACCGAGACGTTACCAATGGGGCCACAGCAACCCTAAACATTATAAATAAATAGAATCCTATTTGATCCCAAATTATCTCTTAAGAAATCCTTTTATTCAGTATTTATTTTATTCCTTAAAAATAATAAATAACCAATTGTTATTTTGATTGATTAAGAAATTAATAAAAATCTGTTTAATTTATCTTTTAACAATTATTCATATAGTTTATATTTCAGAGGAATGATTAATTAACTCATTTCGTGAACTATAGGTGAAAAGCTTCAGGTTGTAGACAGTGCTGGAGAAGATTGCTCTTGGGTTATACCTTTCAAAATGGTGTATTTATTAGTCATGGTTCATCTGTGGTGTTTCCACATCTCATCACATTGATAAGTCTACGTTGAAGACAATCACTCTATGTATAGCTATTAATTTCCACATTGATCCAATATTTAGGTTTGACTAAACTCAGGCTCTTTCTTCTTAAAAGCCCATAAGAGGTTTCCTTCTCGGTATGTCTTCAAGGTAGACATAGTAGAACAGTAGTGCTCCAGTCATACCTTTAAAAAATAGGAATCAGATCGTCTTACATTTCGTACCATGCTAGATTTCCATGGAACGTCTGATCACTTTGACTGATCAGTCTCCGTTGAAGACGAAAATTCTATGTAAACAGATTCTTAAGACGTATATGTTATCATCTAATATATATATATATATATATATATATATATATATATATATATATATATATATATATATATATATATATATATATATATATATATATATATATATATATATATATATATATATATATATATATATATATAGATAGAGATAGAGATAGAGATAGAGATAGAGATAGAGATAGAGATAGAGATAGAGATAGAGATAGAGATAGAGATAGAGATAGAGATAGAGATAGAGATAGAGATAGAGATAGAGATAGAGATAGAGATAGAGATAGAGATAGAGATAGAGATAGAGATATATATATATATATATATATATATATATATATATATCTATTAGGATTCAGTGTACCAGTATGTACCCTAATTCTGATATTTTTGTACCATAATTTCAAGTCACTTACCATAATCTGTGATAAGAAGGCGAAATGAAATGCCCAACTTCCCATTGCTAAAACGTGAAATTATGAGCAAATCTTGTAATAATCTCATCTATAATGTTTGCAACATTATTAGAATATACTTAGTGATAATGGGAAAATTATTATACTCATAAAAAAATGAGTAGAAGATAGTAATTAATATTTTTAAGAAATGAAATCTAAATCTTTTTACAACTGTGTAAAGAATAATCAAATATTGACTGCCCTATGTTCGTGAGTGACAGCAGTGCAAACTTAATAATAATACCAATTCCCTAAATATCGCAAGAGGGTCTGCCCCTCTCTTTTATTCTTCTCCTGTACTTCTCTTTCTCCCTATTTCCTCATTCTTTCCCATCCCGAGTACCTGCCTTTGAGCTATAAACTGGATTGTATCCAGGGGTACTCTTCCTTTCCCCATATTCCCCACTTCCCTATTCTTATTATTGCTTCCTTGCAGTGCAAATACATGGAATGAACGATTTAGATTTTAGAACAAAGACCAAGTGTTTTCTCAGCTGTTATTCAGAGGTAGACAGACTTTGTCTTTAACTTACCGTTAAAATCAGACTCTACAGTCTACACCGTCCTTCCCTCTACTATATCCTCCCACGGTTTTTGTATGGAACATATGTAATCATTTTGAGTCGCAGTGGAAAGGTTGAAAGCCCACAGGAGGCGTCCATTTCTATATCTTTTCAGGTAGACATTGTAGAACAATAGTGCTCCAAAGTGATACCATTCAAAATTGTTAAACATTAATACAGACTTGTAGGTGTCGGTTGTATTCCCATGGAACGTATTATCACCTTGACTGATAAGTCTCCGTTGAAGACAAAAATTCTATGTAAATGACCTTCAAAACAATGCAATTTGAAAATAATTATTGAGGGATTTCTCTTTGCTATTATTTTCATCATTGATTCAATAATAAGGTTTGGCTAAACACAGGCTCTTTCTTCTTAAAAGCCCACAAGAGCTTTCCTTCTCTGTATTTCTTCAGGTAGACATCATAGAACAAGAGTGCTCAAGTCATATCTTCGGCCTGAGAACGCACGAGATCACCGAAAATGGCGGAGGCCTTCTGGCAAATTGTAGTCTCAGTGATGGTGTCTCCTGAGATCTCTTTGTCCTTGATCCACACAAGAAGCAGCCTCTCCATCTCGTCATGCACGTGGGTTCTCTTGTTGGAGAAAATAGTGACGCCCTTAGAAGGTGTCGCTGCTTTGATGGCTGCCTTCTGCTTCAGGATGGTGCTTATCGTAGATGGATTCCAGCCACACTCCTTAGCGATCGCACTTAAACGCATGCCAGACTCGTACTTTTTTACGATTTCAAGTTTCGTCTCCATCGAGAGCATCGTCTTCTTCTTCTTTCCTTCGGCAACATTCTTGGGACCCATGGCTACAGTAATAGGTAATATAATACACTACGTACGTTATATACAGTACTATGTATAGTAAACACTAATACAGTACAGTGCACAGTAACGAATGTTTATTAACGATAACACGTGGTGTACGAATGTACTGTATATTAACACTACATCAAACAAGCGAAAGCACACAATGTCTGTTAACGATACCGCGGTTGGAACGAAAAGAGAGAGAGAGATGAATGCCCGTGCGTAAGCAAGCTGGGATAGTTGCCGACCAATAGGAAAGCAGGATCTTATGGCGTCAGCTAGCATCTGAGTAGGGAGATAACCAATGGATGAGCGGGAGGCTGTAAGTGAGTCTACCCAAGTTCAAAGTCTGGCGGCGCGTGCTTTTTAAAATTACTCTCGGCGAAGAGTTGGGGTCTCGTAAGGTTTACGTATCCTGAAATTTTATTCGTATACTGGGGCATAAAAATCTTCGAATCACTTTTCGCATCCTGAATTTTTCGTAAGCAGAAACTTTCGTATCCAGAGGTATCACTGTACAAGAAAATTACATTTATTATGTCTGTATATTTATAAGTGAAATTGTGTTTGAAATAAATGAACGGACATTGTCATAAACCATCCTGAAATGCGGAAAATCAAAGCTCTCGCTGGATTTTTTTTTTTCAGAAGAAAGAGCCTGTGTTTGGCCAAATCTTATTATTGAGTCAATTTTGAAAATAATACCAAAGAGGAATCATTCATTAATTATTTAAAAATTGCATTGTTTTGAGTAAATATTACATAGAAGTATTGTCTGTGATAAAAACTCCCCAGTCAATGTGATGACATAGAACGAAGAATTTTTAGGCAATGCCGTATAACTAATAAAAATCAAATTTTATAAGGTATGATACCTGGGCATTTGAATGTCCTGTATCGTTTACCTGAATATCTCTTATAGTTCACCAATCCCATTTGTGGTGTCCCAGATTCATTTATGTAATTGCATATGCCTCTACACCTCTGTTATAGTTCACCACTTGTGATATTCTTAGATCAGTTATTTCGATGGTGTCTACTTCTATTAGTGTGCTACTGTTATTAACACACATTGAGTATGTGTTGTTTGAGATGTTCAGTCTTGAAATAAAGTCAAGCATGTTAACTTTAAAATGGTTTATTCTCTAAAACAACAGTGTTAACATCTCCATCACAGGAGTATAGGTGGTTTGGTCGGATGACCAATTCAGGTGAAGTATAGATAAGAACTGCCTAAAATATTGATATCACAGATATCCTACATTTAGTTATTTCAGCATTTAAACGCAATATGTAAACTTTACATTAGTCGAGGAAGACACCTGCATCCGGTGGCGACACAACTCTTTCACACGGTTCGTATTTGTGTTTATGCTTCATAAAAATGTTACATTGCTGAGAGATGCAAAATGCATCTTGTTATGATTTTGTCTGACTACGGCAAATCTCACGCTAGCTTCCACTGCCACAATGACGTATTACGTCTTGTGTTTTAAACATGTAATATGTGACTATTACACAATTGCTCTGGAGAGCGATCCTTCAGGAAGATAAAGCTAATCAAGAACGGGCTGGACACATCAATGGGACAAGAACGCCTCAATCACTCCACACTGATGAGCAGTGAGCAAGACATTTTGCGACAGACAAGTTTTGATGTCATACATGACTTTGCAAATAGGAAAGCTTGCAAAGTCCAACTGTCCAAGAACTGTCTTGAGTGAGCTTCAGTTACTTGAGATTCGGGTGGTGTAATTACTTCAACATTATCCGTTATAAAGTAATTGCTTCGTATCCTGGTTATCAGATGATGTGTTTCTCCACTCCAGTGTGTGTTGTTTAAATAGATATTAAAGATTTTATGTTTTTCCATTATTAAACACAAGAAGTTTTTAGTTTTTTTTTTTTCTTAAAATATTACTTTTAAAGACTTTGGCTAGAGTGCATGCTGTAACAGGGGATAAAATATAAAGCTATGGGAAGTAAGAATACCATATTCTTTTCTCCATTTGGTTCTTGAATGAGACACACGAAAACCTGTCCAGAAGTATGCCAAAAATGCCGAGAATGCATCTTAGACCATCTTAGAACCGTTGGCTTCTGAGGGCCTAAAGCAGCCTCCAGACACTAAGCCTAGACGACTTCGGCCCTTTGGGCCTCGCCTTTTCCTCACCACTTTCGGGGTCGTTACATAGCTTTGTGCACAGGGGCCTTGCTTGATAGATTGCCGAGCCTTGCGTTGGCCTCCACACACCTTAATGCGGCCCTGACCCGAGAATCAAGATTGTAGATGTGGCGACATGTATGCCACGTTTCTTAATTATGATATTAAAAAGTTGTTTGAAATATTGATAATGAACGTCTGTATACATATACATTTATCTCAAAAATAGAAGTTTGGCAATGCAATTAAATGAATTTTTCCTGACCAAAACCATCACGATTGTCAGATTTGAGTGCATTTGTGGGTATAAATGGCTGCCGAATTAACATCATCAAATAGCCCACTGGTTTTAGCTGGGCCATAGCTCGCCACTAGTAATTTATCATTATTCCACTACTCTTCTCTGGCAAGGGTACTTGATTGTGCTGCTCACGCCAGCCACGTGAGCGAGTATTTTGGCGTAATTTGTATTAATTAATCACTTAATTGAACGGGTTTGTGCCCGGCTGTAACTCGGTTCACTCATATTTTGAAAAAGATCGAATATGACAAATTCTCCAGAAATGCGCCGGATCTAGTTCACAAGGTGCTGAAATAACAACTCCAGAGAGGGAAATGGTGCAAAGGTAGCAAATTGCAAAGGAGCGAAGGCTGTTAGGAGTCGTTCTGCCAAGAGAGTATTTCTCGCAGTTAGTTAATTTTTATTTGATAGGTTATACCGTTGTGTTGCAATCGAGAGAAAATGCGTTAAACTTGCATAAAACAAGAGGTGACTGTATCACAGTGCATATTCCACATTAATTGTCAAAACGGATTTTGAGCGATGCGAAAAATCTATTTTTGGGTGAGATAGCCATGACGTCCTGATGGAAGGTTCCTTCAGTAGCTTCCTTGGGTATATTTGACTTCAACCTGTTGTCAAATATACCCAAGGAAGCTACTGAAGGAACCCTCCATCAGGACGTCATGGCTTGAGCACAAAAAACAAAATTATAGAAGCACTTTAAAGAACAAGAAAGTCTTCAGTTTCTTCTTGAAAGCTTTAATATCCTCAGTCTTTCAGATTTCTAGTATTGCATTGGACCCCTCTCTCTAGTCACGGCTTATTTTTTCTTTGCCTACACTTACACGGAATAGTCTGGCCTATTCTTTACATATTCTCGTCTTTCCTCATACATCTGACAACAATGAGATACTTAACACTTCTTCACCAAGGGGTTAATTTACTGCACTGCAATTTGTTCAGTGTACTTTCCTCTTGGTAAGGGTAGAAGAGACTCTTTAGCTATGGTAAGCAGCTCTTCTAGGAGAAGGACACTCCAAAATTAAACCATTGTCCTCTAGTCTTGGGTAGTGCCATAGCCTCTGTACCATGGTCTTCCACTGTCTTGGGTTAGAGTTCTCTTGCTTGAGGGTACACTCGGGCACACTATTCTATCTTATTTTTTTTTTTCTTCCTCTTGTTTTTTTGAAATGGTGTGTTGGGCAGGCTTAATAGAAGGGCCATGGATGCCTGGTGGTTTATCAAGAGGTTGTCTTTTCCTTTTTCTGATTTTTTTTTCTCAAAACCATCCTTACTGTCCTCTCTTCAGTTGAAGTGGCTATCCTGGAGGGTATTTAGCCTTGCATGGTGTATCGGCTCCTCCATGTTGACCAGTTTTTCCGACTTTTTACTATAGTCTATGGATATCATCAATCACTTTTATTATTATTCTGTACATATTGTTTTTGTTTTAATTCTTGTTAATCTAGTTTTTAAGTATGATGTCTCTTTTTTATTTCTATTAATTCTTGTGCTGTCTGGAGACATTGAGCGAAATCCTGGACCAGTACGTCCTAGATTTCGTCAATGTCGTCTTCTGTATTGCAATATTCGTGGTCTTCATGCAAATATCCAAGACCTTACAGTTGCGTCCAGACAGTATGATATTCTTTTGTGCTCAGAAACTTTGGTTTCTAATATGAGGCATTCATCTGAGCTCCTTATAACTGGTTTCAAGAAGCCAATAATGTTGAAACGTGATGCCATCCCTAGGGCCAGGGGAATGGCGGTGTATATTAGGACCGAGTACCCTGCTTCTCATAAGTCCTGCTATCAATGTGGATGTCATGAGATTCAGGTAATAAAAGTTTGTGGCAGGCATAACAACTTTTATTTATGTTCGATCTACCGGAATCCAGACATGGATGATTCTATCTTCGATTGTCTTCTTACCATTATGGCTAAGATACAAGAAGATGATAGAAAGGCTTCTTTTGTCTTTGTTGGTGATTTTAATGCTCACCATAGGGAGTGGTTAAGTTCTATCTCTCCTACCGATTGCCATGGCTTAAGAGCTTTAGACTTTGCCTCTGAATCAGGCTGTGAGCAAATCATAAATGAAGCTACTCACAGGTCTGGTAATTGCTTGGACCTTGTATACACTGACTCCCCTGGCGTTATAACTGGTAAGGTTGGTTCTCCAGTCGGGACATCTGATCATGCCTTGATTTCATTATTAGTGAAGACTGAGCAGCCTGTCCCTGATATATCATATTCTTGTAAAATTTATATGAAATCACAAGCAGACTGGAATGGGATTTTACATGATCTTTTGTGCTTGAATTGGTCACAATTATATAATAGTGTAGATCCTGTTGTCCCTTTGAATGAGAATCTAGTCAACATAATTGATAGGCGTATCCCTTCTCGTGTGCTAAGGTACCGAGTGAAGGACAAACCGTGGTTCAATAATGATTGTAGACATGCTTTTTTGGAGAAGCAGGAGGCCTATCACCTTTGGAAGGGTAACAGATCAGATTTGACCTGGAACAACTATACTCAGCTTCGAGCTTTTGCTCAGAGAGTTTATGCCTCAACTGAAAAGGAGTACAATTTAACCATAAAAGAAACACTTAATGGTACAACTCAGGAACATAAATGGTGGTCTACCCTTAAATCTGCACTCTTTGGTGTAGATGCAACAGTTCCTCCTTTACTTAAACCAGATGGCTCAGTCACTCACTGTCCAAAGGAAAAGGCAACCCTTTTGGCTGATGTTTTTGACAGTAAACAGAGTAATGAAAAACTTGAACTTCCTCATTCCTGTTTTCCTGAGGCTAAACTAACTAGTTTAGCTTTTCGATCTCGTGAGATTAAAGCTCTGTTGATGGACCTTGATGCTTATGGAGGTGTAGACCCAAATGGTATTTTTCCTTTGTTTTTTATAAAGACAGCAGATTTCTTAGCTCCAAAGTTATCTGTTATTTTGCGCAAGTTAGCAAGAAGAGGAGCTTTTAGCACTAGTTGGAGAATTGGTAATGTTACTCCTCTATGTAAATGTGTTTGTGGTAGCTCAAGTCCCACTGATTACCGCCCAATTTCCATAACTCCCATATTATCTAAAATTTTTGAACGTCTTCTGGCAAAACGTCTTAATAGGTTTGCTGAAGGTAATCATCTCTTCCCTAGTTTGCAATTTGGTTTTCGTAAAGGCCTTGGAGCATGTGATGCCCTTCTTACAATCTCCAATGCTGTACAGAAATCCCTTGATTGTGGTCGGGAAGTTCGTATGATTGGCCTTGATTTTAGTGCTGCCTTTGACCGTGTTAATCATGAGGCCCTTGTTTTCAAACTGAAACAGTTGGGAGTGGGTGGGTCGTTTCTTAGCATTATTATTGATTTTTTAAGTAATAGATCTCAAAGAGTTGTTGTTGATGGGCACCATAGTGATTATAGGAATGTGATATCTGGTGTTCCACAGGGTAGTGTTCTTGGCCCATTACTTTTCATACTATATACACATGACATGTGGTATGGCCTAGAAAACAAGCTTGTTGCATATGCAGATGATGCTACTCTCTTTGCATCAATTCCATCCCCTGAATGTAGATCTAGGGTTGGTGAATCCCTTAATAGAGATTTAGCTAGAATTAGTGCATGGTGCAAATTATGGGGTATGAAGTTGAATCCTAACAAAACTCAAAGTATGATTGTAAGTAGGTCAAGGACGGTAGTTCCTCAACATCCGGATCTCAGTATTGATAATGTTTCTTTAAATATGTATGACTCTTTCAAAATTTTAGGTGTGATTCTCGACAGTAAATTTACTTTTGAGAAACATATAAGGTCTGTGTCTTCTTCAATTTCACAAAAAATAGGCTTATTGAGAAAGTCTTTCAAGATTTTCGGTGATCAATCTATTCTGAAGAAGTGTTTTAATTCCTTCATTCTACCTTGTTTTGAGTATTGTTCTCCTGTCTGGTCTTCAGCTGCTGATTCTCATCTTAATTTGTTGGACAGAAACTTACGGTCTATTAAATTTCTTATTCCTGATCTAGATATTAATCTCTGGCACCGTCGTTCAATTAGTTCATTATGTATGTTGCATAAGATTTTTCACAACTCTGACCATCCTTTACATTCAGATCTCCCTGGACAATTCTATCCTGTTCGTAATACTAGGCAGGCAGTTAATTCTAATAGCCAGGCCTTCTCCATCACGAGGCTCAATACTATGCAGTACTCTAGAAGTTTTATTCCAGCTGTGACCAAGTTGTGGAATGATCTTCCTAATCGGGTGGTTGAATCAGTAGAACTTCAAAAGTTCAAAGTTGGAGCAAATGCTTTTTTGTTGACCAGGCAGACATAGTCTTTTTATAGTTTATTTATGACATATTTGTTTTTGATGTTGTTGATAGTTTATTATATGACATGTCTGTTTTGACGTTGTTTCTTATTTTAGAATGATTTATTGTTAATTTGTTCTCTTCATTTATTTATTTCCTTATTTCCTTTCCTCACTGAGCTATTTTTCCCTGTTGGAGCCCCTGGGCTTATAGCATCTTGCTTTTCCAACTAGGGTTGTAGCTTGGATAGTAATAATAATAATAATAATACTACTGAAACCTTTCATTTCGGCTCCAAGTGGTCCTGCTTCTTGGTCCGCAAGGTCATGCTCTTGGTGCTGAGCGACCACACTGGCAACCACGCTCAAGGGGCTGAGCAGTTGCAAGACCTATCTTTGCCAACCTGGCGACTATGCTCAAGGGGCTGAGCGGTCGCACCTGCAGCTACGCTCAAGGAGCTGAGCGGCTGCAAATCCAGACATGAGAGACTGGTACTGCTGTGACACTATTGCCTACTTAGGGCAATAAATACTACGGGCTGCTACACAAAAGCCCGTGTCCAGCAGTAAGGCTGGGCAATCTTTTAACTTAGTACCTATTTTTTTGTGTTTGATCACCTACGGGCCGAACAATAGAAAGGCCCGTGCCAACAAGAAGTGTTGGCTTTAATACACCAACAACAACAACAATTGGAATTTTGGTTAAATTCTCTGGTTGAATTCTGAAATGGTATGACGAACTGTCTGCCATGTAAACTCTCATCTAAACACACTCACTAAACGATTAGTGTATCACCATGATCAGCAAAGCTGTACTAGTCATGGCCAAGATACTAAGTTGGATACTGTGAGCAATTTAGACAAAGGTCTTTCACTATCAGTAAGGATCTTGATGAGCAATTTAGACAAAGGTCTTTCACTATCAGTAAGGATCTTGATGAGCAATTTAGACAAAGGTCTTTCACTATCAGTAAGGATCTTGATGAGCAATTTAGACAAAGGTCTTTCACTATCTTGAAATTGATGGGTATGAGGTCTTGTAAGAAGGTGAGGTCGAACAGACAGGTAGGGAAAGGAAAGGTTTTATGTCTAGCTCACGATACCAGAGTCTGTTCGTCTGACAATTATAGTATTTTGGGTTAAATACCGTTCCGTTCCATAGATTGCCATACCTATAGTATGATATCAGCTATCAGCTCATGTACGGGCTCTTGTCGTTAGACAAGACCGTTCAGAAATAGCGAGTTTTTATGTAGTTTCTGTCGATATATTTGCCTAAAGTTACAGATCTCATTTCAAGAACTGATAACTTTCCTAAAGAAAATAACTATTTATGCAAATATCAACTAATTTCATTAATTTTTGAATAAAAAGTTCACGTAAATTATGTAATAAAAAAAATAAATCAGTAATCTACTCATTAACTTATATTTTTTGAAAATAAAGTGATTTTTCTTCAGGAAATACCCTAATAATAGAGTTTTCCGGTTACATCAAAAAAGTCTTTTATAATTTCTTATCTCTTTTCTTTCTTAGTTCCTTCATTTCCTTTATTCTTTTCCATATTTCATCATATATCCAGGGTTTTCCTGTATCTATTATTCAATAATTCATTTATTTATACACTATTATAATATATTCCCTTAAGCTAGTTGCCTAGACTTCACGTCCCGTCATTCATGAAATAAAGAAAACCACAAAAGCCTACAATAAGATCATTTTACTTAAGAGATTTTATATTTAGATTGAATCTGAGTAGACTCATTCTTATTCCAGGAATTTCTCCCTAAAAAGAGAATTAATCGAGGGGGATAGGAGCGCTATATAGATACTGAAGGGCAATAATTTTGGCGACGAAGTTCACAAACCTTCAGGCTAGAAAAAAAAAACTTCATTATCTGAGCAGATACATTTATAAGTCCTTTTATTTTTATAGACAAAGTATAAAACAATTTAAAATGTATCCTTAGAAAGAATCTAGCCTACATAGCTATGTGGCGTGTCAAGAATACGACCTTTGATATTACGCGATATCCCATGTTGAGTTTATTTAGGGATATTCGCTCAAGGAGTTAGAATTCTGGATACCTTAAGGTAAAATTCTCTGGAAATATCACCGTAGTCAAATATACCCAAAGAAGCTACCCTAAAGGAACTTCCTAAAGGACGACATGGCTATCTCACCCAAAAATAGATTTTTCGCTTCGCTCAAAATCCGTTTTATAACCTGTAAGGGAAGAAAATACATATATTAGTTCATTGGTAAATTAACTGTTTGATTTCACTTAGATGTTGGATATGTTTCAACACTGTGTACAAAAGTTCCCACAGCACTTGTGTTATTGGTTAGATTCTGTACCTATATAAAACAAGTCAATGAATCACCATAGTGATTTTTAATGAGAGGTATTACACTCGGTGGTGCTAATACCTGTTCACCCAACACACTGTCAAGTCCCAAAACAGTCCACTGTTCATCGCAGAACTAGAAGACAGGTTTCACAACACTACCTGCCGCCACCACAAAGTGTTTTATCTCGTGCACTTGCTTCGCATGATGTTTATAGAAGACTCTGGATGATTTCTAACCCGTATATGAGCGGAGTCTATCAAAGTCCATATGTTGAAAGAAGTTCAACGAGGAAGCAACTTTCCTAGGATCGTGACCTGCGGGTGTACTGTCAGGATCCGCTCTGCGAATAAAGTAGGTGAGTTTTGCCCTCAGTTGTTTTAGGGATAGGTTTGATCCTGAGGTTTCGCGTCGGAAGAGCTGTCCCTCCTTGAAGTCTGAAGTTCTTCGAAGATAGACCTTAAGACACTCTACTGACTTAGAGAGACATCTTCCTTCAGAGGGCAGATTCTCCAAGGACCCCACCTATTGGTGGACAGCTCGTTTTTTGGCGAGAAAGGCAGGATCAGGAAAAGGGTTCAGTTCTCCCACTTCTGTGAACTGAATATGGCCTTCGTTCCTGGATAAGGCCACTATTCCACTAACTCTGGCCCCTGAGGCTATAGCGAACAGGAATAGGCCTATCACTTTTTGTGTTAGATTCTTTAGGGTACAATCATCATTGTTCAAATTCGAAGCATAGTGCAAGACTTTCTCCAAGGACCGTGATATGGGCTTTGGAGGGGTTGCTTGTTTGAGTCTAGCGCATGCTTCCGGAATCTTATTGAAGATTTCATTTGATAGGTCCACCTGAAAGGCGTAAAGAAGAGGTCTAGTCAAAGCTGACTTACACGCAGTTATTGTGGTGGAAGCTAGGTCTTGTTCATGAAGGTAGATGAAGAAGGAGAGGCAGAAATCTATTGAAATTTCTGCCGGTTTCATTGTTTTCATGAAGGAAACCCACTTCTTCCAAGACAATTCGTATTGTCTTCTGGTTGACTTTGACTTGTATTCTTCTATAAAGTCGATTTTGTCTTTTGAGATCCCAAACCTTTTCCTGGCTGCTAAGGCGAGAAAATCATGAGATGTAGGTTTTTGGTTCTCAAGGATGAAGCGTAGACAGTCGACTTCTGAACCAGTTGGGATAAAACTGGGTTCGGTAGAGAGAACAGCTTCTGTTTCAGTTCTAGGGAACCACTTGCTTCTGGGCCATTTGGGTGTCACTACTGCTGCTGTTCCTCTGAAGGATCTCAGCTTGTTGAGGACCTTCATCAGGAGGTTGGTTGGTGGGAACAGATAGATGTGATTCCATCTGTTCCAAATGAGGGACACGGCGTCCATCGCTTCTGCCCAAGGTTCCTCGTAGGGGGCTACATATCGAGGTAGTTTCTTGTTGTCGCTCGTTGCGAAGAGGTCGATCTGCAGTTCCAGCACTTTTTCCAAGATGAAAGAGAATGAGTCTGCGTCCAGGGACCATTCTGTCTCTATCGGCTTTTGCCTGGATAGAGCATCTGCCGTCACATTGCGGAACCCTTGCAGGTGAACTGCTGATAAGTGCCATCTCTTCTCCCTTGCCAGGCGAAAGATGGCTAACATCACGTGATTGATGTGAAGTGATCTCGAGCCTTGTCGGTTCAGACATTTCACTATTACCTCGCTGTCCAAGACCAGCCTGATGTGGGCTGATCTGCGAGGGGATAGTTTTTTCAACGTTAGTAAGACTGCCATGGCCTCCAGGATGTTGATGTGAAAGGTCTTGAACTGGTGCGACAAATTCCCTTGCACTTCCCTTCGATGGGAGTGGCGTCCCCATCCTTCCCCGGTGAGGCATCTGTGTGAATGACCACTGAAGGTTGAGGTGGTCGTAAGGGAATTGTCCATGTCAGGCTCTTGACCTTTGACCAGGACTTGGGAGCGTTCAGAGTAGGGTCGTTGTCAATCTTTGTTGATCTCTTCGAGCGTTTGATGTGTATCTTCTCCAGACTCCTGACGCATCTTTTAGTTGCGCTTTTAGCGCTAGGTCTGTCACTGCTGCAAACTGGAGAGAGCCCAGTACTCTTTTCTGTCGCGTAATATAAACAAACGAACTAACGGGCTAGACCTACTACATGTTTTTTTAAATGTTATTGAGGTAATTATTAATAAATAAATCCCAAAGATATAATTCCAAGTGAATTTAAAAATCAATCGGCTAATTTAATCACTAAAGAAATCCTTTGTATTTTGCAGTGATATTGCCATTTTTTTCCAAATTTAGGAATCTATTTTAAATTTAAAATATATTTTTGTATCTTTCTACAAATTTAAAATAAAGTAAGATGAGTAAAAGTATTGATTAAATGATATCAAATAAGAATATTATATATATATCTAATGGTTTAGGATCATTTACATAATAATGTATATTTTATGTAAATGTAATCAGTCAAGGTAGGTTAGGGTTTTGTAATCAAATGGATAATTATCAGTCTCGGCCCAGCTCTCACGCCGACAAGAGCTCTCCAGCCTTCTGAAGTTCAGCAGCACCGGACTTGGCAACACCTGGATGGGTGGACTTTTATCCACACAGTCACTAGGACCTCTCAACTTTTGTTGAAGAGGCCACATATAAGAAAGAATCCAGTTATTTACTTTGGCTTTTTTGCTAATTAAATAACTGTTGTTGACCTCAGTGACTGGCTCAATTCCATCCAGTATGGCTGATGATGGTCACGACAGTCTCCGCACTTACAGAAGGAGTTTGTACCCCACCTGGATCAATCCCTGCAAGAATGGGGCTCAGCAGTGCAAGTGCAATCGCTGCCAGAGGTACCAGAACTACAGGCAGCAGCTAGCAGACCACATAGGGTTCAAAATAAGGGACCCAACGGTGCTCTCCCACAGGAAAACATGCAGTTGTTTTCAGTGCTATACCCTGGTACTTGAGAGCATCTACCACCTCCTACAAAGGAAGCACAGGCCAGGATATATGGATATACCATCCTACCCTCCACAGCCTCCTTATCCAGAGGTTTTTCAGAGGAAATACCGGGTGCAAGCACGGTATAAAGAGACAGTCTCTGCACCCAGTTGCAGTAACTCTCTCCCCTTTGAACGGGGACTGTGACTGCCAGTCATGTGTGTATGCTATCTGGAGCAACACTGTAGGCCACAGCTCCCCCACTCATGCCAAACCAGCTATGGACTCCGAAGACCCACCTATCCCGGAGCCACCCACTCCATCTCCGGCACCAGCTGTCCAGAAGACACCTGAAAAAATGGAAGCAGAGGACGCTCCACTCACCGCAACTCCGGAACCTGATACCAACGTTTCAACCATGGCTCTAGACCTGACTGACAACCAACCACCGCAACTAGCAGAACTGCACCCTGAGGATTGCAACTGCACTCCATGCCTCTCACAGCTCCTAATGGAGGCTCAGGCAATCACCGAAAATGACCCAAGCTTGGACCTAAACTTGGCCGCTGCTGAGGAACCACAACCACCTGTCAGCCAACCCAAACAGCTTGTCAAATTCAAGATGGCAGCTGTAGAAGGCTCACCGTCATATGCAGCAGTTGCTGCTATTGCCACTGCCAACCCTGGCATCAAGATCACAGCCAGGGCCAACCTAAAAGGGGATTTAATTATATCCCCGAAGGACCTTGCCAGCGTCAACATCCTCCAACAGGAAACCTCCCTGACCCTCCTGGACCCCGAGAAGAGACTCAGACAGGCAGTGATCTATCGGTTTCCTGTCAACATGCCACTGTCATTCGTCACCGACTGCAGCAATGTTGCAAAAGCCGAGAGGAAGCTTGACCACCGCAAACTTCCCACCAAGGAAGTAACAGTCACCTTTATTGGGCAAGTCCCTAAAGCACTGGATTTGGGCCTCTGGGGAAAGTTTCCCATCAGAAGTCCAAAGCGAGAACCACTGCGCTGTTACAACTGCCAGCGCTATGGGCACCACAAAGAAGATTGCAGGAACCCTACAATATGCGGAGTGTGCAGCCACCGCCATCCCACACAGGACTGCATTGACGCACATCGGAATGGGACAAAAACCCAGGCAAAATGTCCCCAATTGTGCGGGGACCTCACCATGCCTGGAACAAGAATTGTCCTGAATTCTTGAAGAGGCTACCAACCCCACTGGCAGCCCCACCGATCAAACCTGAAGCTGCACCAAGGCAGACACCTAACAAACCTGAGGCTGGCACCAAGGCAGGCACCGAAACCCCAGCGGATTCAGCGAACCAGGCCTCCCCGGCGACAATCCGAGACTCCCCCTACAGGAGCCCCTACTGCAGCCACGGACCAAGAACCCAGCGCTGTCGCTAGCCCAGCTGAAGAGCCAACCTCCAGCGCTGTGCAATCCCCTCCCCAACCCCCAGCAATATCTGCCATCTTATCCCTGGCAGAGGCCCTGCCAGTGGATACCTTGATCCCCCTAGTACTGCAACTACTAGTCAAAGTCTGCTCCCTTGCTAAGACTCCCTCCTCTGTAATTCATTCCCTCCTCAGTCCCTTAGTTTCACCCTCCCCGGTGCAGAGATAGGCATCTATGCTTAAATCTGCCACTTTTTCCTACTACTCGAATTCTTCCCTCCTCTCCCAGTCTCTCCTACTTACTGGGACTTACTGCTATCAACACTTTTACCTACTACTGAAACCTTTCATTTCGGCTCCAAATGGTCCTGCTTTTTGGTCCGCAAGGTCATGCTCTTGGTGCTTAGCGACCACACTGGCAACCACGCTCAAGGGGGCTGAGCAGTTGCAGGACCCTATCTTTGCCAACCTGGCGACTATGCTCAAGGGGCTGAGCGGTCGCACCTGCAGCTACGCTCAAGGAGCTGAGCGGCTGCAAATCAAGACATGAGAGACTGGTACTGCTGTGACACTATTGCCTACTTAGGGCAATAAATACTGCGGGCTGCTACACAAAAGCCCGTGTCCAGCAGTAAGGCTGGGCAATTTTAACTTAGTACCTATTTTTTTGTGTTTGATCACCTACGGGCCGAACAATAGAAAGGCCCGTGCCAACAAGAGGTGTTGGCTTTAATACACCAACAACAACAACAATGGATAATTACCTACGGGCCAACCAAGGGAAAGGGCCGTGTTGCCAACAACAAGTGTTGGCTTTAATACCCCAACAACAACATGGATAATTGGGTATAGATAGCTATATGGTTACAATTTGAAATGGTAGTACCCACAGGTCTACCGTGTTATACTCTCATTCGTCTTATATATATATATATATATATATATATATTCCGTGTCAGTGCTAAGTGTACTTTCTTAAATACACTTTAACAAAGTTAAATAGTATAGATTTGCTCTTAAAGTAACTCCATAATGTGATTAAAAAATGAAAGATGTAAGACAAAAACCAGTCAAGTGAAGTTAGAAATTTGTGAAATTAGCTAATTGTCTCTTTAAATCTGTCAACAATAGTTCTCGCAATGGAAAAACGCTTGACAATCTTATCAATGATTACCTGCCATTGTAATATATATATGCATAAAATATCTGTAATATTCCAATACTCACTATATACATAATATCTCCCTTAACAAATGCAGCCATTTCTATTTCACTGTGAGACAGGACTCGAATATGTCTGGAGTTTTGGCCAGTTTTCATCACCACGCTGGACAGAATGGCGGGAGGCTTTCGTTGGATTAGTCACAGCGAACCAAACTAGTAGGGGTGACCCTGACTATAGTAAAGCTTTTCCTGATCATGGCTATACACAGGTTTTCCACCATGTTAAGGTATTCCCACTCAAGCTAGGGCTGGGGAGGGCCAGGCAATGGATAGGCTTTGTCGATACACCTATCCATAGCTCGCAAGGATGGCGAGGTTACGGACACTTGGGCCTCGAACTCAAGTCCAAGAGATTGCCAGGCAGGGACTTATCCATTAGGTTACCACAAACCGAGAGGTACTAGTGATTTGTAGAGGTTCATTATCTTTATTCATGTTTGCAGCCTAGCTTGAGGTTATTGTCATACTGGACAATGTGGTTTGATCATGGTGAGAAACTAGCCTGATGGCTAATCCACCTACTTCAGAGCTTACATGGTAGACATCTCTATACTACCAATTCAATATGAACATTATCTTTATTCAAGTTAGGAGCCTAGCAAATTTCTGGGCCCCTTGCTGATATCAGCTGATTGGTTTCGTTCAACTTTTTCCTATTTGCTCCTCAAACTGTGAGATTGTAGTGTGATGCCACAACACTTTCGCTCGCTATGATCGGCTGGAGTTTGGCGAAAACCTCAAGTAAGAAATGGCTCGTTTGATTCCACCAATAAGTGTTTTTCCAGTGGTGATTTATGGCTGCAGATAGGAGATAGGATGTGCTCTTGCTTGGCAATCTTGAGTCCATAATGCCTGGAAAGGTAATGAAAATCTGCTTCGTTCATCCTGTGGTAGTTTTAGAATTCTTCAATTCGTGTAGGCTACTATTCCGATAATACATATTACTGTAAGAGTTACACAATTTGCTCTTCGAACCGCGAGATCGGACTGTGACGCTACAACACTTTCCCTCGCTATGATCGGCTGGAGGCTGGCGAAAACCTCGAACAAGAAATGACTAGTATGATTCCAGCATAAGACTATATGGCACCCTTGAAGAGAATAACTATGAGGAATATAAACTAACGGTCAACACTCTGCCAGAGCTCTTCTTTGTTTCAGACTATCATTATAATGCAAGATTTCTCTCTTATATTATTATGATTATTATCAACCCACAGCCCTAGTTGGAAATGCAGGATGCTATAAGGGCTCTAACAAGGAAAATAGCCCAGTAAGGAAAGGAATTAAGGAATAAGATAGAATAGTCTGCCTGGGTATACCTCAAACAAGAGAATTCTGATCCAAGACTGTGGAAGACCATGGTACAGAGGGTATGACACTACCCGAGACTATAGAACAATGGTTTGAATTTGGAGTGTCCTCCTAGAAGAGTGGCTTACCAAAGCTAAAGAGTATTCTATACTTACTAAGAGGAAAATGGCCACTTGACAGTTAGATGTATTAGAAACTATTGGTATCAAATAACTAAGTACAATGTAGTACAAGGCCACAAGTTTATCTATTCATATATTATTTATGGAAGCACAGGTCTAATTGAGGCTGGCAAGTTAGCATTAGTGAATTGACTACATATCTACTGACTTTGGCCTATTTTTTCTCTGTTCCAACAATTGACGGATTATTTGCCAAAACAGATAAAGCCAAAAGGAATGAAGTACCTGAATGGTGAGGAAAATTAGATTAATGCTATACTAAAAAAACTGTGTCTTTATACTGTTTATAAATGGGGGCTCGCACGAGTGGTAGACAGTGTAGAAATGCCACACACAATTATATCTTGGTAGGCACAGTCTTCTATAATATATCAGCAAGTATGAGAACACTATGTGGATACAACTGACTGACTGGTTGAATAACTGAGAACAGAACTGAGGTCATTCACAGTTACCTGTCTTGTAGACATAGGGAACATACTAGAACCATAAGTCCAAAACATGTGGACCCTTCTACGTGTAAACAAGCGATTGACTAGAAGGGTCGCCGCTGTTCTGGAAACATCTGTGCACAGTTCCAAAACATGTGGACCCTTCTACGTGTAAACAAGCGACTGACCGGAGGGGTCGCCGCGGTTCTGGAAACATCTGTGCACAGTTCCAAAACATGTGGACCCTTCTACGTGTAAACAAACGATTGACCGGAAGGGTCGCCGCTGTTCTGGAAACATCTGTGCACAGTTCCAAAACATGTGGACCCTCTACGTGTAAACAAGCGACTGACCGGAGGGGTCGCCGCGGTTCTGGAAACATCTGTGCACAGTTCCAAAACATGTGGACCCTTCTACGTGTAAACAAACGATTGACCGGAGGGGTCGCCGCGGTTCTGGAAACATCTGTGCACAGTTCCAAAACATGTGGACCCCTCTACGTGTAAACAAACGATTGACCGGAAGGGTCGCCGCTGTTCTGGAAACATCTGTGCACAGTTCCAAAACATGTGGACCCTTCTACGTGTAAACAAGCGACTGACCGGAAGGGTCGCCGCGGTTCTGGAAACATCTGTGCACAGTTCCAAAACATGTGGACCCTTCTACGTGTAAACAAACGATTGACCGGAAGGGTCGCCGCTGTTCTGGAAACATCTGTGCACAGTTCCAAAACATGTGGACCCTTCTACGTGTAAACAAGCGACTGACCGGAGGGGTCGCCGCGGTTCTGGAAACATCTGTGCACAGTTCCAAAACATGTGGACCCTTCTACGTGTAAACAAACGATTGACCGGAAGGGTCGCCGCTGTTCTGGAAACATCTGTGCACAGTTCCAAAACATGTGGACCCTTCTACGTGTAAACAAGCGACTGACCGGAGGGGTCGCCGCGGTTCTGGAAACATCTGTGCACAGTTCCAAAACATGTGGACCCTTCTACGTGTAAACAAACGATTGACCGGAAGGGTCGCCGCTGTTCTGGAAACATCTGTGCACAGTTCCAAAACATGTGGACCCTTCTACGTGTAAACAAGCGACTGACCGGAGGGGTCGCCGCGGTTCTGGAAACATCTGTGCACAGTTCCAAAACATGTGGACCCTTCTACGTGTAAACAAACGATTGACCGGAGGGGTCGCCGCGGTTCTGGAAACATCTGTGCACAGTTCCAAAACATGTGGACCCTTCTACGTGTAAACAAACGATTGACCGGAAGGGTCGCCGCTGTTCTGGAAACATCTGTGCACAGTTCCAAAACATGTGGACCCTTCTACGTGTAAACAAACGATTGACCGGAAGGGTCACCGCTTCCAAAACATGTGGACCCTTCTACGTGTAAACAAACGATTGACCGGAAGGGTCGCCGCTGTTCTGGAAACATCTGTGCACAGTTCCAAAACATGTGGACCCTTCTACGTGTAAACAAGCGACTGACCGGAAGGGTCGCCGCGGTTCTGGAAACATCTGTGCACAGTTCCAAAACATGTGGACCCTTCTACGTGTAAACAAGCGACTGACCGGAAGGGTCGCCGCGGTTCTGGAAACATCTGTGCACAGTTCCAAAACATGTGGACCCTTCTACGTGTAAACAAACGATTGACCGGAAGGGTCGCCGCGGTTCTGGAAACATCTGTGCACAGTTCCAAAACATGTGGACCCTTCTACGTGTAAACAAGCGACTGACCGGAAGGGTCGCCGCGGTTCTGGAAACATCTGTGCACAGTTCCAAAACATGTGGACCCTTCTACGTGTAAACAAACGACTGACCGGAAGGGTCGCCGCGGTTCTGGAAACATCTGTGCACAGTTCCAAAACATGTGGACCCTTCTACGTGTAAACAAACGATTGACCGGAAGGGTCGCCGCTGTTCTGGAAACATCTGTGCACAGTTCCAAAACATGTGGACCCTTCTACGTGTAAACAAGCGACTGACCGGAAGGGTCGCCGCGGTTCTGGAAACATCTGTGCACAGTTCCAAAACATGTGGACCCTTCTACGTGTAAACAAGCGACTGACCGGAAGGGTCGCCGCTGTTCTGGAAACATCTGTGCACAGTTCCAAAACATGTGGACCCTTCTACGTGTAAACAAGCGACTGACCGGAGGGGTCGCCGCGGTTCTGGAAACATCTGTGCACAGTTCCAAAACATGTGGACCCTTCTACGTGTAAACAAACGATTGACCGGAAGGGTCGCCGCGGTTCTGGAAACATCTGTGCACAGTTCCAAAACATGTGGACCCTTCTACGTGTAAACAAGCGACTGACCGGAAGGGTCGCCGCGGTTCTGGAAACATCTGTGCACAGTTCCAAAACATGTGGACCCTTCTACGTGTAAACAAACGACTGACCGGAAGGGTCGCCGCGGTTCTGGAAACATCTGTGCACAGTTCCAAAACATGTGGACCCTTCTACGTGTAAACAAGCGACTGACCGGAAGGGTCGCCGCGGTTCTGGAAACATCTGTGCACAGTTCCAAAACATGTGGACCCTTCTACGTGTAAACAAGCGACTGACCGGAAGGGTCGCCGCTGTTCTGGAAACATCTGTGCACAGTTCCAAAACATGTGGACCCTTCTACGTGTAAACAAGCGACTGACCGGAGGGGTCGCCGCGGTTCTTGAAACATCTGTGCACAGTTCCAAAACATGTGGACCCTTCTACGTGTAAACAAACGATTGACCGGAAGGGTCGCCGCGGTTCTGGAAACATCTGTGCACAGTTCCAAAACATGTGGACCCTTCTACGTGTAAACAAGCGACTGACCGGAAGGGTCGCCGCGGTTCTGGAAACATCTGTGCACAGTTCCAAAACATGTGGACCCTTCTACGTGTAAACAAACGACTGACCGGAAGGGTCGCCGCTGTTCTGGAAACATCTGTGCACAGTTCCAAAACATGTGGACCCTTCTACGTGTAAACAAACGATTGACCGGAAGGGTCGCCGCTGTTCTGGAAAAATCTGTGCACAGTTCCAAAACATGTGGACCCTTCTACGTGTAAACAAGCGACTGACCGGAAGGGTCGCCGCGGTTCTGGAAACATCTGTGCACAGTTCCAAAACATGTGGACCCTTCTACGTGTAAACAAGCGACTGACCGGAAGGGTCGCCGCTGTTCTGGAAACATCTGTGCACAGTTCCAAAACATGTGGACCCTTCTACGTGTAAACAAGCGACTGACCGGAGGGGTCGCCGCGGTTCTGGAAACATCTGTGCACAGTTCCAAAACATGTGGACCCTTCTACGTGTAAACAAGCGACTGACCGGAAGGGTCGCCGCTGTTCTGGAAACATCTGTGCACAGTTCCAAAACATGTGGACCCTTCTACGTGTAAACAAGCGACTGACCGGAGGGGTCGCCGCGGTTCTGGAAACATCTGTGCACAGTTCCAAAACATGTGGACCCTTCTACGTGTAAACAAACGATTGACCGGAGGGGTCGCCGCGGTTCTGGAAACATCTGTGCACAGTTCCAAAACATGTGGACCCTCTACGTGTAAACAAGCGACTGACCGGAAGGGTCGCCGCGGTTCTGGAAACATCTGTGCACAGTTCCAAAACATGTGGACCCTTCTACGTGTAAACAAGCGACTGACCGGAAGGGTCGCCGCGGTTCTGGAAACATCTGTGCACAGTTCCAAAACATGTGGACCCTTCTACGTGTAAACAAGCGACTGACCGGAGGGGTCGCCGCGGTTCTGGAAACATCTGTGCACAGTTCCAAAACATGTGGACCCTTCTACGTGTAAACAAACGATTGACCGGAAGGGTCGCCGCTGTTCTGGAAACATCTGTGCACAGTTCCAAAACATGTGGACCCTTCTACGTGTAAACAAGCGACTGACCGGAGGGGTCGCCGCGGTTCTGGAAACATCTGTGCACAGTTCCAAAACATGTGGACCCTTCTACGTGTAAACAAGCGACTGACCGGAGGGGTCGCCGCGGTTCTGGAAACATCTGTGCACAGTTCCAAAACATGTGGACCCTTCTACGTGTAAACAAGCGACTGACCGGAAGGGTCGCCGCTGTTCTGGAAACATCTGTGCACAGTTCCAAAACATGTGGACCCTTCTACGTGTAAACAAGCGACTGACCGGAGGGGTCGCCGCGGTTCTGGAAACATCTGTGCACAGTTCCAAAACATGTGGACCCTTCTACGTGTAAACAAACGATTGACCGGAAGGGTCGCCGCGGTTCTGGAAACATTCTACGTGTAAACAAGCGACTGACCGGAAGGGTCGCCGCGGTTCTGGAAACATCTGTGCACAGTTCCAAAACATGTGGACCCTTCTACGTGTAAACAAGCGACTGACCGGAGGGGTCGCCGCGGTTCTGGAAACATCTGTGCACAGTTCCAAAACATGTGGACCCTTCTACGTGTAAACAAGCGACTGACCGGAGGGGTCGCCGCGGTTCTGGAAACATCTGTGCACAGTTCCAAAACATGTGGACCCTTCTACGTGTAAACAAGCGACTGACCGGAAGGGTCGCCGCGGTTCTGGAAACATCTGTGCACAGTTCCAAAACATGTGGACCCTTCTACGTGTAAACAAGCGACTGACCGGAAGGGTCGCCGCGGTTCTGGAAACATCTGTGCACAGTTCCAAAACATGTGGACCCTTCTACGTGTAAACAAGCGACTGACCGGAAGGGTCGCCGCGGTTCTGGAAACATCTGTGCACAGTTCCAAAACATGTGGACCCTTCTACGTGTAAACAAGCGACTGACCGGAGGGGTCGCCGCGGTTCTGGAAACATCTGTGCACAGTTCCAAAACATGTGGACCCTTCTACGTGTAAACAAGCGACTGACCGGAGGGGTCGCCGCGGTTCTGGAAACATCTGTGCACAGTTCCAAAACATGTGGACCCTTCTACGTGTAAACAAGCGACTGACCGGAAGGGTCGCCGCGGTTCTGGAAACATCTGTGCACAGTTCCAAAACATGTGGACCCTTCTACGTGTAAACAAGCGACTGACCGGAAGGGTCGCCGCGGTTCTGGAAACATCTGTGCACAGTTCCAAAACATGTGGACCCTTCTACGTGTAAACAAGCGACTGACCGGAAGGGTCGCCGCGGTTCTGGAAACATCTGTGCACAGTTCCAAAACATGTGGACCCTTCTACGTGTAAACAAGCGACTGACCGGAAGGGTCGCCGCGGTTCTGGAAACATCTGTGCACAGTTCCAAAACATGTGGACCCTTCTACGTGTAAACAAGCGACTGACCGGAGGGGTCGCCGCGTTCTGGAAACATCTGTGCACAGTTCCAAAACATGTGGACCCTTCTACGTGTAAACAAGCGACTGACCGGAAGGGTCGCCGCGGTTCTGGAAACATCTGTGCACAGTTCCAAAACATGTGGACCCTTCTACGTGTAAACAAGCGACTGACCGGAAGGGTCGCCGCGGTTCTGGAAACATCTGTGCACAGTTCCAAAACATGTGGACCCTTCTACGTGTAAACAAGCGACTGACCGGAGGGGTCGCCGCGGTTCTGGAAACATCTGTGCACAGTTCCAAAACATGTGGACCCTTCTACGTGTAAACAAGCGACTGACCGGAAGGGTCGCCGCTGTTCTGGAAACATCTGTGCACAGTTCCAAAACATGTGGACCCTTCTACGTGTAAACAAGCGACTGACCGGAGGGGTCGCCGCGGTTCTGGAAACATCTGTGCACAGTTCCAAAACATGTGGACCCTTCTACGTGTAAACAAACGATTGACCGGAAGGGTCGCCGCTGTTCTGGAAACATCTGTGCACAGTTCCAAAACATGTGGACCCTTCTACGTGTAAACAAGCGACTGACCGGAAGGGTCGCCGCGGTTCTGGAAACATCTGTGCACAGTTCCAAAACATGTGGACCCTTCTACGTGTAAACAAGCGACTGACCGGAAGGGTCGCCGCTGTTCTGGAAACATCTGTGCACAGTTCCAAAACATGTGGACCCTTCTACGTGTAAACAAGCGACTGACCGGAGGGGTCGCCGCGGTTCTGGAAACATCTGTGCACAGTTCCAAAACATGTGGACCCTTCTACGTGTAAACAAGCGACTGACCGGAAGGTTCGCCGCTGTTCTGGAAACATCTGTGCACAGTTCCAAAACATGTGGACCCTTCTACGTGTAAACAAGCGACTGACCGGAGGGGTCGCCGCGGTTCTGGAAACATCTGTGCACAGTTCCAAAACATGTGGACCCTTCTACGTGTAAACAAACGATTGACCGGAAGGGTCGCCGCTGTTCTGGAAACATCTGTGCACAGTTCCAAAACATGTGGACCCTTCTACGTGTAAACAAGCGACTGACCGGAGGGGTCGCCGCGGTTCTGGAAACATCTGTGCACAGTTCCAAAACATGTGGACCCTTCTACGTGTAAACAAGCGACTGACCGGAGGGGTCGCCGCTGTTCTGGAAACATCTGTGCACAGTTCCAAAACATGTGGACCCTTCTACGTGTAAACAAGCGACTGACCGGAAGGGTCGCCGCGGTTCTGGAAACATCTGTGCACAGTTCCAAAACATGTGGACCCTTGGAAGGGTCGCCGCTGTTCTGGAAACATCTGTGCACAGTTCCAAAACATGTGGACCCTTCTACGTGTAAACAAGCGACTGACCGGAAGGGTCGCCGCGGTTCTGGAAACATCTGTGCACAGTTCCAAAACATGTGGACCCTTCTACGTGTAAACAAGCGACTGACCGGAAGGGTCGCCGCGGTTCTGGAAACATCTGTGCACAGTTCCAAAACATGTGGACCCTTCTACGTGTAAACAAGCGACTGACCGGAAGGGTCGCCGCTGTTCTGGAAACATCTGTGCACAGTTCCAAAACATGTGGACCCTTCTACGTGTAAACAAGCGACTGACCGGAGGGGTCGCCGCGGTTCTGGAAACATCTGTGCACAGTTCCAAAACATGTGGACCCTTCTACGTGTAAACAAGCGACTGACCGGAGGGGTCGCCGCTGTTCTGGAAACATCTGTGCACAGTTCCAAAACATGTGGACCCCTCTACGTGTAAACAAGCGACTGACCGGAGGGGTCGCCGCGGTTCTGGAAACATCTGTGCACAGTTCCAAAACATGTGGACCCTTCTACGTGTAAACAAACGATTGACCGGAGGGGTCGCCGCGGTTCTGGAAACATCTGTGCACAGTTCCAAAACATGTGGACCCTCTACGTGTAAACAAGCGACTGACCGGAAGGGTCGCCGCGGTTCTGGAAACATCTGTGCACAGTTCCAAAACATGTGGACCCTTCTACGTGTAAACAAACGATTGACCGGAGGGGTCGCCGCTGTTCTGGAAACATCTGTGCACAGTTCCAAAACATGTGGACCCTTCTACGTGTAAACAAGCGACTGACCGGAGGGGTCGCCGCGGTTCTGGAAACATCTGTGCACAGTTCCAAAACATGTGGACCCTTCTACGTGTAAACAAACGATTGACCGGAGGGGTCGCCGCGGTTCTGGAAACATCTGTGCACAGTTCCAAAACATGTGGACCCTTCTACGTGTAAACAAACGATTGACCGGAGGGGTCGCCGCTGTTCTGGAAACATCTGTGCACAGTTCCAAAACATGTGGACCCTTCTACGTGTAAACAAACGATTGACCGGAGGGGTCGCCGCGTTTCTGGAAACATCTGTGCACAGTTCCAAAACGTGTGGACCCTTCTACGTGTAAACAAGCGATTGACTAGAAGGGTCGCCGCGGTTCTGGAAACATCTGTGCACAGTTCCAAAACATGTGGACCCTTCTACGTGTAAACAAGCGACTGACCGGAAGGGTCGCCGCGGTTCTGGAAACATCTGTGCACAGTTCCAAAACATGTGGACCCTTCTACGTGTAAACAAACGATTGACCGGAGGGGTCGCCGCGTTTCTGGAAACATCTGTGCACAGTTCCAAAACATGTGGACCCTTCTACGTTTAAACAAGCGACTGACCGGAAGGGTCGCCGCGGTTCTGGAAACATCTGTGCACAGTTCCAAAACATGTGGACCCTTCTACGTGTAAACAAACGATTGACCGGAGGGGTCGCCGCGTTTCTGGAAACATCTGTGCACAGTTCCAAAACATGTGGACCCTTCTACGTGTAAACAAACGATTGACCGGAGGGGTCGCCGCGTTTCTGGAAACATCTGTGCACAGTTCCAAAACGTGTGGACCCTTCTACGTGTAAACAAGCGATTGACTAGAAGGGTCGCCGCGGTTCTGGAAACATCTGTGCACAGTTCCAAAACATGTGGACCCTTCTACGTGTAAACAAGCGACTGACCGGAAGGGTCGCCGCGGTTCTGGAAACATCTGTGCACAGTTCCAAAACATGTGGACCCTTCTACGTGTAAACAAACGATTGACCGGAGGGGTCGCCGCGTTTCTGGAAACATCTGTGCACAGTTCCAAAACATGTGGACCCCACTACGTGTAAACAAGCGACTGACCGGAAGGGTCGCCGCGGTTCTGGAAACATCTGTGCACAGTTCCAAAACATGTGGACCCTTCTACGTGTAAACAAGCGACTGACCGGAAGGGTCGCCGCGGTTCTGGAAACATCTCTGCACAGTTCCAAAACATGTGGACCCTTCTACGTGTAAACAAACGATTGACCGGAGGGGTCGCCGCGTTTCTGGAAACATCTGTGCACAGTTCCAAAACATGTGGACCCTTCTACGTGTAAACAAGCGACTGACCGGAAGGGTCGCCGCGGTTCTGGAAACATCTGTGCACAGTTCCAAAACATGTGGACCCTTCTACGTGTAAACAAGCGACTGACCGGAAGGGTCGCCGCGGTTCTGGAAACATCTGTGCACAGTTCCAAAACATGTGGACCCTTCTACGTGTAAACAAGCGACTGACCGGAAGGGTCACCGCGTTTCTGGAAACATCTGTGCACAGTTCCAAAACATGTGGACCCTTCTACGTGTAAACAAGCGACTGACCGGAAGGGTCGCCGCGGTTCTGGAAACATCTGTGCACAGTTCCAAAACATGTGGACCCTTCTACGTGTAAACAAGCGACTGACCGGAGGGGTCGCCGCGGTTCTGGAAACATCTGTGCACAGTTCCAAAACATGTGGACCCTTCTACGTGTAAACAAACGATTGACCGGAGGGGTCGCCGCGTTTCTGGAAACATCTGTGCACAGTTCCAAAACATGTGGACCCTTCTACGTGTAAACAAGCGATTGACTGGAAGGGTCGCCGCGTTTCTGGAAACATCTGTGCACAGTTCCAAAACATGTGGACCCATCTACGTGTAAACAAACGATTGACCGGAGGGGTCGCCGCGTTTCTGGAAACATCTGTGCACAGTTCCAAAACATGTGGACCCTTCTACGTGTAAACAAACGATTGACTGGAAGGGTCGCCGCGTTTCTGGAAACATCTGTGCACAGTTCCAAAACATGTGGACCCTTCTACGTGTAAACAAGCGACTGACCGGAAGGGTCACCGCGTTTCTGGAAACATCTGTGCACAGTTCCAAAACATGTGGACCCTTCTACGTGTAAACAAACGATTGACCGGAGGGGTCGCCGCGTTTCTGGAAACATCTGTGCACAGTTCCAAAACATGTGGACCCTTCTACGTGTAAACAAACGATTGACTAGAAGGGTCGCCGCTGTTCTGGAAACATCTGTGCACAGTTCCAAAACATGTGGACCCTTCTACGTGTAAACAAGCGACTGACCGGAAGGGTCGCCGCGGTTCTGGAAACATCTGTGCACAGTTCCAAAACATGTGGACCCTTCTACGTGTAAACAAACGATTGACCGGAGGGGTCGCCGCGTTTCTGGAAACATCTGTGCACAGTTCCAAAACATGTGGACCCTTCTACGTGTAAACAAACGATTGACCGAAGGGTCGCCGCGTTTCTGGAAACATCTGTGCACAGTTCCAAAACATGTGGACCCTTCTACGTGTAAACAAGCGACTGACCGGAAGGGTCGCCGCGTTTCTGGAAACATCTGTGCACAGTTCCAAAACATGTGGACCCTTCTACGTGTAAACAAACGATTGACCGGAGGGGTCGCCGCGTTTCTGGAAACATCTGTGCACAGTTCCAAAACATGTGGACCCTTCTACGTGTAAACAAGCGACTGACCGGAAGGGTCACCGCGTTTCTGGAAACATCTGTGCACAGTTCCAAAACATGTGGACCCTTCTACGTGTAAACAAACGATTGACCGGAAGGGTCGCCGCGTTTCTGGAAACATCTGTGCACAGTTCCAAAACATGTGGACCCTTCTACGTGTAAACAAGCGATTGACCGGAGGGGTCGCCGCGGTTCTGGAAACATCTGTGCACAGTTCCAAAACATGTGGACCCTTCTACGTGTAAACAAGCGACTGACCGGAGGGGTCGCCGCGGTTCTGGAAACATCTGTGCACAGTTCCAAAACATGTGGACCCTTCTACGTGTAAACAAGCGATTGACTAGAAGGGTCGCCGCTGTTCTGGAAACATCTGTG
Organism: Palaemon carinicauda; assembly: GCF_036898095.1. Lineage (NCBI taxonomy): Eukaryota > Metazoa > Arthropoda > Malacostraca > Decapoda > Palaemonidae > Palaemon > Palaemon carinicauda. The sequence goes on along the minus strand of NC_090767.1, from coordinate 56,681,932 downwards.
CACAGTTCCAAAACATGTGGACCCTTCTACGTGTAAACAAGCGACTGACCGGAAGGGTCGCCGCGTTTCTGGAAACATCTGTGCACAGTTCCAAAACATGTGGACCCTTCTACGTGTAAACAAGCGACTGACCGGAAGGGTCGCCGCGTTTCTGGAAACATCTGTGCACAGTTCCAAAACATGTGGACCCTCTACGTGTAAACAAGCGACTGACCGGAAGGGTCGCCGCGTTTCTGGAAACATCTGTGCACAGTTCCAAAACATGTGGACCCTTCTACGTGTAAACAAGCGACTGACCGGAAGGGTCGCCGCGTTTCTGGAAACATCTGTGCACAGTTCCAAAACATGTGGACCCTTCTACGTGTAAACAAACGATTGACTAGAAGGGTCGCCGCGTTTCTGGAAACATCTGTGCACAGTTCCAAAACATGTGGACCCTTCTACGTGTAAACAAGCGATTGACTAGAAGGGTCGCCGCGTTCTGGAAACATCTGTGCACAGTTCCAAAACATGTGGACCCTTCTACGTGTAAACAAGCGACTGACCGGAAGGGTCGCCGCGTTTCTGGAAACATCTGTGCACAGTTCCAAAACATGTGGACCCTTCTACGTGTAAACAAGCGACTGACCGGAAGGGTCGCCGCGTTTCTGGAAACATCTGTGCACAGTTCCAAAACATGTGGACCCTTCTACGTGTAAACAAACGATTGACTAGAAGGGTCGCCGCGTTTCTGGAAACATCTGTGCACAGTTCCAAAACATGTGGACCCTTCTACGTGTAAACAAGCGATTGACCGGAAGGGTCGCCGCGTTCTGGAAACATCTGTGCACAGTTCCAAAACATGTGGACCCTTCTACGTGTAAACAAGCGACTGACCGGAAGGGTCGCCGCGTTTCTGGAAACATCTGTGCACAGTTCCAAAACATGTGGACCCTTCTACGTGTAAACAAGCGACTGACCGGAAGGGTCGCCGCGTTTCTGGAAACATCTGTGCACAGTTCCAAAACATGTGGACCCTTCTACGTGTAAACAAGCGACTGACCGGAAGGGTCGCCGCGTTTCTGGAAACATCTGTGCACAGTTCCAAAACATGTGGACCCTTCTACGTGTAAACAAACGATTGACCGTAGGGGTCGCCGCGTTTCTGGAAACATCTGTGCACAGTTCCAAAACATGTGGACCCTTCTACGTGTAAACAAACGATTGACCGGAAGGGGTCGCCGCGTTTCTGGAAACATCTGTGCACAGTTCCAAAACATGTGGACCCTTCTACGTGTAAACAAACGATTGACCGGAGGGGTCGCCGCGTTTCTGGAAACATCTGTGCACAGTTCCAAAACGTGTGGACCCTTCTACGTGTAAACAAGCGATTGACTAGAAGGGTCGCCGCGGTTCTGGAAACATCTGTGCACAGTTCCAAAACATGTGGACCCTTCTACGTGTAAACAAGCGACTGACCGGAAGGGTCGCCGCGGTTCTGGAAACATCTGTGCACAGTTCCAAAACATGTGGACCCTTCTACGTGTAAACAAACGATTGACCGGAGGGGTCGCCGCGTTTCTGGAAACATCTGTGCACAGTTCCAAAACATGTGGACCCTTCTACGTGTAAACAAGCGATTGACTAGAAGGTCGCCGCGTTCTGGAAACATCTGTGCACAGTTCCAAAACATGTGGACCCTTCTACGTGTAAACAAGCGACTGACCGGAAGGGTCGCCGCGTTTCTGGAAACATCTGTGCACAGTTCCAAAACATGTGGACCCTTCTACGTGTAAACAAACGATTGACCGGAGGGGTCGCCGCGTTTCTGGAAACATCTGTGCACAGTTCCAAAACATGTGGACCCTTCTACGTGTAAACAAACGATTGACTAGAAGGGTCGCCGCGTTTCTGGAAACATCTGTGCACAGTTCCAAAACATGTGGACCCTTCTACGTGTAAACAAGCGACTGACCGGAAGGGTCGCCGCGTTTCTGGAAACATCTGTGCACAGTTCCAAAACATGTGGACCCTTCTACGTGTAAACAAACGATTGACCGGAGGGGTCGCCGCGTTTCTGGAAACATCTGTGCACAGTTCCAAAACATGTGGACCCTTCTACGTGTAAACAAGCGACTGACCGGAAGGGTCGCCGCGTTTCTGGAAACATCTGTGCACAGTTCCAAAACATGTGGACCCTTCTACGTGTAAACAAACGACTGACCGGAGGGGTCGCCGCGTTTCTGGAAACATCTGTGCACAGTTCCAAAACATGTGGACCCTTCTACGTGTAAACAAACGATTGACCGGAGGGGTCGCCGCGTTTCTGGAAACATCTGTGCACAGTTCCAAAACATGTGGACCCTTCTACGTGTAAACAAACGATTGACCGGAGGGGTCGCCGCGTTTCTGGAAACATCTGTGCACAGTTCCAAAACATGTGGACCCTTCTACGTGTAAACAAGCGATTGACCGGAGGGTCGCCGCGTTTCTGGAAACATCTGTGCACAGTTCCAAAACATGTGGACCCTTCTACGTGTAAACAAGCGACTGACCGGAAGGGTCGCCGCGGTTCTGGAAACATCTGTGCACAGTTCCAAAACATGTGGACCCTTCTACGTGTAAACAAACGATTGACCGGAGGGGTCGCCGCGTTTCTGGAAACATCTGTGCACAGTTCCAAAACATGTGGACCCTTCTACGTGTAAACAAGCGACTGACCGGAAGGGTCGCCGCGTTTCTGGAAACATCTGTGCACAGTTCCAAAACATGTGGACCCTTCTACGTGTAAACAAACGATTGACCGGAGGGGTCGCCGCGTTTCTGGAAACATCTGTGCACAGTTCCAAAACATGTGGACCCTTCTACGTGTAAACAAACGATTGACCGGAGGGGTCGCCGCGTTTCTGGAAACATCTGTGCACAGTTCCAAAACGTGTGGACCCTTCTACGTGTAAACAAGCGATTGACCGGAAGGGTCGCCGCGGTTTCTGGAAACATCTGTGCACAGTTCCAAAACATGTGGACCCTTCTACGTGTAAACAAGCGACTGACCGGTAGGGTCGCCGCGGTTCTGGAAACATCTGTGCACAGTTCCAAAACATGTGGACCCTTCTACGTGTAAACAAACGATTGACCGGAGGGGTCGCCGCGTTTCTGGAAACATCTGTGCACAGTTCCAAAACATGTGGACCCTTCTACGTGTAAACAAGCGACTGACCGGAAGGGTCGCCGCGGTTTCTGGAAACATCTGTGCACAGTTCCAAAACATGTGGACCCTTCTACGTGTAAACAAGCGACTGACCGGAAGGGTCGCCGCGGTTCTGGAAACATCTGTGCACAGTTCCAAAACATGTGGACCCTTCTACGTGTAAACAAACGATTGACCGGAGGGGTCGCCGCGTTTCTGGAAACATCTGTGCACAGTTCCAAAACATGTGGACCCTTCTACGTGTAAACAAGCGACTGACCGGAAGGGTCGCCGCGTTCTGGAAACATCTGTGCACAGTTCCAAAACATGTGGACCCTTCTACGTGTAAACAAGCGATTGACCGGAAGGGTCGCCGCGGTTCTGGAAACATCTGTGCACAGTTCCAAAACATGTGGACCCTTCTACGTGTAAACAAGCGACTGACCGGAAGGGTCACCGCGTTTCTGGAAACATCTGTGCACAGTTCCAAAACATGTGGACCCTTCTACGTGTAAACAAGCGACTGACCGGAAGGGTCGCCGCGGTTCTGGAAACATCTGTGCACAGTTCCAAAACATGTGGACCCTTCTACGTGTAAACAAGCGACTGACCGGAGGGGTCGCCGCGTTCTGGAAACATCTGTGCACAGTTCCAAAACATGTGGACCCTTCTACGTGTAAACAAACGATTGACCGGAGGGGTCGCCGCGTTTCTGGAAACATCTGTGCACAGTTCCAAAACATGTGGACCCTTCTACGTGTAAACAAGCGATTGACTGGAAGGGGTCGCCGCGTTTCTGGAAACATCTGTGCACAGTTCCAAAACATGTGGACCCTTCTACGTGTAAACAAACGATTGACCGGAAGGGGTCGCCGCGTTTCTGGAAACATCTGTGCACAGTTCCAAAACATGTGGACCCTTCTACGTGTAAACAAACGATTGACCGGAGGGGTCGCCGCGTTTCTGGAAACATCTGTGCACAGTTCCAAAACATGTGGACCCTTCTACGTGTAAACAAACGATTGACTAGAAGGGTCGCCGCTGTTCTGGAAACATCTGTGCACAGTTCCAAAACATGTGGACCCTTCTACGTGTAAACAAGCGACTGACCGGAAGGGTCGCCGCGTTTCTGGAAACATCTGTGCACAGTTCCAAAACATGTGGACCCTTCTACGTGTAAACAAACGATTGACCGGAGGGGTCGCCGCGTTTCTGGAAACATCTGTGCACAGTTCCAAAACATGTGGACCCTTCTACGTGTAAACAAACGATTGACTAGAAGGGTCGCCGCGTTTCTGGAAACATCTGTGCACAGTTCCAAAACATGTGGACCCTTCTACGTGTAAACAAGCGACTGACCGGAAGGGTCACCGCGTTTCTGGAAACATCTGTGCACAGTTCCAAAACATGTGGACCCTTCTACGTGTAAACAAACGATTGACCGGAGGGGTCGCCGCGTTTCTGGAAACATCTGTGCACAGTTCCAAAACATGTGGACCCTTCTACGTGTAAACAAGCGACTGACCGGAAGGGTCACCGCGTTTCTGGAAACATCTGTGCACAGTTCCAAAACATGTGGACCCTTCTACGTGTAAACAAACGATTGACCGGAGGGGTCGCCGCGTTTCTGGAAACATCTGTGCACAGTTCCAAAACATGTGGACCCTTCTACGTGTAAACAAGCGATTGACTAGAAGGTCGCCGCTGTTCTGGAAACATCTGTGCACAGTTCCAAAACATGTGGACCCTTCTACGTGTAAACAAGCGACTGACCGGAAGGGTCGCCGCGGTTCTGGAAACATCTGTGCACAGTTCCAAAACATGTGGACCCTTCTACGTGTAAACAAACGATTGACCGGAGGGGTCGCCGCGTTTCTGGAAACATCTGTGCACAGTTCCAAAACATGTGGACCCTTCTACGTGTAAACAAGCGATTGACTAGAAGGGTCGCCGCTGTTCTGGAAACATCTGTGCACAGTTCCAAAACATGTGGACCCTTCTACGTGTAAACAAGCGACTGACCGGAAGGGTCGCCGCGTTTCTGGAAACATCTGTGCACAGTTCCAAAACATGTGGACCCTTCTACGTGTAAACAAACGATTGACCGGAAGGGTCGCCGCGTTTCTGGAAACATCTGTGCACAGTTCCAAAACATGTGGACCCTTCTACGTGTAAACAAGCGACTGACCGGAAGGGTCGCCGCGTTTCTGGAAACATCTGTGCACAGTTCCAAAACATGTGGACCCTTCTACGTGTAAACAAACGACTGACCGGAGGGGTCGCCGCGTTTCTGGAAACATCTGTGCACAGTTCCAAAACATGTGGACCCTTCTACGTGTAAACAAACGATTGACCGGAGGGGTCGCCGCGTTTCTGGAAACATCTGTGCACAGTTCCAAAACATGTGGACCCTTCTACGTGTAAACAAACGATTGACTAGAAGGGTCGCCGCTGTTCTGGAAACATCTGTGCACAGTTCCAAAACATGTGGACCCTTCTACGTGTAAACAAGCGACTGACCGGAAGGGTCGCCGCGTTTCTGGAAACATCTGTGCACAGTTCCAAAACATGTGGACCCTTCTACGTGTAAACAAGCGATTGACTAGAAGGTCGCCGCTGTTCTGGAAACATCTGTGCACAGTTCCAAAACATGTGGACCCTTCTACGTGTAAACAAGCGACTGACCGGAAGGGTCGCCGCGGTTCTGGAAACATCTGTGCACAGTTCCAAAACATGTGGACCCTTCTACGTGTAAACAAACGATTGACCGGAGGGGTCGCCGCGTTTCTGGAAACATCTGTGCACAGTTCCAAAACATGTGGACCCTTCTACGTGTAAACAAACGATTGACCGGAGGGGTCGCCGCGTTTCTGGAAACATCTGTGCACAGTTCCAAAACATGTGGACCCTTCTACGTGTAAACAAACGATTGACCGGAGGGGTCGCCGCGTTTCTGGAAACATCTGTGCACAGTTCCAAAACATGTGGACCCTTCTACGTGTAAACAAGCGATTGACTAGAAGGGTCGCCGCTGTTCTGGAAACATCTGTGCACAGTTCCAAAACATGTGGACCCTTCTACGTGTAAACAAGCGATTGACTAGAAGGGTCGCCGCTGTTCTGGAAACATCTGTGCACAGTTCCAAAACATGTGGACCCTTCTACGTGTAAACAAGCGACTGACCGGAAGGGTCGCCGCGTTTCTGGAAACATCTGTGCACAGTTCCAAAACATGTGGACCCTTCTACGTGTAAACAAGCGACTGACCGGAAGGGTCGCCGCGGTTCTGGAAACATCTGTGCACAGTTCCAAAACATGTGGACCCTTCTACGTGTAAACAAGCGACTGACCGGAAGGGTCGCCGCGGTTCTGGAAACATCTGTGCACAGTTCCAAAACATGTGGACCCTTCTACGTGTAAACAAACGATTGACCGGAGGGGTCGCCGCGTTTCTGGAAACATCTGTGCACAGTTCCAAAACATGTGGACCCTTCTACGTGTAAACAAACGATTGACCGGAGGGGTCGCCGCGTTTCTGGAAACATCTGTGCACAGTTCCAAAACATGTGGACCCTTCTACGTGTAAACAAACGATTGACCGGAGGGGTCGCCGCGTTTCTGGAAACATCTGTGCACAGTTCCAAAACATGTGGACCCTTCTACGTGTAAACAAGCGATTGACTAGAAGGGTCGCCGCTGTTCTGGAAACATCTGTGCACAGTTCCAAAACATGTGGACCCTTCTACGTGTAAACAAGCGATTGACTAGAAGGGTCGCCGCTGTTCTGGAAACATCTGTGCACAGTTCCAAAACATGTGGACCCTTCTACGTGTAAACAAGCGACTGACCGGAAGGGTCGCCGCGTTTCTGGAAACATCTGTGCACAGTTCCAAAACATGTGGACCCTTCTACGTGTAAACAAGCGACTGACCGGAAGGGTCGCCGCGGTTCTGGAAACATCTGTGCACAGTTCCAAAACATGTGGACCCTTCTACGTGTAAACAAACGACTGACCGGAGGGGTCGCCGCGTTTCTGGAAACATCTGTGCACAGTTCCAAAACATGTGGACCCTTCTACGTGTAAACAAACGATTGACCGGAGGGGTCGCCGCGTTTCTGGAAACATCTGTGCACAGTTCCAAAACATGTGGACCCTTCTACGTGTAAACAAACGATTGACCGGAGGGGGTCGCCGCGTTTCTGGAAACATCTGTGCACAGTTCCAAAACATGTGGACCCTTCTACGTGTAAACAAACGATTGACCGGAGGGGTCGCCGCGTTTCTGGAAACATCTGTGCACAGTTCCAAAACATGTGGACCCTTCTACGTGTAAACAAACGATTGACCGGAGGGGTCGCCGCGTTTCTGGAAACATCTGTGCACAGTTCCAAAACATGTGGACCCTTCTACGTGTAAACAAACGATTGACCGCAGGGGTCGCCGCGTTTCTGGAAACATCTGTGCACAGTTCCAAAACATGTGGACCCTTCTACGTGTAAACAAACGATTGACCGGAGGGGTCGCCGCGTTTCTGGAAACATCTGTGCACAGTTCCAAAACATGTGGACCCTTCTACGTGTAAACAAACGATTGACCGGAGGGGTCGCCGCGTTTCTGGAAACATCTGTGCACAGTTCCAAAACATGTGGACCCTTCTACGTGTAAACAAGCGACTGACCGGAGGGGTCGCCGCGGTTCTGGAAACATCTGTGCACAGTTCCAAAACATGTGGACCCTTCTACGTGTAAACAAGCGACTGACCGGAAGGGTCGCCGCGGTTCTGGAAACATCTGTGCACAGTTCCAAAACATGTGGACCCTTCTACGTGTAAACAAGCGACTGACCGGAGGGGTCGCCGCGGTTCTGGAAACATCTGTGCACAGTTCCAAAACATGTGGACCCTTCTACGTGTAAACAAACGATTGACCGGAGGGGTCGCCGCGTTTCTGGAAACATCTGTGCACAGTTCCAAAACATGTGGACCCTTCTACGTGTAAACAAGCGATTGACTGGAAGGGTCGCCGCGTTTCTGGAAACATCTGTGCACAGTTCCAAAACATGTGGACCCTTCTACGTGTAAACAAACGATTGACCGGAGGGGTCGCCGCGTTTCTGGAAACATCTGTGCACAGTTCCAAAACATGTGGACCCTTCTACGTGTAAACAAACGATTGACCGGAGGGGTCGCCGCGTTTCTGGAAACATCTGTGCACAGTTCCAAAACATGTGGACCCTCCTACGTGTAAACAAACGATTGACTAGAAGGGTCGCCGCTGTTCTGGAAACATCTGTGCACAGTTCCAAAACATGTGGACCCTTCTACGTGTAAACAAGCGACTGACCGGAAGGGTCGCCGCGGTTCTGGAAACATCTGTGCACAGTTCCAAAACATGTGGACCCTTCTACGTGTAAACAAACGATTGACCGGAGGGGTCGCCGCGTTTCTGGAAACATCTGTGCACAGTTCCAAAACATGTGGACCCTTCTACGTGTAAACAAACGATTGACTAGAAGGGTCGCCGCGTTTCTGGAAACATCTGTGCACAGTTCCAAAACATGTGGACCCTTCTACGTGTAAACAAGCGACTGACCGGAAGGGTCACCGCGTTTCTGGAAACATCTGTGCACAGTTCCAAAACATGTGGACCCTTCTACGTGTAAACAAACGATTGACCGGAGGGGTCGCCGCGTTTCTGGAAACATCTGTGCACAGTTCCAAAACATGTGGACCCTTCTACGTGTAAACAAGCGACTGACCGGAAGGGTCACCGCGTTTCTGGAAACATCTGTGCACAGTTCCAAAACATGTGGACCCTTCTACGTGTAAACAAACGATTGACCGGAGGGGTCGCCGCGTTTCTGGAAACATCTGTGCACAGTTCCAAAACATGTGGACCCCTTCTACGTGTAAACAAGCGATTGACTAGAAGGTCGCCGCTGTTCTGGAAACATCTGTGCACAGTTCCAAAACATGTGGACCCTTCTACGTGTAAACAAGCGACTGACCGGAAGGGTCGCCGCGGTTCTGGAAACATCTGTGCACAGTTCCAAAACATGTGGACCCTTCTACGTGTAAACAAACGATTGACCGGAGGGGTCGCCCGCGTTTCTGGAAACATCTGTGCACAGTTCCAAAACATGTGGACCCTTCTACGTGTAAACAAGCGATTGACTAGAAGGGTCGCCGCTGTTCTGGAAACATCTGTGCACAGTTCCAAAACATGTGGACCCTTCTACGTGTAAACAAGCGACTGACCGGAAGGGTCGCCGCGTTTCTGGAAACATCTGTGCACAGTTCCAAAACATGTGGACCCTTCTACGTGTAAACAAACGATTGACCGGAAGGGTCGCCGCGTTTCTGGAAACATCTGTGCACAGTTCCAAAACATGTGGACCCTTCTACGTGTAAACAAGCGACTGACCGGAAGGGTCGCCGCGTTTCTGGAAACATCTGTGCACAGTTCCAAAACATGTGGACCCTTCTACGTGTAAACAAACGACTGACCGGAGGGGTCGCCGCGTTTCTGGAAACATCTGTGCACAGTTCCAAAACATGTGGACCCTTCTACGTGTAAACAAACGATTGACCGGAGGGGTCGCCGCGTTTCTGGAAACATCTGTGCACAGTTCCAAAACATGTGGACCCTTCTACGTGTAAACAAACGATTGACTAGAAGGGTCGCCGCTGTTCTGGAAACATCTGTGCACAGTTCCAAAACATGTGGACCCTTCTACGTGTAAACAAGCGACTGACCGGAAGGGTCGCCGCGTTTCTGGAAACATCTGTGCACAGTTCCAAAACATGTGGACCCTTCTACGTGTAAACAAGCGATTGACTAGAAGGTCGCCGCTGTTCTGGAAACATCTGTGCACAGTTCCAAAACATGTGGACCCTTCTACGTGTAAACAAGCGACTGACCGGAAGGGTCGCCGCGGTTCTGGAAACATCTGTGCACAGTTCCAAAACATGTGGACCCTTCTACGTGTAAACAAACGATTGACCGGAGGGGTCGCCGCGTTTCTGGAAACATCTGTGCACAGTTCCAAAACATGTGGACCCTTCTACGTGTAAACAAACGATTGACCGGAGGGGTCGCCGCGTTTCTGGAAACATCTGTGCACAGTTCCAAAACATGTGGACCCTTCTACGTGTAAACAAACGATTGACCGGAGGGGTCGCCGCGTTTCTGGAAACATCTGTGCACAGTTCCAAAACATGTGGACCCTTCTACGTGTAAACAAGCGATTGACTAGAAGGGTCGCCGCTGTTCTGGAAACATCTGTGCACAGTTCCAAAACATGTGGACCCTTCTACGTGTAAACAAGCGATTGACTAGAAGGGTCGCCGCTGTTCTGGAAACATCTGTGCACAGTTCCAAAACATGTGGACCCTTCTACGTGTAAACAAGCGACTGACCGGAAGGGTCGCCGCGTTTCTGGAAACATCTGTGCACAGTTCCAAAACATGTGGACCCTTCTACGTGTAAACAAGCGACTGACCGGAAGGGTCGCCGCGGTTCTGGAAACATCTGTGCACAGTTCCAAAACATGTGGACCCTTCTACGTGTAAACAAACGACTGACCGGAGGGGTCGCCGCGTTTCTGGAAACATCTGTGCACAGTTCCAAAACATGTGGACCCTTCTACGTGTAAACAAACGATTGACCGGAGGGGTCGCCGCGTTTCTGGAAACATCTGTGCACAGTTCCAAAACATGTGGACCCCTTCTACGTGTAAACAAACGATTGACCGGAGGGGTCGCCGCGTTTCTGGAAACATCTGTGCACAGTTCCAAAACATGTGGACCCTTCTACGTGTAAACAAACGATTGACCGGAGGGGTCGCCGCGTTTCTGGAAACATCTGTGCACAGTTCCAAAACATGTGGACCCTTCTACGTGTAAACAAACGATTGACCGCAGGGGTCGCCGCGTTTCTGGAAACATCTGTGCACAGTTCCAAAAACATGTGGACCCTTCTACGTGTAAACAAACGATTGACCGGAGGGGTCGCCGCGTTTCTGGAAACATCTGTGCACAGTTCCAAAACATGTGGACCCTTCTACGTGTAAACAAACGATTGACCGGAGGGGTCGCCCGCGTTTCTGGAAACATCTGTGCACAGTTCCAAAACATGTGGACCCTTCTACGTGTAAACAAACGATTGACCGCAGGGGTCGCCGCGTTTCTGGAAACATCTGTGCACAGTTCCAAAACATGTGGACCCTTCTACGTGTAAACAAACGATTGACCGGAGGGGTCGCCGCGTTTCTGGAAACATCTGTGCACAGTTCCAAAACATGTGGACCCTTCTACGTGTAAACAAACGATTGACCGGAGGGGTCGCCGCGTTTCTGGAAACATCTGTGCACAGTTCCAAA